>NW_006921589.1:37244157-37272833 GCF_000298275.1 Orycteropus afer afer | reverse complement strand
ATATATATACATATCAGCTCCACTTTTTTAAAATGTTAAATCATAGAACCAAGACAAAACAAATCAATACATAAGCAACAGTTAAAGACAACCTCAAAATTTCTAGGAAACAACAGGGAACATCAAATCAAACAAAAAACAGGACAAGGCATTAAAAATAAAATCCCAAACAAAGGTCTCACTAAACATGGAGGAAGAGGAGGCAATAGAATTATCTGAGAAGGAATTTAGAAGATATGTTTATGGAGCTCTACAAGAACCTAAGGAAACCCCAAACAGAAGCAAGGAGAACACAGACAGTTCCCTGGAAAAACTCAGGAAAATCATTCAAGAACAAAATAACAGATTAATGCACCATCAGAACTCATACAAAAAGAGCAGTTAGAAATCCAGAAGATGAATACTAAAATTACAAAATTACATAATACAGTGGCAGCACAAAAGAGTAGGATAAAACTGGCTGAAGAACACATTTCCCAACTAGAAGACAAATTCCTGGACACCAGCTTGTATGAAGAAAAATCAGAACAAAGATTTAAGAGAAATGAAGAGAACCTAAGAGTTATATGGGATGACATGAAAAGAAATAACATATGCCTCATTAGAATTCCAGAACAAGAAGAGGTGAAAAAACCAGTGAGAAAATTGTGGAAGACCTACTAACAGAAAACTTTCCCCGTATCATAAAGGAAGAAAAGATATTTGTCCAAGAAGCTCATAGAACCCCATACAGGATAGATCCCAAGAGAAAAACACTGAGTCATATTATAATCAAACTTTCCAAAACCAAAGACAAAGAAAGAATTTTGTGAGCTGCCTGGGACAAAATAAATATTACTTATAATAATCAAACAGTTAGGTTGAGCTCTGATTACTCAGCAGAAACCATGCAGGCAAGAAGGCAATGGGACAGCATATATAAAACACTGAAGGAAATGAACTTCCAATCAGTATTCCTAGATCCAGCTGAATTATCCATCAAATATGAGGGTGAAATCAAGGCATTCTCAGACAAACAGAAATTAAGGGATTTTGTGAAAACCAGACCATCTACAAGAAATGCTTAAGGAAGTCCTTCCAATAGAGATCCCACAACAGAGATCAACAAAATCAGGATACGTGACATCAACACTAACACCAAATCAGAAATAGAAACTCAAAATAAGACTATAAAATATTGTAAACTAAAAATCAAGGAAGCCAATCTGCATACAATAGCAGCAACTAACCTAATAGAGGGAATAAAACTTCTAGGTACAGACTTTCAAATGGAGAGGAAAACAGGACAATGTCCTCATAGAACACACTGTTCTAAAAATGTAGAGACGAGAATTCATTCTAAGGTAAGCACAGAGAAAATTAACAATTCCCCTAAGCAAATACAGAAGGAAGGAAAACCTATGGGTTTAATAAGCACAAAACCAACTACAAAGAAGAAAAGAGAGGAAGCATTAGGCAGCAAACTGAACTCAGCACAGAAAAGTATATGGACCAAAGAAACACCAACAATATGACAAAAAAACACAATAGAATGACAGCAATCAATTCATACCTATCACTAATTACACTCAATGTGAATGGACGAAATACACCAATCAAGAGAAAGAGAGTGGCAGACTGGATAAAAAAAAAGAAGACCCATTGCTATGCTCAAAAACTACTGGGTAATAGAAAAAATAAAAAGTGAAATAAAAAATTCCTAGAAACAAACAAGAATGAAGATACATGCTACCAAAACCTATGGGACACAGCAAAAGCAGTATTCAGAGATAAGTTTATAGCAATAAATGATACATCAAAAAAGAGGGAAGACAAAAAATCAACACTCTAACTCTCATCAACTCCAACAACTAGAAAAAGAACAACAAAAGAATCCTACATTATCCATAAGTAAGAAAATAATAAAGATCAGAGCAGAAATAAATGAAACAGAAAACAAAAAATCCATAGAGAAAATCAACGAAACAAAAAATGGTTCTTCAAAAAGATTAACAAAATTGATAAACCATTGGCAAATCTAACAAAAGAAAAGAAAGAGAAGATGCAAATTACAAGAATAGTAAACAAAAATGGTGTCATCACAACAGAACCAATTGAAATAAAAAAGATACTGACAGAATATTATGAAAAACTCTACTCCAACAGATTTGAGAACCTAGAAGAGAAGGACAAGTTTCTAGAATCACAAGACCTATCTAAACTATCCTACTCAGAGATAGAATACTTGAACAGACCTATAACAAAAGAAGAAATTGAACAGGTCATAAAAAACTCCCCACAAAGATAAGTCCTGGCCCTGATGGCTTCACTGGAGAATTTTATCAAATATTCAGAGAAGAGTTGACACCTATACTACTCAAGCTGTTCCAGAACATAGAAGAAGATGGAATACTCCCAAACTCATTTAAGAAGCAAGCAAAACACTAATACCCAAACCAGGGAAAGACACCACCAAAAAGGAAAACTACAGACCAAAATCCTTCATGAACATAGATGCAGAAATCTTCAACAAAATCCTAGCCAACAGAATCCAACAACATATCAAAAAAATAATACATCCTGACCAAGTGGGATTCATACCAGGTATGCAAGGGTGGTTCAACATCAGAAAAACAATCAATGTAATCCACCACATAAACAAAAGAAAAGAACCATATGATTATATCAATCAATGCAGAAAAGGCATTTGATACAATCTAACATCTATTCCTGTTCAGAACCCTCAGCAAAATAGGGATAGAAGGGAAATTCTTCAACATAACAAAAGGCATATATGCAAAGCCAATGGCCAACATCATTATTAATGGAGAAAGACTCTCCTTACGAATGGGAACCAGACAGGTATACCCTCTATCACCACTTCTATTTAACATTGTATTGAAAGTCCTGACCAGGGCAATAAGGCAAGAAAGAGAAATAAATGGCATATAAATCAGCAAAGAAGAAGTAAAGCTATCTCTATTTACAAACGATATGATCCTGTACATAGAAAACCCAAGGGACTCAACAAAAAAATTACTGGAACTAATAAAGAGGTTCAGCAAAGTGGCAGGATACAAGGTCAACATACAAAAATCAGTTGGATTCCTATGCACCAACAAAAATTCCTCTGATAAAGAAATAAAGGAAACAATGCCATTTACAATAGCTAGACTCGACGGCACTTAACAACAACAACAACAACTAAAAAGATAAAATATCTAGGAATAAACCAGAGACACAAAAGGCCTATACAAAGAAAACTATAAAACCCTACTACAAGAGCCAACAAGGACACTACATAAATGGAAGAACCTACCTTGCTCATGGATAGGTAGACTAAATATTGTGAAAATGTAAATACTACCTAAAGCAATCTACATTTAATGCAATCCCGATCCAGATTTCAACAAAATTTTTTAAGAACATGGAAAAACCAATTACTAATTTCATATGGAAAGGAAAGAGACCGTGGATAAACAGAGCACTTTTGAAGAAGAACAAAGTGGGAGGTCTCACACTCCTGAATCTTAAAACCTACTATACAGCCACAGTAGTCAAAACAGCATGGTATTGGTACAATGATTGACAGATAGACCAATGGATCAGAATTGAAAGTCCAGATACAGACCCATCCATCTATGGACAGCTGATCTTTGACAAAGGTCCAAAACCCATTAAATGGGGGAAGAGACAGCCTCTTTAACAAATGGTGCTGGCACTGGATATCCACTTTCAGAAAAATGAAACAAGACCCATACCTCACCCCATACACAAAAAACAAACTCAAGCTGGATCGAAGACTTAAATGTAAAACCCAAAACTACACAATTCATCAAAGATAAAATAGGGGCAAATCTGGGATCCCTAATTTATGGCATAAATAGATGATCAAGCATAACCCAGAATGCACAGAAGGTAGAAGAGAAGTTAGATGACTGGGACCTTTTGAAAATTAAATTCTTATGTGCATCTAAAGACTTCATCAAAAGGGTAACAAGAGAACCTACAGATTGGGAGAAAATATTTGCCTATGATATATCTGATAAAGCACTTATCTCCAAAAGCTATAGAAAACTTCAACACCTCAACACCAAAAAGACAAGCAACCCAATTCATAAATGGGCAAAAGACTTGCACAGACACTTAACCAAAGACGATATACTGGCGGCCAACAAACATCTGAGAAATTGCTTGTGATCATTAGTCATTAGAGAGATGCAAATCGAAACAATGATGAGATATCATCTCACCCCAGCAATAATAGCAAAGTTCAACAGGACAGAAAATAACAAATGCTGGCGAGGCTGTGAAGAGATTGGAACTCTTGGGCACTGCTGGTGGGATTGTAAAATGGTGCAACCATTGTGGCATATGGTATGACATTTCCTTAAAAAACTGAAAATACCATTTGACCCAGCAATTCCATTACTAGGAATAGATCCTAAAGAGGTGAGAGACAGCACATGAACAGACATATGTACACCTATGTTCATCACAGCAAAATTTACTGCAAAGACATGGAAACAAACTAAAAGCCCATCAACGGATGAGTGGATAACCAAATTATGGTACATGCACACAATGGAATACTATGCTACATTAAAGAACAACGAGGGATACGTGAATCATCTCACAATGTAGACGAGCCTGGAGGATATTATCCTGAGTGAAATAAGTCAATTGCAGAAGGACAAATACTGTATGAATCCACTACTATAAAAAGACAAAGAAGAGTTTGTTTGAGAAAGGGAACTCACTTTGTAGATTACTGGTGTGGGAGGCAAAGGGAGAGATTAATTCCTGGCTGGTTGGGGTCCACACACTGATGTGGGTAAGTGGAGGAATGTACGGAAATAGTCTGTGACCATCATAACATTAGGAAAAGGGAGAACACCGAATTGTGCACATAGAAGATAGACAACAGATGCTAATACTAACCAGTGTGCCCACAATACTGCATTACCATTAACACCAAACACCAGGCTACAGATAAACACATAAACACCTGCGAGGATCAGATGGGGGTCAGTGAACAGGAGTAGGATAGATTTAGCAGAGGCTAATCTTGCACAGACACCAGTGATACAAAATACCTGCAATCCCTACAGAAACAATAGAAGACAGACACAGAGTAATTCCTCACAGACACCCAGACACTGTGGGGGAGACATCCAATGGATCTAATGTCTCAGGACCATAGTACTGGGGGACCCAGACTCAATTGGCACAATAAAATACATAAAAGCCTTGTTCCCCATCCTACATTGGTGAGTAGCGACTGGGGTCTTAAAAGCTTTCAAGCAGCCATCTAAGATGCACTTAATGATCTCCTATCATCGAAGCTAAGAAGAGTGCAAAAAAACCCAAGGGCATTTGGAAGCAACCAGCCCTAAGACACGATGGCCCTTGAGACCAGAAGAACTAGATAGTGCCTGGCTACCAATGCCAATCGCTTAGGAAAGGATCAATTCTGGAGATCCTGGATAGAGTGGGAGGGATAACGTGGAACAAAATCCAAAAACTCAATAATGACCAGAATTACTGGTCAGATGGCATCTGGTGAGACCCCCAATACTATGGCCCTGGGATTCATTCTGCACCTGGAATAAAGCTCACTCCCAAGGGCTGGTTTTCATCCTAACAGTAAACAAGGTGTACATACAGGCCACTCAACCCAGGGTGACACACCCATACTCTGGAAATGCATCCCTTGGAGCAGTCGACCACGGGGCACCAGAGGAGCAACATTCACAAGGAGGAAATGTAGGACAAACAGGAGTGCATAACTCTGAGGGGCACAAGGAGAGGGTTACTGGGCAGGGAGGGGAGGAGACTGGTTTGTGTTGGGCATGGTAAATGGGGAGTGAAAGTAAATGTACACATAATGTTGAATGTAAAACAAACTCTTAAAATAAAAAATTAAAATAAAAAAAAAGAAAGTTTGACTTAAAGTGGCTTGAACAGTTAAGGGTTTAGTGTTTTCACATAACTAGATGCCTGGAGGTGGGCAATTATTGGTGCTGGTTGTGTGCTCAGTGATCCAGGTACCTTCTGACTTGTTCTGCCATCCTTGTCCTCACAGACTTCCTGAAGTCTCATAGTTGCAAGGTGGTTGCCCCAACTTCAGGCAGACAGATGATGAGGGGTGTGTGTGTGTGCATGTGTATGTGTATGTGTGTGAGTGAGTGAGTGATAGGGGGTGGGGAATGCCTGATTCATCTGATCTTCTTATCAGGAAAGCAAAAAACTGCTCAGAATTTCTACAAGCTAACTTCTATTTAAGTCATGGTAGCCAAAAAGTTGGCACGTGTCTCTTTTCCTCTCTTCTCCCTTATAAAAGGGGATCTCTGGTAGCATAGTGCCTAAGGCACTTGACTGCTAACCAGAAGGCTGGCAGTTCAAACCCACCAGCCACTCTTCGGAAGGAAGATGGGGCAATCTACTTCCGTAGTGATACTGCCTCGGAAACCCAAGGAGGGGTCACGATGAGTTGGGTCCAACTCGACTGTACATGACAACAACCCTTATAAAAGAGGAAAACTTAGAAGTAGAGGTAAGCAAGGGAAAAGGTGGTTGATAATGGGTGTTGGGTGAGCCAACCTATAGTCTCTGTCCCAATCTAATGGAATTCTATTTGGAGTAAACAGTATTGGATAAACATCAAGTGAGTATCCCTATATATTCCTGCCATGTATGAATTTGATAATTAGTGCTTCTGAGTGTTTGCTGGTTTTTTTTTTTTTTTTTTCCTTTTTCTTTTTTTCTGATTACCTACTGAGAAATTTAAGTAACTCCCATCTCACTTATTTTGGTAGTATTATATTTTCGGGGGTTGGTTTATTTGTCTTTTGCTTAGGACTTCTTTGCCAGCATATCTATCTCATGAGATTTTTTTTGTGATATAATTGCATGTCTGCTTTATTATCCTTTGTAAAGTTTGCTTTTTGCCTGGTTGCAAATAATTAAAGAATCAGAATTAAAATGTGGCCTCTTGTCTGCAAGCACTGTTGTGTAGGATCAGCAGTCTAAGCTTTAGTTTGTGTTATCCTAGAACTGAGTGTGTTTGTGAGAAGCACAGACCTCTTCATGAAGCTACTTTAAGTTGTAGCAAAGTGATGACACGCATTACTTTCCCCAGGTTAGTGGGGTAGGAAGAGAAGTTTTGGAGTCAGATGGACTTGTGCTGTAATCCTGGATCACCTTGTGAACCACAGTCTCCCCATTTTTCAAGTGAGGGTAATGGTGCTCACGTGAGTGCTATGAAGGTTCATGACTTACACATGTGACCAGTGGCAGCTCAGGGCTTGGAGAAGGCACTCACTGCCTTTTAGCTCCCCTTTCTTTTTATAGTTCCTGACTTCCCTTACAGAGCTCTGGCATGTTGAACTTGGAAGAAGTTTATCTGTCTCCCTCGGTAAAAAGGTTTAGTTTTTGTTTCATACAGAAAGGGGAAGTAATTTAGAAATTTTGGCCCAGTGGTCTTCCTTTCTGATTAAATACACAGCAATCCTAATGAAAGAAAGCCAAGTACCTGATTAATTTATCATAATAAGTTATCACTCTGGAGAGAGGATACTCTTTACCCAAGATAAAAATGCTCTTTCAAAGTTGAACCCATTGCCATCTCTCCCTACCCTCCTTTCCTTTCCATCCCACCCCAAGAAGCTATCTTGAGTCAGAAAGTATAAATGCCATTCTAGAATAATTTTGAAAGAAAAATATTAATTTGGATGTATAAATCTAAAAGGATATCAGTAAACCAAAACCAATAATTTCAATTTTTTTGTTGTATATTTTTCATATGCATGTAACTAAGTTTTCCTATATAAAAATTCTTCTTCTTCTTTTTTGTTATTGGGGTTTGGGTGAAAGTTTACAGAGCAAATTAGTTTTCCATTCAACAATTTGTACACATTTTGTTTTGTAATATTAGTTGAAGTTCCCACAGCACTCTGCCCTCTTCCTCCTTGGGTTCCCCTTACCTTTTGTAATTGTTAATGAAGTCTCATAATGAGGGCTACTTTCTGAAAGAGTTATTTATGTAATATTTGTAAAGCAGATTGTAAAATGTAATTAAATATTACCACTCCTTTGGTTAGCTAGTTCCAATGAGAAATGCACAAAGTTTTAATGTTTATTTTTAATAGTATATTTTGAAAACATTTATTTGCACAAATTTGGTAAGGATCCAAGCAGCACTTCAGTGATGGGTTGGATCTCCCCACACAAGGCCCGTTTGTGATTTGTGGAAGTAAAGTTTGGAACGTCATGGTTTGGTGTCACGGAATGTTCATGAGAACCAAAATTAATGTGTGAAAGATGGGCCTTGAGTGAGGTGGTTGAGGGATAATGAAGCTCTAAGGCATGGTGTTTTTAAGGCTTATTGCCACCATACCCTGCAGTTCCTATTGGATTGATCATGTATTGGTTATGCTGTCATGTTTAATGTGGTCCTTTTTGTTAACTGCTGTCCTCATTCAAGGATAATGCATCACCCTTGTTTTACAGGCTGAAGTGCATTTTTTTTTTTTTTTTTGAAATGGCTAACTGACATCAGAACTTAAGGGACAGAAGAAAGCAAACTAGGTTTTAAAAAATCTAGGCCCTATGACTTTGACCCAGTTGTACCAGGCTTTTACTGAACTAACTGAAGCACATTATAAACTCTGCACTGTTTAGTGGAGGCGTTTGTATTCTACTCATACTCTGAATTTGAAACTGTTGGCAAGAATGATTATATCTGGTGTATAAATGAACTCAAGTATAATATGTACCTTAAAAACTTATAAAGTTTTTTTTTTTAAATTTTACAATGGGAAATATCAAGCATATGCAAAAATAAATAGAATAGCATAAATGAAAAATAAATAGAAAGGTATAGAGAACTCCCATGTCCTTATCCCCCAACTTCAACAATTCATAACTCATAATCTTTCATCTACTTTTCCATTCACTTCCAACATCCCCAATGCTATAATTTCAACTATGAATATTTCAATATGTGACTCTACAATATAAAGACCATTTCCCAATCTTAAACAGTTTAAAATGGCTTTTTTTTTTTTTTAAATAATAGATGTATAAAATGTGAGAATGGCATTAACATCAGGCTAAACAGCACATCCACATGTTTTTTGACATCTATCTTCTTAGAAGCTCATTTTCTATGAACTACAACTTTTGCTGCTCCAAGTTTGGTAGTCTTTGTTTACGTGTAATTTAGTAAAAATGTTAAAACAACTTTGAGTTTGCTTTCTGTTAGTGTGTAACTTTTTTCCACATGGAAATTTTTGAGTCCACAGTGTGTTGGCCTCTGTTTTACATGGAAATATTATCTCTAAGAATGGTTCCACATGATCTCTGATGATTCGCAGACTATGCTCTTCTGTCTTGAAACTATCCCCTGCATTTTTGAGCAAACAGAAAAAAGATAAAAACCAAAGCAAACTCATTACCATGGAGTCAAGATCCAACTCATAGCGACCCCTCCTTGGGTTTCTGAAACGGTATCACTACGGAAGTAGATTGCCCAACCTTCCTTTCGAGGAGCGGCCGGTGGGTTTGAACCACCAGCCTTCTGGTTAGCAGTTAAATGCCTTAGGCACTACCCTACCAGAGTTCCTGGAGAAAAGATAAAAACCCTATAAAATAAAATCCTTAAATTTAAGATTTAGGGTTTAAGGCAGACATGCTATTTTCACTTGGAAAACTCTATTGTTCTTGGTATTTTCTGTTACAAAGTATAGTTGAACATTTTTATAATGCTATTATTGGGGTTGGGAGCTCTGGTAGCATAGTGGCTAAGACACTTGCCTGCTAACCAGACAGCTGGTGGTTCAAACCCACCAGCCACTCCTCGGAAGGAAGGTTGGGCAATCCTACTTCCGTAGTGATACTGCCTCAGAAACCCAAGGAGGGGTCGCTATGAGTCGGGGCCGACTCCACGGCACATAACAACAACAACAACAACATTATTGGGGTTGACTATGAGTTATTTTTGTCGTTATTAACTTTTTTTATATGTAGTATTTAGTTATGCTGGATTAGAGGATTTGATTTGACCTGGATGGATTTGCAGATTAATGTGTAAAGACATAAATCACAATGAAGTTTTATTTTTGTATAGGAGCATGAAGGCAATATAGAAGTGATTTGTGGTTCAGATTCTGGGTTCAGAGCTCAAACTACTAGTGTTTTAAGTACTTGCTCCACCCACTGATAGCCACATGGCCTTGGATAAGTCACGGAAATTCTCAAAGCTTCTGTTTCCTTTTCTGTAATCAGGGTAATGCAAGTACTTACCTCCTGTCTTTTGTTTTTCTTTGTTATGGATTAAATGAGATAATGCATATTAAATGCCTTTCACATAGAGTATTCACCAAATGTTAGCTCAAAAACAAAAATTGTCATCAATTTTAGCGTAAATTCAATTGAGATATTTCCTATTTTATCAAACATTTTCTTACTGCATTAAATACTTGTTTGGTGACTCAAAACATAATGATTGTGGGTTCCTGGATGTCAGGTGGATGTGCATTAAGTTATTAACAGTTTAAAAGTGTTAAGTGACAAGTTTGTAATTCTGAGGTCTGGTAGCTGCTAAATATTCTATATGAGTAGCTTCATATCCCTCAGAGCTGTGATCAATTCAGCTTGAGTTTTGTGTATGTATTAGTAGTGTCAAGAAACATGTGAAGGAAGCTGAAGCTGATCTTCTTTGTTACCTTGGAAGTGGCCTTAGTTTATCTTTTAGATTCATGATCATTAATTAATTTAAGAAGCTCTTAAACGTATTCATCTCTTCAGTTTGTGCCACATGTTGTAGTATTGAGGTGGGCAAGCTCATCATCTCTCCAGACATTTTAGCTGAAAAGATTTCTGTCCGCTTTAAAAGAGTTCACTTTAGTACATGTTCTGGCCTTTTGCTCCCTTGAAGTATGTATTTTGTTGAGCTCTTTCCAGTCTACAGGTCTTGACATGCTGCCCTGAACCCCAACCCTGTTGCTAGGTTGAGTTTCAGGCCCTGGCTGGTCCAATGAGGCCTTGGCACCTTCTGGTCTTAGTTCTGCCATGTGATAGGCTATCAGGCCCAAGGACAGTGGAACACCCTGGAACAGGGAAGCAAGCACTGAAGTGGAAGCTGAGAGACACCTACCTGCTTCATGGAGTTGCCAGATTCCATTCTTGGGTCCTGCTAACTTATAGCCTGTCACTCTCTAAATGTACTTTGTTTTATTTTTGTCAGGTTGGCATTTCACACCCCAGAGATGCTTAGTGTGTCATTTGCAAAATTTGAAACATCATATTACTCAGTCTCTTCTTGTCCATTTATAAAATGTACAGTGGGACTGATCTTGATGTCACTCCAAGAGAAATCTCATGGTTTGCTCTTCTTCTGTTTGAGAGCTACTCATTCATCCCTAACATTGTGCTCTGTTTCAAAATTAGTTTTGTGTTCCTGATAGAACATTTTCCCTAATACTCATAATTTGTTAAAATAAGATTGTGGGGGTGGTAGGGGGGCCCATGAGGGTTCTTTGTTTCCTTATTTGTTGACTCAGCTTGGGTTCAAATCTCAGCTCTGGCTCTTACAAATGGGTTACTTTCGCCTTGCTCAGTGACATTTCCTCAACTGTAGCATAAGGATAACATCAGTACTACTTCATGCGGCTGTTGTAAAGATCAGATGAGCTACTACACTTTGCACTGTAAAGCCCTCAGCACAGTGCCTGCCATTTTCTAAAGACTCACAAAATATCACTTGTTTTGTTATTGTCATCAACATACCAACTTATCTTTCTTTGACAGAAATAAAAACTAAAAAGAAACAAAAATTCTCATTAATTTTAGCTTAAATTCTTATTTGCTCGTCAGTCTACAACAATCTGGCTTTTGCTTCTACTATTTTGGTGAAACTACATTGGCAAAGAACTTTAGTGACCTTTCTGGCAAATCTAAAGGATTCTTTGATTGTCCTCTTATTTGATGCTCTATAATGTTTGTCAGGTTCCCTGGGTGGCAAAACTGGTTAAGTGCTTGACTACTAACTGGAAGGTTGGTGGTTCAAACCCATCCAGAGATGCCTTGGAAGACAGGCCTGATGATGTGCCAATGAGAGATCGCAGCCGTGCACACCTTATGGGGCACACCTTATGTTCTGCATGTGTGGGCTTGCCCTGAGTTGGAATCAACTTGATGGCAATTAACAACAAAAATATTTAGTATTGTTCATGATTCATTTCTTTAAACTTTCTCTTCCTTTAGATTCTCCCATACTACACTTTCTTTGGATTCCCTTCCTAACTTTCTGACTGTTCCCTCTGACTGTTGACTTTACTTTGTCAGCCTGACCCTTAAATTATTCCCTAGGGTCCCATTCTTGATCCATTTATTTTCTCTCTTACTCTTCTCAGAGATTGTAAACTGTTGCCCTGTGCATCAAACCCAGTATGCTGTTGTGATGTTTTTGGTCTGAGCAGGACTCCAAAAAATTGTTTTTGAGTGAGTTATCAACTTATAAAAATTGAGAGATTTCATTTAACAATTTGAATTTCACTTTCCCTTGAAAAACACATTGGGTGATTTGGCTCCTTGGGGTGCATAGTATCATGTGGTCATAATGGGCTGACTGGTGATGACTGTCTTCTTCTGGCATGCATCTACCATGCCTGCTTCACTGGCCTGTGTTACCTACCAAGCTCCTTGGAAGCTTTATGATCTTTATTCTATGTTCTTCCTGAAAGATGTCATTCATTGCAATAACTTCTAGGCTAACTACATGCTTATGAGATCGACATATTTTTCCCCATTCCTGATATTCTACAGACATCACACACTCAATCTGTTCAAAACTGAACTCACTATATATTTTTAATTGTATTATTTGAGCCATGTAAGCCAGGAACTGATAAATGAGAAGTCTATGATAGAACCTGCATCACCTAACTTGGATGGCCTTTCCACTAAGCTTTGTTCTCTGTAGTCCTCAGCATCCTCTTGTTATCTCTATCCACTATCACGGGATTCACACTGGCAGCCTTCCAGTTCTCTGGCACAGTTCTTATTTAGATGCCAACTTATGTGTTTGGCTATCATTTTAGTATTATCAGCCTTCATTTGATTCCTTTAAGAAATCATTTATTCTTTCAAAAATACTTGTTGAATGTCTAGAGGATAGCTCAGGTTCTGTTTTCTAGGCACTGAGGATAGAGTAGTGAGCGAAACAGAGTTTCTGCTCTCATGGTGTTTATACTCTAGTGGAGGAGAAAGACAATACATAAATAATGTCAGTAGTGATTAAGTATGATGAAGAATTCTTAGATATGTAGCAAGTAGTTTATATCCATTTAGGCTGTCATTTCATTTAGTTGGACAGCCTAAGGCCAAGAATAAGAATATGAATTTGGAGGAACTGAATTACCATCACATGAAGTCATCTAAGATATTTTATAGTTAGGATCTGATTTTGGCCATCTAGAACTGCCTGAATAGCTACTGCTACTCAGCAATAATTAATTCAAGGGTTTGGTATAACTTAGATTATTTTTCATTTTACATGGCAATTTCTGTCAGGGAAATAATTAAAAAATTAGTGGAAAGTTTATGAACTTTAATTACATGAAGATTTCAGCTGGTGTAATCTGTTGGGCTATAGAGTTTTCTAATTATCCATTGTTACTTACTCTTTGACCAGACCAATTAGGTGCTTACCTCAGGGCTTTGGCACTTAAGTTCTTTGTACTGAGAAGGTTCTTGTAGATTTTTGTAAAATTTGTTCCTCTGTTTCACCTCATTATCTAAAACAGTGCTCCTCCCATAGTACTTTATAGCCTCTTACCCTGCTTCATTTTTCTTTACAACACTTAATACCTCCTGACATATGCACCCACTCCTCACTTATTAACATGATTAGTTTCTAAAGACCAGGGTGTTATGTTAAACATGACATTATGTGAAAATGGAAGATGACTACATCACTTTACATTCTCACTTGCACTTTGACCATCCTACCAGGCTCTGCTGAGGTCACCTGCCATTGCTGCTCCTGCCCCCATCCCAGGAGATCTTGGACTCCACCACTACTTGCAGGGAAGGGCCATCCAGTCATCTGGAGACAGAGTGGTCCAAGTGCCACCTCCTTCTCATCCCCGGGGTCCCCTTCTTCTCCTGCCCTCACTGTTCAGGGTGGATGGTCTCAGCTTATCTCTTCAGTGACCCCTGAATCCCTGGTAGCTTTGTCTGAGGACAAGAGGCTCCCTGTCTGTGGGCAGGAGGGTCTGGGTTCTGCAGGGGGTGGCAGTGCAGGCTGCCAGTTGGGTCTCCCTGTTAGCCTATTGTCCAAGCATTCCCCAACTCTTGCTGGATGGGCCTGCTCCCCTCTACCCCCATGTCGCCATAAGAATAGACCATCTAGAGCTTTCTCTGAGGCCATAACCTTAACCTGAACCTGCCAGAGGTCTCTCACTCACTGACTCTACCCCTGCCCAGGTACCTTGTCCTGCCCTCACCCATGCCCACCCAAGAGGGGGCACTGGGGAAACATAAGGGGTTGCATAGGTGCCAGGCAGCTGATGTGGGGTCTCGCAGGCCCTGGACACCTGAGTGTCCTGTCTCAGGGTACCTTCTGACCATAGTGCATCTCATCCTTGCCACCCGCTTGGGCCTGGCAGCTGTGGCTAGACCCTGGGGGTATTGCTTCCTTGATGGCCCTGAAGGCAGCCCACCTTCAGAACACCAGCTACTGGTGCCCCAGCCTCAGCCCCCTGTGGCACCCGGGATCTGTTGGACAGTGTTCAATCCCTGCCAGCCCCACTCCTGCCCCCCTCCACTCCACCAGGCACCTGGGTGGCTCAGGGAGACTGTGCCCCATCTCCTCACCCAGACAGTGAAATACTATGCAAAACAAGCTTTCTTTGTATGTGCACATGGGGGTCTGCTGGTCAGGGACCCTGTTAGGGATCTCAGCATTAGTAACTGCCAGACATGCATCATTAATATGCAAAATAGATAGTATATTTTTACTATTGTTGTAAATATGAAATGTCAGATAACCAGATAATTGATAAGTGAGGAGTAGGCATGTTTTTATTGTCTGTCTTCACATGGAAATGTAAGTTCCTAGAGAGCTTATTATTCTAGGTGCTATGCTCCAGCTACTAGAAAATGCTTTGCATATAATGAGTTATCATTTAATATTCATTCTTATCATTTATTCATTATTCAAATGAATAAATCCATGCAAAAGAGCTCACTGAATTGCAGAGGGAATGCTTTAGAATATGTTAAGTAAGAAGGATTAACTTCTTTTTAAAAAATATTTTGTTGTGTTTTAGGTGAAAGTTAACACAGCAAATTAGGTTCCTATTTAACAATTTTTATACAGTTGTTCTGTGTCACTGGTTACAATTTTCACAATGCATCAGCATTCTCATTATTTCCATTCACTTGTTCTGTTTTCATTGATCTAACTTATCCTCCCCTCCTTGCCTTCTCCACTTTGCTTTTGGGTAAATGTTGACTATTTGTTTCATATAGTTGATTGTTAAGGGAGAGCATTACTTCCAGGTGGTATTATTTATTTTATTAGCCAGTCTATTATTTGGCTAAAAGGTGACCTCCGGGAATAGCTTCAGTACCAAGTTCAAAGGGTATTGTAGGCAGATGTCTCTGGGGTTCTGCTAGTCATTATCGATCCAGTAGGTCTGGCTTTTTTAGGGATTTGAATTTTGTTCTACATTTTTCTTCCATTTTATCCAGGACTTTCTATTGTGTCCCTAGTCAGAAAAGGTAGTAGTAGCTGGGCATCATCTAGTTCTGGTCTCAGGTTAGAAGAGGCTGTGGTTTGTGTAGGCTCTTAGTCCTGTGGACTAATTTCTTCTTTGAGTCTTTGGTTTCCTTCATTCTCTTTTGCTTCTGACAAATAGACATCTTTTTAAATTATATCTTATATGGGTGCTTGCAAGCTTTTAAGACTCTGGATGCTACTCACCAAACTAGGGTGTAGAAAATTATCTTTATACTCTGTATGCCAATTGACTAATTTGTCCCACGAGGCTACAGTCCTAAGGCTTTTAACTCAGTAAACCAATCCTGAGAGTTGTTTTGGTATGTCCAGGAAGTCTTCATAATGGTACCCCAAGTGCTTTTTTATACATATGGGTGTATATGCAGCACACACATGTAAATACATATGCCTAGAGATACACTTATACATACATGTGTATGTACTTACATATGCCTCCTATATACATGTTGTTGTTGTTATGTGTCGTTGAGTTGGACCCAACTCATAGTGACCCCTCTTTAGGTTTCCCAGGTGGTATCACTATGAAAGTAGATTGCTCAACTGTCCTTCTGAGGAGTGGCTTGTGGGTTTGAACCACCAGCCTTCTGGTTAGCAGTCAAGTGCCTTAAGCACTATGCTACCAGAGCCCCTTCCTATATACATATATGCAGCCATATCTACCTATGTGTGGTAGTTGAGTTTGTGTGTCAACTTGGCTGGGCCTGGTTAGGTGGCTGGGCAGCTGGATGTAATTATTCCCCATGGTAAGATTGGTAATTAACTCCATGGTGGAATCTATTGGAGCAGCTGAGTATCTGCTTTAGGGGTGTGATCTGCTTCCAGTATAATACTGGAAGTATAATACTGGAAGCAGCAGCTTTGGGAATGGTCTTTAGCCTTTTTGCATGCTTGACCCCTGCATGTAGCCAAGTCATTGTTCAACAACAGCCTGCCATGCCCTGCTGATCTTGGGACTTCATCTGGACTTGAATTAGTGGCCTGTCATGTTGTTTGGTAACATTGGGACAGTGCCTTTTTACTTGTCAACCTTGGGCTTGACAGCCTCAGCAGCCAGCAGTTGTCTGAGTGAAGAAAAGCCTCCAGCTTCAGTGGGCTGGGAGCAGGAGGCAGAGCTAAAGCCCAAGGTTGAGGGGCTTTCACCCAGCCCCTAAAGCCTGGCACTTTGAACTCGGACTTAAAGCCTCCAAAATTGTAGAGAATAAACTCCTGTTTGTTCAAGCGATCCCATTTGTGGTATATTCCTGTCAGAGCAACACTAGGTAACCAAAGCACTATATAACCACACATGTTTTTGGCTGTTATTACTGTTGTTGTAAAATTGTATATGTTAAAGTATTTACTGAAATTGTCCCTTTTTCTTGTGTCCTTGTTAGTGTCTTCATTTACCTGGTCAGGTTATGCAGACTTCACCCATATTTGGTATTGTCTTTCTCCCTCACCAAAAATAACAAAAAGAACCAAAATCACTGGAAGGTGATTCTCCCTCTTTCCCCCTCCCATCCTAGGTAACAATCAAAGAATGTCACTTTCTGTGTGTATATATGTTCTTGACTTTTTATAATAGTGGGACTATACAATATTTGCCCTTTTATGATTGATTTATTTTATTCACCATAATGTCCTCCAGATTCATCCATGTTATATTTTGTGGACTCATTATTCTTAGTTGCATAGTATTCCAGTGTAGGTATGTCCCAGAATTTGTTTATCCATTCATCTGTCGGTGGGCACTTAGGTTGAGACAGATCAACTTCTAAGTTTAGGTGAAATGGAGCTAAGAATTGGATTTCTTGTTATAAATAAAAGTAAGGCAAATAATGATTAACATGGAATGGTATGGGCTTTTGAAGAAAATAAAATAAATCTTGGGAATATTAGGAGAATAATAAGAAAAGGAACGGGACAGACAAGTTAATGTTTTTTTATTTGAATGTATTGTTCAAAAGAATAAATTTTCAGGATGGTTAAATTTGACCACAGATGTGGTTCCTAACAAGCCATGAAAGAACATGCAGTCCTTGGACCTTGAGATCATGGCCTAAGTTAGCCCTGGCACAAAATCCCTGAAGAATCTGGGAAGATCAATTAAGCTATTAGGTTCTCATTTCAGTTTTTATCACTACCTCTTAATCTCCTGTGCTGTTATTGGTAAGTCTTTATTTTTCACAAGACAATTATTTATTGCTGTTAGGGGTAACTTTTTTCCTAAAACAAGAAAAAGGTTTAATTTCTGACAATCATTGAAGCCTAAGGGCTTTTTTGGAAGGGAATAGCTGAAATGTGCAAGAAAGAGTGAGGTGAAGTGCAGATCTTATCCCCACTGCCACAGTGTCCATCTCTACAATGATTTTCTCCAAAAATTGTAAAAATTCTTTTTTAACTCATTGTTGCCAACTTTTTTACTCAATTTTCCTCACTGGAATTTTGGACAAATGGCTCTAAACTATACCATCAGAAAGATGGATTAAGTACGAATGCATTGAGAAGTAATGTTTATTGGAGTTGAGTTTGTGTTCAGCCAGTAATTTACTCAATAAGAAAGATACATGTTTCTAACATGTACTTTTTCTCTCCTTCCATGTGTTAAAAGAGAGAAACTGAGACTCAAATTAACAGGTTCCTCTGAGTACATGGGAACATTCACAAAGGCCACTGACCAACGTGAAACACATTCAAAAGCAGATGAAAAGAAATAATGTGGAGAGAAGTAATCATAAAATCACATATCCTTCTGGGATAGGGCAACAGTGATAGCCATGAAGCCGTTCAAAGTTTAGCTTGTGCAAAGAGTTTGACTTTGGGTAATTTCAGGTGAATGGAGGCCACAGAAACCACCTAGTGACCTAATGTCAGAAAGAAAGGCATGATTTCAATCAGTCATGTCATGAATAACCAAGAGTTAATTTTCTACTCTGTTTCCTCCTTTTCCCTTAAAAAATGTCATTGTAACTAGCATTCATTGAGCCATTTGTTTTTTTAGAAACAAAGTAGTCTCCCTGTGTGCATAAGCATAACTGCTCTAATAATCCATACATAATTTAATTTGTTGGTGCTTTGATTATTTTTTAACACATGAGAGGAACTACAGAAAATAGAAGTATTTATAATCAGAATCGGTGTATGAGGAGACACTCAATCTGTTTTATTCATGACCATTCAACATGGGTTGAATACTTATTGTATGTAAGATATTACAGGTATACAAAAATGATTAAGAAATACATTTATAATCTAGCAAAATGATAAGGGAAGTATAGAGTCACTACAATAAAGGTGAGCACTATAATAAATGAATAAATAAAAGCTGTGACGTACACAAGACGAAGAGATCACTCTTGTCAAGATTCAGAAAAAGCAAGAGGTAAGAAGTGATGTTTCTGTTGGATCTTGAATAAGGTTTTCTGGTGAAGTAGAATTGTAATCCAGCATGAGCAGGGACAAAGAGGTAGAAAATTATGGATCAGATTCAGGCAACAGGCTCCAGAAGAGTCAGAAGGGGCAGGAAATCAAGAGCCAGGGTGAAAAACTTGGCTTTGATGAGGAGGAAGGATACTCCAATTGAAAAAGAGAAAAAAGACCCAGAGGATGAGGATTCGGAACAATCTGAGATGGAGACTGGAGGAAATCCTTTTCATAAGTTCCTTATATTAGGCAAGGTCATCTATGGAGAAAGAGAGGGATAGAAGCTATCTTAAGATCCCTGATATTCCAAGGACTTTAAAGGTGTACAAGTCCAGAGAATTTAGGCACTTTGCTTGATACAGGAAAAATAGAACTCAGGCCCACTGACTTTTACTCTAGTGTTCTTTCTGTTTCTTCATGAAAATCAAAATTCCCCAAAGACCTATCTACCAAAAATAATTTTCTAAATTAAGTACTTCTCATCAAATAAATAACTTTGGTCTGTAAACAAGATAATGCAAGCTATCAGATAAACCCTTACAAACATCTCTTTTTAGAGAGCAAAAAGAAGATACATTGCTTTCACCTAAAAGAACACAACAGAAGCACTGCATGTGTCAAACAAAGACAGTGACCATGAGACCTTGAAGATTCACTGAGTACCCCCCTCTTCTTTACCACCACACTGTTTTTGTGGGCCTGCCACCCAACTACCCTGGTACAGCTGAGGAGGGAAACTTTGGATCTGCTGCTCCTGTGGATTTACAGTCTCAGAAATGGATCGTTTCAGCCAACATCTTAGTTTTATTTAGTTTCATGGATTTTGCAGAACTGGAACTTAGATACTCAAAATGGCCTCTGGGTATTCACGCCATTTGATATCCAGGATGAAGCAATGACAACAGTAATTGTTGCATTTCAGGCAGCATGGCAGGTTTGGGTTGGGCATCTGTCAGTTCCAAACGTGAATGCAATGTTGCAGTGTTGACATCACAAGAGGGCATGCAAAAGAACAAAGAGTAAGACTATAGAGAAACAAGTTTGGGTAGACTTTATATCTCTTTGTATCTTTTGCAAGGGCAGCTGCCCAATAGTTTTGTGGGCTGAAGAATTGGTTGCAGAGACATGAAAATGAACTCATTAGAACAAAGGGCAGGATGAGCTTTCTACTGCTGGCATTCAAAAAGGTCAAATGTCAAGCGTTTCCATGTGCACACATGTGGGCTAAGAGAATGACAATCTCCTTTAGATAACTGTTGTGCCAGCATATGGAAGAACACTGAATTGAGTCCTAGGAATGAACCTCTGTGATTCTGAGTTAGCTGAGACCCTTTGCAAAAGAGGTGTTTTGGGCTTCTGAGATTTCCCAATCAGTTATGAGATTTAGTTTCAGAGATCGTCCTTGGCATCCAGGGAAGGAGGTTGCTGATTCCGCACTCACGTTACTACTGATGTAGAGGAAGCGACACTTTGTACAAAATATATGTCTAAAATCTGTTGACATGATTAATGAGATTTTACAGTCTGTTGGGCAGTTAACCTAAAAACAAATATATTTTGTTCTCTGTAAAGAAAATTCTACTAGTTAGCCAACTGGTGTCGGTATATTTCTATATATATTCTTTCTTAATACCAGCTGTATTAGTTTCCTTGGGCTGCTATAATAAAGTACCGTATACTGGGTGGCTTATAAAAACAGAAAGTTATTGTGTCACAGTTCCGGAGGCCAGGAGTCTAAACTCATCGTCTCAGTCATGTCGATTCCTTTTGAGAGCTTTGAGGCAGTATCTCTTCCATGCCTCTTTCCTAGCTTCTGACGATGGTTAGTGATTGTTGGTGTTTCTTGGCGTGTGAATGTTGCCTAGAATTTGAGCTTGTTCAATAATGGGTGACGGTACCATTTACTGAGGTAACAGTACTCAGAATTTTTGCTTTTGTCTTCACATGGCTGTCTCCTTCTATACTTCTGTATCTCTTCTCATCTTTTCTGAGGACACTACTCATATTGTATTAGGACCTATAATACTCTCGCATGATCTCATGTTAACCTAATTGATAACACCTCTGAAGACCTTGCTTCCAAACAAGGTCACGTTCACCAATATGGGCAGTAAACCAAAAAAAACAAACTCACTTCCATTGAGTTGATTCGACTCATAGCAACCCCTCCTTGGGTTTCTGAGGCAGTATCTCTAAGGTAGATTGGCCAATCTTCCTTCTGAGGAGTGGCTAGTGGATTTGAACTGCCAGCCTTCTGGTTAGCAGTCAAATGTCTTAGGCCACCAGAGCTCCCAATATGGGCAGTAGGATTTCAATATATTTTTTCTGGGGACACAATCCAATCTACAACAATAGGAGAAAATAATAATCCTCTAGTTCAGGGTTGGAAATCTTTTTCTTTAAGGACCAGATAGTAATTATTTTAGGATTTAGAGGTCATATAGTCTCTGTTGCAACTAGTTAATATTGCATTTATAGCCCGAAAATAGGTATAGAAATATGTCAACAAATATCTTGGCTGCATTCCAGCTGAGCTTTATTTGTGAAAACAGGCAGCGGGCCATAGTTTGCCAAATCCTAATTTAATCCAATGACTGAGTTTTACTGAATCCCAGAGAAGTGTTTGGCTAAAGGCTGCAGAATATCAGGCTTCCCTTCGATGCCATTAAAAAGAAAATTCTTTAAAAAACGGTGTTGTAATTATAAAATAGTTACAAAAAATTATTATTATTATGTGGAAGGTATAAAATGAACATCTGTGCAACCATCACGCAATCAATTTAAGAAATAGAGTATCACCATTTTCTCTGAAGCTGTATGTGTGCACCTTCCCAATTCCTTCTCTTTCTTTCTCTACTTCAGAATGTCTCTCCACTTCCCTGAATTTTGGGTTCTTTATGTTTTTTTGTCATGGTTTCATCTCATATATTTATGTTTTTTGTAGTTTTAAAAAATGTTGTTCTTAGATAGTTTTATTTCACTTCTCAAATATTAGAAAGTTTAGAAAAGATAGCCAAATTTTGCTTAATGATAGTTGTAGATTTCTTTTTGGGTTTATTCTTGGCAATATGATGAAACAGTTCAGAAAGCCAGAACAAATTGCTTACAGTACATGGCTTAGTTCACTTCCCGGTCTACCCTGGGGTTTCTTGTGGTAGAACAGAGAACACGGTGGACTGGCAGACAAGTGCCGGAGTTTAGAGGCTTTCTGTTCCCACCACTCTCCCTGAGGAAATTGCTGTGGGAAATCAGAGCTGTTTCTAGGAATGGCAAACTTCGTTGGTCTGATGGTGATTTTATTTTTGAACTAAATGCATATTGTATTGCCATAACTTTTCCAAGTTATATTAATTAGAGTTTTTTTTAAAGAAAAATTAAGTTTGTAGCATGTAATAAATGAAAAAGGCGAATCTCAAGCATAATATTTGGTTAACAATCAAAAACATGATTACTTCTAACATTTTTGTGAATAGTTGTCAGTTCAAACCCACCAGCCACTCCTCGGAAGGAAGATGGGGCAATCTACTTCCGTAGTGTTACTGCCTCAGAAACCCAAGGAGGGGTCACTATGAGTTAGGTCCCACTCGACGGCACACAACAACAACAACAACATTCCCCAGGGATAGGGAAACATTTGGACTGATGTCACCACATGCCTTCACCTGGTTCTCTATAAGATGAATAGTGGGTTATACTCACTGACCATGGCATGAAATAAAAAGAACTGGTTGTTTCGCCATTGGTAACACACTCAGATATCTCTCTCAAACATCTTCTGTTTCCACCCCAACTGCAATTACCCTTGTCCAGCATTTCATATGTTAATTACTTCTCTATCTTACTATGGAGTCTGCATGCCTCTAGTTGAGTGTTTCTCAGACGTGGCCGCACACTGGACTCACCTGAGAGTTGTTTTTTATTTTTTTTTAAAAAAGTCAAATGCCTGATCCATTCCACAGATATTTTTATTTAATTGGTTTGTGGTACAGACAGAGGATATTAGAATTGTATTACAATATATTTTAAAAATATCTCCAGATGTCTCTACTGAGCACTGAAGTTTGAGAACCACTGCTCTAGTTCAAGATTCATTTGTTTTAACCTGTCCTCTAATGGAAGAGGTATTTGAAAGGGAGAACTGGTAGGCATTGCGGAGTGATTTCATGATGGCAGTGTTAGAATACCCAATAAGCAAGGTAAGCACAGGCTTCGTTGTGCTTACTTACTAATCTGTGGTGAACAATCTTACATTTTTTCACCACTTCAAAGATTCTGATTGTAGAAATGGCTGACAACTGTCATTCTCCCAATCCCACAGTACCTCCCTATAGAGTCAAAGCCTTTTTTTCAAATTTGCAATCCCTGACAGGGACAGAGTACCCAGTAAGCGAGGTAAGCAAATCACAAAATTAGTAAGTAAGTACAAGTCTGTGTTTACTTGCTTCCTGAGTAATCCACCCTGCAAGGTGGGATCAAGGAAGAAAGATGTGGATAGAATGTGGTTAGATTTTGGGCTTGTGTGATGGATTCATGGTGGTGCCATTCACTGAGATAGCAAAAACAGGCATGATGCTTGGAAGAGGAAATAATGACTCTGGACAAGAGAATGTGAACAGTTATAAGACTTCCAAGGATCCCTGGTGATTTATGGTTAAGTGTTCAGCTGCCAGCTGAAAATTGGTGGTTTGAACCTACCAGCCACTCTGCATGAGAAAAAACTTTGTTATGTGTTTCTATAAAGATTACAGCCTAGGAAACCCCATGGAGCAGTTCTGCCCTGTCATATAAGGTCACTATGAATTGGAATCAACTCAATGGCACACAATAATGACAGTGACAACATGGGACATCTATTTGGAGGAAAGAAAGAATTTCTGAAGATTAAAACTGACCAAGAATGCAATGAGTGGTTTATTTTCTATTAAACTTGATTAATTAAAGAATAAACAGTTCTTTATCATATCTTCATCTAATGACATTAAATATCATAACTTTGAAAAAAACTTTACATATGTTTGCAATGTAGAAGAGGAAATATTTCTCTCTAAAGTAGATATTTTCTTCTCTTTCCATATTCCACTATTATTTCTTAACAAGAATTAGATATAAAAGTAGAAATGTATGTAAAATATGTTACACTTCATTGAATAAAATATCACATATAAATATTTTAAGAATTTGTCTCAATATGGACAAATACTTCTTTATTTCAAAGGTGGAGGATAGTGGTCATTTAAAACTTGGCACAAAGAATAGTTCACGCCTGGAAAAACTAAGATTTGCTCCATCATAGAGAACTGGCTATGCGTTCTGAGAATCTTCCTGTGTCTTCAGTCACTTCCTCCATAGATGCAGCAGTGCACGTACATGTTCATCTGTGGGTGGCAGTTCCTGGCCCACTTCCTATTCCGGGAAGCCCCAGGGGTAGCTTTTGCAAAGATGCATCAAGACGGTGCCTAATTTCCTGAGTAATGGTCAGAGGCTCCTCAGTTACTCTATGAGGATGGGATCCATTTACCTCACAGCTCTGTCTCTAAGAGAGTATTTGGAATTTTTGGATGGTGGCCTGGGATTTTGGAAAGTGGAGTTCTCTAGGGAAAAGTTGTACTGGTAGCAGTCAGCTTATAAGGTTTATACTGTCTGCCCTTTGATAAGGGTCATAGGATGTAGTAAATGTTCTTTGGGAAAATGAGAGTCCAGTAGTCCTCAGTTATGGCTTTGCATTTACTGTGACCTCTGCACATCAGTGTAGGAAATGAGAAGGGAGCTCTCTCTGTACTTTTCCTTCTATATTCACCTGCTTCAGTTCCACCTGTTTTTAAATTCAGATTCAATTATAGTGGGATGGATCTGTTCTGGAATCCTGGTCCTTAACTTGAAGTATGAAATTTTAGTCAAGCTCATTTACTCCTTTGGATTCATTTTCCTCATCTGTCAAATGCAGTTAATATTACTGATTTCACAGGGTTTTAGGTAGAGATAAATGAGATTAAGTGGGTTAATATATAAAAGCTGGTTAGCAGCTCTTAGGAAATCAAGTGTTTTGAGTCAAAGGAGCATGGACTTTGGAACAATTCACTTCTGGGGTTTATCTATGTGCTTTCCTAAAGGAACTCTGGTGGCATAGTGGTTAAGGCATTTGCCTGCTAACCAAAAGCTTGGTGGTTCAAACCCACTAGCCACTCCATGGGAGAAAGATGAGACAGTCTGTTTCAGTAAAGATTTACAGCTTTGGAAATCCTACATGGCAGTTCTACTCTGTCCTAAAGGGTCTCTATGAGTTGGAATTGACTCAGTGGCAGTGGGTTTGGTTTTTGGTGCTTTTCTAGCTGCATGATCTCTAAGGCCTCCAAGCTTTTATATTCTGTAACCTTGGCTGCTTCCTCTGTAAAACTACACCATCCTCAGTGGGCTGTATTAAGGGTTAAGAGGACCATCTTGTTCTACTTGGTTGGCAATTAATAGGCACTCAAGAAATGTTGGCTCCATTCCTCTCTACCCTTCTTCAAAGCCTTTTTCTAGTCTCACTGCACCCCAACTCAGGGACAATTGTTTCTCTCATTGATCTTTTTGTTTATAACTCATGGTGACCCTAAGTGTGTCAGAGTACAACTGTGCTCCAGAGGGTTTTCAGTGCCTGAGTTTTTGAAAGTACATTGTCAGGTCTTTGTTATGAGGTGCCTATGGGTGAATTCAGGAACTCTGGTGACATAGTGCCTAAGGTATTTGACTGCTAACCAGAAGGCTGCTGGTTCAAACCCACTCGCCACTCCTTGGAACGAAGATTGGGCAATCTACTTCTGTGGTGATACTACGTCAGAAATCCAAGGAGGGGTTACTATGAGTCGGATCTGACTCCACGGCAGTGAGTTTGTTTTTTTTTTGATGGGTGGACTCAAACTTCCAACCTCTTGGTTAGCAGCTGAGCATGTTACCCATTTGCCTCACTCAGAGATTCTTCTTGTTTATAGCCTCACCTCATAACTTTAAAATTCTGTTTCTAACCGCCTATTACTTCTTGAAGTTCATCTTAGCTCTGTAATAGGCCAAGTATTGAAATTGGTGAGACTATACAAGATTCATGCTCAATAGGTAGAATGTAGCTCCCTACTCCAACTTCTTTAAACTTGAATTCCTGGTTATTTCAGAGTTAATTTTTTTTTTATCTTTTCTCCCCAGGCCAAATATCATGCAATAAATAGTTTTGTACCTAACGTAATGCATATTATGTTTGGCATTTACTTCAAAGTTCAATAACTTTATATGTTTTCCTTGTGGCTCTACAAGTTTTAAGAGGGAAATAAGAATAAATAAAGACTACTCAGAAATGAAAGCTTTCTACTTTGATATAAACTTAGGGGACATGGTGTTCATTCATAACAAACTAAGCAAGACCATACTGTGAAATGAATCACAATCCAGAATGTTGATATTTTGATTACAATACACATTGTTTAGAAGGCTCAAAAACACATATTTGTGATATTGATTAAGTAAACTTTTAGTGATATTTTAGCATTTTAGAAGAAAGAAGGTTTTAGAGAATATCCAAAAATCAGATTCACTTCAGAGATATTAAAGATTTAAATACAAATTAGAACTGCACATGACACAGTTTATTTTATCTGCCTTTTGAAAATCATCTATTGCTTGCAGGTATCCAGTATTAGGGAGTTTGGATCTAGGTGTTCTTAATAATGATAATCATGTTCTTTCATTGCTCTCTTTCCTTTTTCTCTTTTTCAACACCCTGCTCAATTTGTGAGAATGCCTAATAGCCTGAATCATGTACTTGAAGAGTTTTAGAATCTAACATTTATTGAAAGAACAGATCAAGAGCAGTGTTTAGTAAAACATTGGGCATTTACTCAATGACCTGTAACATAGCCCATGGTTTTGTTCCAAGCTCCAGTATCTGCTGCCCCAGAGTCCCTGCCAGAACATGGGGAGAAACATTCCAGGCCCCTCTGGAATGCATTCCTTGCATGCATAGGAATCTCTGGAAAACTATGCTTTTGAAGAAATGGAGAGAGAGGCTATAACTTCATATATCTTAATACTTCCAAGGTCATTTTCTAAGGCCAGATCTTTTAGACCTCATTATACATTTGAGTCAGCATTGGACATTACACTATGACAAGGGACATTGACATTAACTGCCTTAGCTATCACACAAAGTTTAGATGGTTAAGTAAGAGGGTATTGTTTGTGAACAATCAATTTTTCTGACTAGGCAAACTAAAATCCAAACCCACTGCCATTAAGTCAATTCTGACTCATAGTAACACTATAGGACAGAATAGAATTGCACAAGGGTTACCAAGGCTATCATCTTTTTGGAATCAGACTGCCACATATTTCTCCTGCAGAGTGGCTGGTGGTTCAAACCACCTACCTTTTGGTTAGAAGCTGAGCACTTTAACCACTACACCACTAGGGCTTCTTCTGACGAGACAAGGAATACTGAAATCTTTCTCTTTTTGCTGGACTTCAGATGTTGGTTTTGGAAAAGTCTATTGACTTCAATAAGCTGAAATACATAGAGATAAAATGATGGGAGCAAAGTTGAAATTATTCATTTTATAATCATAAAGAATAGGAAGCAGGTAACTTTTTTTGATTTATCACGTAATTTTATGAGCGTTTGCCGTTTTTGCTTCTGCAGGCAGATGTGGCTCCTAGTTGTTAGGCAAAAATTGCTTATATGGAAAGTCTTGGAAGATTTTCATGTATATGTTAATCATATTTGGTCTTTCAAGTGCCACTTTGCCAAGCTAGAGTCTGATATGTAGTGCGGTTGCGAGTTTATTCTTCACCAGTGAGATTCAGCTGTGGAAGAGGCGGTTTCATTGTTAAAACTTTCTTAGCATAAAGTGCAGATAAAATAAAAGCAGCAACAAAAAGCAATCGGTGTAGAAGAGATGTTGCATTGAACAAAGCCAATGAGAGTGTGAGACTAGTAGGTTCTTTTTGCTAGATAATAGCTACCAGTGGTTTGAGATGGGTAACGCTTACCTAGTCTGCTACAACTTTCTAGCAGGTTACAAGGAAAGCAAGATTAGAAAAGCTTCCACTTACCTAAATCCCACCACACAAACAGGCAATTTTTAGATGTTTGCAGATAAGCATTTGTTACATAGCTTGTTCTGTAAACTTGATGAAGTCTTCAGTAACCAGGTGCAGTGTAGTAAATTACTTAGTATGGTTTTTCTACCCATAAGTCATTGTAAACTCAGTGGTGGAATGAGCAACTGAGGAGCTCCTGATTGTAAATGTAATCCAAGTGGAGATTTTTGTTGGGCGTGGCACAATACAATGTTCTGGGAGGTTCCCACTCTCTCTCACGTGCTTAGAGTTCTGATGCTATGATTGGTTAGTTTGACCACTCTGCTGGGCTCAAAAGGAGGCCTCCTAGAGGCAGAACTCTCTCTCACTCTCTCTCTGACTGCTGGCTGAGGAAGGATGCGCTCCTGTGAGAGACATGCTG
>NW_006921589.1:37236223-37243952 GCF_000298275.1 Orycteropus afer afer | reverse complement strand
CAGGAGAGAGGTGGTGGGTGCTTTGGGAGGAATGGTTGGTGAAAGGGCTGGAGGGAGGCAGCATGTCTGGCCTGGCAGGAATAGGCCTTGGGTTACTGCTGGTAATCCTGTCTTCCTCTTGTGGGATTAGAGGAGGTCAGAACATGTGGCCTCCTTGGCATTTTTGCACCAGGGAAGAAAGCTTTGTTCACGCACACGCTGCATGGAAAGAACTCAGATAGGTAAGACAATATTCTAGAGGCAGGATTCAATTAACTTTTAACTCAAAACCAGAAAACCAAACCCACTGCCTTCAAGTTGATTCTGATGCATAGTGACCCTTTAGGACAGAGTAGAACTGTCCCATAAAGTTTCCAATTTTTTCAAAAGCAGATCACTTCATCTTTCTCCCAGAGAGCAGCTGGTGGGTTCAAACCACGAACTTTTTGGTTAGCAGCCTTAACCAATCCTCTAAACCTATGGCTGGTCACAGGATTGCTTACACATCACCCCTGGATTCCGTCTTTAAGGCGGTATTGAAGGGCCTCCTGGATTCCTATGCCCATTTCATGTAAGAGTAGGGAGTGTCTCTAAAGTTTTTAGCCAGTTCACATATCTTGAATACCACAAATGTTGCTGATGGGAGTCCATTTTTAATATCCACCATACTAATGATGGATATTAATGATTAATGATTCTTTCATTAAGGGAGACTATTTCTGACATTCATTATGCTAATTTGTGAAACTTCTGGTTATGACCAGCAATAAAGAGAGTTGAACTGTTTGTAATAGCTACTGATAGTATAGTCTTTCTGAGTCAATGTTAGTTTACAATCCCAGGATTATGAATTCTTGATTAAGATAGCTGATACTCCTTAGTGCAGCTTAAATTAATTTACACATTCATAATGTTGAAATATTTAAGAGTAAATTATAGACATAGTGACATGAGGTGTTAAAAAAAAGCAGAAAGTGAATATTTGATTTATATTTTACTGAAAGTAAGCAGGTTTAAAATTTTTGTCTTAAAAAATCCCTCAGAAGGAAACTTTCTTTGTTAGTTACCAGGGATGGGAGAGGAGGGAAGGGAACATTGCTAGATAGGTAGAGACAAGTATTGATTTGGGTGAAGGGACGGACAATGTACCAAAAGTGAGTGATCAACATGGTGGCATTGAGGAAGAGGGAGACATAGAGAGTTACATGGGAGGTGCAGACAACAAAGATGAACTCTTTTGCATGTACAGCACTGCATTATCAGTGATGGCATGCATTGATCTATGGGTGGATAGATGGATGGATAGGCTGAATGATCAGGTATGTGTAGGCAGTGGGGAGTGTGCCCATGAACATGTATAGTGTTGGCAGATGATGTTTCTACAAGAGTATTGGTATGTGCTGAATGTCTTGGCGTGTAGTAGAGCTGACAAGGGACAAGGTTTTGGTAACTTCTTGGCCTCAGCCAGGTACTGTGAGAGAGTAGTTGGACCTGTGGGCTTAGGACCATTGTCACAGGGGACATCAAGCTCAATTGGCATAATATACTACACAAAAACATTATTCTACATCCTGCTTTGATGAGTAGCAACTGGGGTCTTAAAAGCTTGCAAGTGGCCATCTAGATGCAATGATGGGTTTCTTCTCATCCAGAGAAAAGAATGAAGAAAACCATGGAAATAATCAGTCCAAGGGATTAGTAGACCATGCAACCCTCAGCCTATATGACCAGGAGAGCTGAAGAAGTAGATGATGCCTGGCTAACACTATCAGCCAACTCAGAGGTGGATCAGTGCAGGAGATCCTGATAGAGTGGGAGAACAATGTGGAACAAAACTCAAAATCATAAAAAAAGACCAGGTTTGCTGGTTTGATAGAACCTGGAGAGATCCCTGAGACTATGGCCCCTAGTTCCCCTTCAGGTCTGGAACTGAACTCACTCCTGTGGCGTCTAGCCAAACAATAAACAGGCATATGGGATGAACATTCACATCAGGTAGATATACGTCTTGGATCAATTGATCATGGGAGAACAGAAGGGTAGTGTTTGTACAAAGAGACAGCTGGGAGGCTGGGGACAGCAGTGCATGGGAGGGAGGGACACAGGGAAGGGGTGACTATGGGGAGGAAGTGGGAAGAGAGCTGTTATAGTGTGGGGAATTGCAGCCAATGTCATGAAACAAAATGTGTATGAACTGCTGTATGAAAAGTGAATTTGCTCTGTAAATTTTCATGCAAATCACAATAAAAATTAAAAAAAAATTCCTCAGCATGTGAAAGACATACTTTTGAACACCTTTATCAAGTAATAACCCTGGCAATCTATTTCTATAGTGATACTGCCTCAGAAACCCAAGGAGGGATCACTATGAGTTGGATCTGACTCGACGGCAGTGAGGTTGGTTCTTTGGTTCTCTCAAGGTGGTACAATTAACATGTTTCATTGCTAACTAAAAGGTTTGAGGTGCAAGTCTACCCAGAGGCCTCTCGGAAGAAAGCCTGGCAATCTAGTTCTGAAAAATCAGCTATTGAAAACCCTATGGAGCACAGTTCTACTCTGAAACATATGGGGTCAGAATAAGTTGGAGCTGACTTGATGGCAACTGGTTTTAGTCTTGAGGTGATTTATTTAATCAGTAATTCAATAAACATTTATTGGATGCCTACTGTACCCCAGGTGATACAGAGATGAAAGTGCACAGTTCTTGCCTTCAAGCCCAGTTTTACTGGTATAGGCAGGTCATGACATAGGTGTGCAAGTTGTGTCCTGCAAAAACCTATGGGGTACCATTCTTTATATGTGAATAGTGAGCCCTAAAGTATTGAGAAACAGTGGCCTGGGAGCACTGAGAAGAGCTGTGGTTTCCTCCTAAAGTAACCTGGAATATGACTTATCTTCTAGAATTTAGAATTGGATAAAAGAGAATTTGTTTAAAACATTGCTAGGGACCTGGAACACTTCCTTAGAACCAAAATACCATTTTGAGTTCCAGAGGTCCTGAATTCTTGTTTTGACTGCACATCCCTAGGTAGTTTGGAGTTAAGCTAAGGACAATCCCATCTTCCAAATGAGATTGAAGTGATTCATAAACTCGGAACTGCGAGCATTCCCTGGGTTACAAACCAGATCAGTTCATAAGTGTGTCTTTTAGTCGAATTTGAAGGTAGGTCAGAACACGTGCAAACCAAAATCCAAACCCACTGCCATTGAGTTGATTCCAACTCACACTGACCCCCATTGGGTTTCCAAGGCTGTAAATCTTTACTGGACTAGAATGACTTGCATTCCTTCCACAGAGAAGCTGGTGGGTTTGAACCACTCACCTTCTGGTTAGCAGCCTAAAGTTATTACTGCGAGCATTCCCTGGGTTACAAACCAGATCAGTTCATAAGTGTGTCTTTTAGTCGAATTTGAAGGTAGGTCAGAACATGTGCAAACCAAAATCCAAACCCACTGCCATTGAGTTGATTCCAACTCACACTGACCCCCATTGGGTTTCCAAGGCTGTAAATCTTTACTGGACTAGAATGACTTGCATTCCTTCCACAGAGAAGCTGGTGGGTTTGAACCACTCACCTTCTGGTTAGCAGCCTAAAGTTATTACCCACTTCACCACCAGTGTTCCTTAGAACAGGTGCATATGGTTCTTATTTAGCCTTACTTTAGTGCAAGAAAAGGCTTGATTTAAAAGCTGCATGTGCGGTAAGTGAAGGTGATTGTAATGGAAAATTTGTTGTGAGTAGGGGTTTGTTCAGTAGATTCAATAAGGGCAAATTTGTGTAATATTAAGGGGTGCTGTGTAATAAATTATATGGTATGGATTTTCTAGCCATAGTTTTTGTAACTCCCCTTTGCTGTGAGCTCCTGATTGTTAAAGTTATCTACCTAGGCATTTCTATTGCGAGTGCCATGAAGCAATCTTCTGAGAAGTTCGCTCTCTCTCAGGTATATAGAATTCTGATGTTGGGATTGGTTAGTTTGGCCACTCTGCCAGTCTCAAAAGGAGTCCTCCTAGGGGCAGAAGGAGTCTCTCCGACTGCTGGCTGAGAAAGAATTGCTGTTGAGAGAAATGCACTGCTGAGAGACATGAGAGAGACACGCTGTTGAGAGAGAGATGCGAGAGACATGCATTGCTGAGATAGAGATCTGTTACTGAGAGAGACTGAGAGAGACTGAGAGAGACAGCTTCCCGAGAGATGGCTGGCTGAGAGACAGCCGGCTGACAGATACTAAGCACATTCTTGAACTTGAATTGTAGCCTGTTGTTTCCCTAATAAACCAGTAATCTGTGAGTTCTGTGTGGCCACTGCAGTGGATTATTGAACACAGCAGAGAGGTGGTGGGTACCACTGGAGGAACACTTGGTGTCAAGGTTAGTAAGAGAGCTAGAGGGTGGCAGCATATTTGGCCTCATAAGAATAGACCTTGGACTATTTACAATAGCAAAAAGATGGTAACAACCTATGTGCCCATCAGCAGAAGAATGGATAACCAAACTATAGTACATGCACACAATGGAATACTATGCAACACTAAAGGATAATGTAGAATCTGCAAAACACCGCATAACATGGAATAACTTGGAGGACATTATGCTGATTGAAATGAGTCAATCACAGAAGTGCAAATATAACATTAGTTTGCTATTGTAAAAAGTCAAGGAAAGTTTTATATATGGAGGGAAACTTTCTTTTTTGGTTACCAGGGGTGAGAGGGGAGGGGAGGGGAAGGTACATTGCCAAAAAAAAAAGCATCGACCCATGTCACTTTAGTTTTGTGTATTTCACTGTGTTGTTGTTATGTGCCCTTGAGTCAGACTCGACTTACACAACCCCTCCTTGGGTTTCCGAGGTGATATCACTATGGAAGTAGATTGCCCAACCTTCCTTCTGAGGAGTACATAAATTATATTTCAATAAAATGCATTGAAAAAAAAAAAAAAAAGAATAGGCTTTGGGCTACTGATGGTGATTCTGTCTTCCTCTTGTATAGTTAGAGGAGGTCAGAAGATGCCACCTCCCTGTCCCTTTGCCAAGGGATAAGGACAAGTTGTTAAGTTTGACTTTTGCAACCTGAGGATTCACTGTACTTGGAATTCAGAAAAAAATTTAGTCTTCAATCTGCTAGAATTTATTTTTAAATGTTGGAAACAATAATGATTTACATGATTAAAGCTTATCTCAAGGAACAACCAGTAGAAGAGGTAATGACAGTGTCAACAATGCAAAATAAAGCAGCGGGATTTGTGTGTAAATGATTCCATTTAACAAGAAGCCAAGAAGTCATGGATCACAGTCTAAGCTTACTTTCTGACCATATTTAAATGCAGAATGGGTTCAGGAGGGATTTTAAGTGTCAAATGTGAAAGAGAGGCTCAGAAAACACTATTTCCAGGAACTATGTGAATAAAGGGTCTTTTGCGCAAACTCAAATTTTTACTTTACAGAAAAAAAGCAAAAACCAAACTCACTGCCACTGAGTCGGATCCAACTCATAGCAACCCCTCCTTGAGCTTCTGAGGTGGTATCACTACGGGAGTGGATTGCCCAACTTCCTTCCTAGGAATGGCTGGTGGGTTTGAACTGCCAGCCCTCTGGTTAGCAGTCAAATGCCTTAGGTACTATAAGTCTTGGAGATAGCTGGATACAAAATGCCCAGTTTAAGGGTGCTGGGAGTTATGCAGAAGAAGGTAGAACATCTATCTTTTTCACAGCATGGGCTCCTTTCATAGAATCCGCTGGCTGATCTTCAGTAAGGACTTCAGATTCCCCACCAGCATTCACTTCCATAAGCACTGACACCATATTTGTATCTAATAAGGTGGAGGTTTCTCCTCCATCTCAAACTTCCAACTCATGTGGCTGGAGGAGCTTCGTGGTGGGATGAGTGGGAGGGATTAAGGGGCTTATTCTTCTACCAATGGCTTTTCCTGAGGTATCTCAGTTGCTGTGATTTCTAGAATTAGTATTAAAAGTTTCAGGGGACAATAGGAGAAATGGCTAAATTAACATTAGGTAATCCACCAGCTTCACTTGCTAAAGCTGAGAGGTTGGTGGCCGTAGGTCTGTGACTACTTGTGGTCATGTTACTGCTGTAACTTACTTGTTGATGTTCAAACCTTTCTTTGTGCTAAACATTACATGCTTGAAGTAAAAAATGTGTCTAATTCTCTGTATCTTACCTAGGAACAGTAATTTTCAGCATTTTGGCTCTGTATCTCAATATTTGGAGTCTGTGTGTGGTGCAAAATGTTCGATTAGCTTGGCTGCTAATCAAAAGGTTGGCGGTTAGAGGTCACTCCGAGGTGCCTCTGAAGAAAGTCCTTTTTCAAAAATTCAGCCATTGAAAACTCTGTGAGGAAGAAAACTCAACACCTCAGTAGGAAAAGACAAACAATCCAATTAAAAAATGGGCAGAAGACATGAATAGACACTTCACCAAGGAGGATATTCAGGTGGGCAACAAACATATGAAGAAATGCTCATGATCATTAGCCATTAGAGAGATGCAAATTAAAGCAATGAGATACCATATTGCCCTAGCACTAATAACAAAGTTCAACAAGACAGAAAATAACAAATGCTGGCGAGGATGAGGAGAGATTGGGACTCTCATACACTGCTGGTGGGACTGTAAAATGGTACAACCACTGTGGAAAGCAGTATGGTGATTCCTTAAAAAGTTGGAAATAGAAATACCATTTGACCCAATTCCATCACTAGTTATATATCCAAAAGAAGTGACAGCCATGACAAGAACAGATGTATGCACACCCGTGTTCATCGCAGTACTGTTTACAATAGTGAAAAGATGGAAACAACCTAGGTGTCTGTCAACTGAGGAATGGATAAGCCAAACTGTTGTACATACACACAATGGAATACTATGCAACCCTAAAGAATAACATGGAATTTGCAAAACACTGCATAACAATGAACTTGGCGGACATTATGCTGAGTGAAATAAGTCAATCACAGAAGGACAAATATTGTATTAATCCATTATTGTAAAAGTCAAGAAAAGGTTTATCTATGGAAGGGAATTTTCTTTGTTGGTTATCAGAGTAGGAGGGTAGGGTAGGGAACACTGTTAGATAGGTAGAGAAAAGTATTGATTTGGGTGAAGAGAAGGACAATGTATCAAATGTGAGTGATCAACATGGTGGCATTGAGGAAGAGGAAGACATAGAGAGGTACATGGGAGGTGCAGACAACAAAGATGAACTTTTTTGCACATACAGTACTGCATGTTCAGTGAAGGCAAACATAGGTATATGGGAAAATAGATGGGTGGGCAGGCTAAACTCTTAGGTATGTCTCTTCAGTGGGGAGTGTACCCAAGACCATGTATAGGGTTGGTAGACAATGGTTCTACAAGTGTATTTGTATGTTCTGTAAGAATTCCCAGGTATATAGTAGAGCTTAAAAGGGACAAGGTTGTAGTCACTTCTTGGTGACAGCCAGCTACCCAGAGGGAGTGAGTAGTTGAACCTGTGGGCTCCAGACCATAGTCACAGGGGACATCAAGCTCAATTGGCATAACATACTACACAAAACATTGTTTCACCTCATACTTTGGTGAGTAGCGACTGGGATCTTAAAAGCTAGCAAGCTGCTATCTAGATGCAACGATGGGTCTCTCCTCATCCAGAGCCAAGAAGAATGAAGAAAACCAAAATTCATGGAAACAATTAGTCCTAGCGACTGGTACACCATCCGATCTGCAGCCTATATGACTATGAGACCAGAAG
>NW_006921589.1:37220979-37235767 GCF_000298275.1 Orycteropus afer afer | reverse complement strand
TCTTAAAAGAAATTTTAAAATAGTTTGAACTTAAAAAAAAAAAGGAGAAAAAAAAAAACCCCAACTCTGTGAGGAATAGTTCTACTTTGACACATGAGTTTGCCATGAGCTGCAATTGACTCCATGGCACCTGGTTTTTGGTAATGCAAAATGTATCAGTAGTCCTTCAAATTGTATTTTAAACTGTAGTTTAAAATGTAATACAGCAAGCCCAGTGCTGTTCAGAATGGTACAGCTATTCCTACAGAGTAGTGTCAGATGAGCAGCTGTTCCTAGGACTGTCTCAGAATGCTCCCTGGGAGGTTCACTTGTATCATCTTTCTCTCTAGTGCTTTTGATATTGAGTAGTTTGTGAAACATGAGGAAACTGGACAGCGCAATGTAGTATGAGATGCTATTTCAGGCATGGGTGAAGGACAGAGTGCCTGAGGAAGACTGAGATTTCTGTCTTGGAATTGGAAATTGTACTATTTATCTAGCTCCTGAAATTCAATCCTCATCCCCTCTTTATTGTTAACCAAATGGCTGCCTCATTTTAGTACAATTTTGCTAAGTGAAACAATTGAAGTTGATAAAACGGTTGCAAAATAGAGTAAGTATACAATAAAATATGCAAAAAATACCTAACTTTGCTCACATCCCAAACCCAAACCCATTGCCATCAAGTTGATTCCAACTCATATGACCCTATAGAACAGAGCTGAACTGCCCCACAGTGTTTCCAAGGCTGTAAATCTTTATAGAAGCAAACTGCCCCTTCTTTGTTCTGTGGAACTACTGGTGGGTTTGAACTGCTGACCTTTTGGTTAGCAGCTGATCACTTCAGGCACTGAGCCACCAGGGCTCCTTTTGCTCACATAGGTCTATGCTTATTAAAATTATTGATGGCTATTACAACAATGTCTAGTGTCAAATGATACATTTGTCTTGTACACTGTAGGAGAATACATATATCACAAAGGGATGGAATAAGTTAGCATATCTTCTATAAATTTGTTGCAGCTGTTTTCCAAAAGTAGGCAAATATCATTGCAAACCAAAAGTACAAAAGATTTGGTTTATAAATGGTTTAATTTCATAGCTCATTGAAAAGGAGATGGAGATGAAGTTGAAGGTATAGGTGTTTGACTGCTAACCAGAAGGCTGGGAGATTTAAGCCCATCAGCCACTCCTTGGAAGGAAGGTTGGCAATCTACTTCCATGGAGGTACCACCTCAGAAATCCAGGGGGAGTTGCTATAAGTCAAATCTGACTCCGATGGCAGTGAGTGAGTGAGGCACTCAAACCAAAAACCAAACTCATTGCTGTGGAGTCGGATTCGACTCATAGCGTCCCCTCCTTGGGTTTCCGAGGCAGTATCACTGTGGAAATAGACCGCCCAATCTTCCTTCCAAGGAGTGGCTGATGGGTTTGAACCGCCAGCCTTCTGGTTAGCAGTCAAATGTCTTAGGCACTACGTTAACAGAGCTCTGCACCTAGTGCCTAATGATTGTTATTTCTTTTGAAATTTGGTTTGTATTGAACGATAGCAAGCCATGCAGGTTGTTAGGTATCTGTTAGTTTCTAGTATTTCTTGTAATGGCATTAAACCTATGGAAAAAAGAAAAAAAAGAGGCACATTTATTTTTCAGGGTCATCTTCAAAGTCTGGGGTGTTCCAATGCCTGTATCTTTGATTATACTGGTTCTTCTACCTGAAATACACTTATTTGTGTTTAATTAAGGCCCAACAGAAATTGTATCCCTTTCTAAAATATCAACTGACTTCTCTATTCCACACTCATCTTTCTCTTATCAGAATTCTACAAATTTTGTAGTTGGTATCTCACAATTTAATACAATCTTGCATTATAGTCTATATATTTCATATTTCTTCTTTTTCCTCCTTTGCATTTGGACATTTTTATGGAAAGTATCCTGTCTATCAGGATTCCAGGCACAGAGACAGACAAGTACTGGTTGATTTGTTCCATGGTGAATTGTTAGTTATTGAGGAATTGAAAACTGTTGTATCACAATGTACAAACATCTTTTCAGTTGAACCTTCTGTTGGTATTGGTAGTGGAGGAAGCTCTGATAGAGTCACCTTTAGATTTGCATTACTTTGAGTTAACTTGTGATAAATCATAAACAATGATAATAATGTAGTTGTTGTTAGATGCCACGGAGTCCGTTCCAACTCTTAACGACCCTGTGCACAACAGAACAAAGCACCGCCCAGTCCTGTGCCATCCTCACAATCGTTGCTATGCCTGAGTCCGTTGTTGCAGCCTCTGTGTCAATCATTAATACCAAAAAAAAACCCAAAGTCACTGCTGGAGAGTCAGATCTGACTCATAGCGACCCCTCCTTGGGTTTCTGAGGCAGTATCCCTATGGAAGTAGATCGTCCAATCCTCCTTCCGAGGAGTGGCTGATGGGTTTGAACCACCAGCCTTCTGGTTGGCAGTCAAATACCTTAGGCACTACGCCACCAGAGCTCCTAATCCATCAATAGCAGCTAAAATTTATTTAGTGCATAATATATCTTGTATTGTAGTATAGGTATTTTATACTTATTTACACTTATTTAATCTTGACAATAACCCATTAGCAAAACTATTATTCGTTCTTTACAGATAAGGAAACTGAAACACTTTAGCAGTTTGAGAAAGGTCTCACAGAGCCAGGTCCGAGAATGCCTGTTACTCTGGGGTACATGGCAGCCCAAGTAAATATCATTTTCCTTTTGTTGGTTACAAATAGCAAAGTATTCATTATATTTTGAGGGCTTAAGTGCTTGACTGAAAAGTCTGAGCAGTTACAGAATAAGCATTTAGAGGCTCCATAATTTAGGGATGATCTAGAATTGACCATGGAGTAAAGTGACAGGAATGCAGATTTCTAGCTCTTGCTTCTTTTTAATATCAATTTCTTGAATAAATTGGGGTACTCAGACCTTCATGGATGGAGCATAACATTATTTCTGACTTTAAGGTGGAAAAAATGGCTTGCAAATCAAAAGATTAAAAATCCCTCTTGAACTTTCCTGATATTTACAAATAGTGATATAATTCTTCAAAATCCCAAGGCTATGCCTCCCACTTGTTCATGTTCTACTTGTTGTCTTAAATTACAACTTTTTTTCATGCACACACGCAGGAACTCACTCATTAACTTAATGAGATTTCCTCTGTGCCTGTCACTGTGCTAGGTGCTAATGTAATGTTTATAAATGTTCTGGTTAGGAAATTATCAACAACATACGCAATTACCTGGACTGAAAATGTTTACATATTTAGAAAAAACATATATTTACATAATAAAATAAAGTTTTACAGCAATGGTTCAGGAAAAAAAACAATAAAACAAAACCTTATCAGAGTTGTGGAGGATTTGTTTATGAGCCATAGAAGTATATTGGGAAGTTTTAAAAGTTCGGGAGCTCTGGTAGCATAGTGGCTAAGACACTTGCCTGCTAACTAGACAGCTGGAGGTTCAAACCCACCAGTCACACCTCGGAAGAAAAGTTGGGCAATCCTACTTCCGTAGTGATACTGCCTCGGAAACCCAAGGAGGGGTCGCTATGAGTCGGGTTTGACTCGATGGCACATAACAACAACAAAATAAGTTCAATTCCTTTTTAAAAAAAGTTTTGAAAAAAATCAGCTTGAATTTGGGGTGGGGTGGCTCAGTCTCAGCCAGTGGATTGCTTAATCAGTCATCAGTGCTCAGCTTCTGGGAAGAAATTGCTTCCAAGTGAACACAGTAGACTCTTGGCTTTCTCAGATTTAACATTTTCAGTTTCTATTATTTGGCATAAACTCTAAGGTCTATGCTGTGATGATTTATACTTCTGTGAAATCATAAATATGACATTGACAATGTGAGGCTGGTTGGTTGGAGTCACTCACATCCAAGGAGAAAGGCAAGTGTGTATTTTATGGAAGATTGTTCTGGTATGTACAAAAACCCAAGGAGATGCATCGCACATGTTCATGTTCTACTTGTTGTCTTAAATTACAGCTTTTTTTTCATGCACACATGCAGGAACTCACTCATTAACTTAGTGAGATTTCCTCTGTGCCTGTTACTGTGCTAGGTGCTAAGATATGTAAAAACATCCTGCAGAACCCTTCCCACACCTTTGTCATTAGAGTCTTCTCATTTTTGATCTATCTTCTAACTGATGACCTGATTTTTACACTAAGCTTCAAGTGTTCTTAAGTATAATAATATTTAAAGTCATCCTTTAACAGCACATCTATCCTCTTTGTTTGTACAGTCCAAACACATTCTAAATCAAATTCAGACTTGTTTTGAAGGTCATCTTTCATTCTATCTAAATTCTGTTGTCTGCTAGTTATGGCTTTTGGTTTGTCTTTGGAGAGCCCTGTTTTCCCTCCCACCTTTATGAAATCTTACTTTCTGCTTTACAACATCCATGAACTCCCTGCTCAAACAGCATGCCAGCAAATAACTTGTCAAAGTTCAGTAGGCTGTTTTTTTTTTTTTAAATCTCTAAGAGTATATGGAATAAGCTCAATAACAGGGCAGCAATGTTAGGGAGCCCCAAAATCACCCCTATGGGAGAGGTCAGAAATGCTGTAATAGAAACTCAGGAAAAAGCTGATAGAGAACATTAGGATGTGTCAAACATGGATGAACTCATTTCTGAATTTGACATTGACATTTTACTTCCCTTAAGCAAAACAACGAACCGTTGCCATGGAGTTGGTTCCGACTTCCTGGGTGGTGCAAAGTTGACACTCTCGCTGCTAACCAAAAGGCTGGAGGTTTGAGCCCACCCAGAGCACTTTGGAAAAACGGCCTGGCAATCTGCTTCCAAGAAACCAGACACTGAAACTCTGCGGAGCACGGTTGTTCTGACACACATGGGGCGACCATGAGTCAGAATCAGCTTGAGGGCAGCTCGTTAAACAAAGTATCACATTCAGGTTTCCAGATCCCAGGTTCTTCCCTTAGGACATTTTCATGTCAATACTGTTCATAGTCTTTGTGCAGTGTTTGTTTCCCAAATGTCAGCCATTCCCATACCACCATCACATTTTTTGGGGGGCCAGATTTGAAACTAAAGTTATTATTTATTTGACACTGAAATTTTTTCTTTTTTTAACTTAAATATACAGTCCTCCCTCTGTACCTGTGGGTTCTGCTCATCCAAGGATTCAACCAACCTCATATTGAAAATATTTTGGGGAAAAAAAATGGTTCTTAAAAAATAATTAAGTGATCAAAGTAATCTCTCAAAGGTTAAGAGGGTGCTTACATTGTATGAGGTATTAGAAGGAATCTAGAGATGAATTAAAGTATGTGGGAGGATGTACATAGATTATGTGCAAGTACTACAGCCATTTTGGTGTGTGTGTGTGTTGTCCTGGAGTCAATCCCTGTGCAGATATCAAGGGAGGAATGATTCATCAGAAGTTCCTATATTTAGCCACTATCGTAATAAAAACCCACTATGACTTGCCATACAAATAAAATACCTTTTTTTAAAGAGAATTTATGTATTTATTTTTTATCTACCATTGGCCTGTGCAAGGAGCTCTGGTGGTCCAGTAGCTGAAGCACACAGCTGCTAACCAAAAGGTTGGCAGTTTGAACTCACCAGCCACTCAATGGGAGAAAGGTGTCAGTCTGCTTCCGTAAAGATTGACAGCTTTGGAAAACCTATCGGGCAGCTCTACTCTGACCTCTGGGGCCACTTTGAGTCAGAATCCACTTGATGGCAGTGGGTTTGGTATTGGGCTGTGCACTTGCTGAACCTGAAGCTTATTCTCTTTTTCTTGGAAAGGGAGAATAGAAAGTGACCTGGTATCTATTGCTATGAAAGAAACCATCCCGAAACTAATGGCTTAAAATTTATTACTCTCTCTCATGGTTTTCTATGTTGACTTGGCTTATCTGTTGATTCTTATTTGGAGTTTCTCATGCAGTTGGGTAAGGGTCAGGAGTCACCTGAAGGTTCAATTGAGCTCACTCACTCACAGGAACTCAGGCAGTGTAATTAGTGCCTAAGGCATTTGACTGCTAACCAGAGGGCTGGTGGTTCAAACCCACCAGCCACTCCTTGGAAGGAAAGTTGGGCGATATACTTCTGTAGTGACACTGCCTCGGAAATCCAAGGAGGAGTCACTATGAGTCAGATCTGACTCGACGGCAATTATTCTCTCACTTAGCTGGACAGTGGATGTTTTCTGTTAGCTGGGACTTCACCCGGGCTGTTCACCGTAATGCCTACACATTGCTTCTTCATGTGGTTTGCCCTTCTCACACATGGTTGCTGAGTTGCAAGAGTAAGTGTTCTAACAAGTCTGGATAGACACTGTGAGGCTTCTTGGGACCTGGTTTCCAAAGTCTCAGAATGTCGTAACTACTTTCTATCAGTTAAGAAGTCATTCTACATTTGAGAAAAGAGGAATTAGACACTATATCTCAACGAGAAGAATAGCAAAGAATCTATTTGTATTTAATTGGCCATGTTGTTGTTGTTGTTAACTAGTGTTAAAAAGGGTTAAAAAAGAATCAAAAGAGAACCAAAAGGGGAATGGTTTTTCACTATGTGATTCAATGTTATTTAATTAAAGTCTGTATTAATTAAATGTTATTTAATTCTATATTATGTATTGCATAGACTCCTCTTGGTACTAACAATGGCAATGTGCCCCTTCTCAGTGTATTTGCCCTCTTGCATGGGTTTCTTGCCTTTTTTGTCTGAATTTGGCTGGCATGAGCTCTCATTCTCATTCTGAAGGTTACCTCCTGCCTTTTGCTAATGTTCATAATACAAAGGAGAAAGCAGAAGGCAAAAAGAAGCATTTAATAAATAAAATTAACTTTTTCAAGGCAAATAGCAGCTATTATGTAAGTCAACTCAGAGAGCATTTTCACAAAATTTCTGCAGAAATGAATGACTATACCAGTTTCCAGATTTAGAAACCTCTCTGGCTCATTTGGAAGGACTGTTTGGGAGCAGAGATTCTCAACAGACACCTTTCATCATAGATCAAGTATCTAATTCAAGTGTGTATTGGTGAGATATTAATATTTTTTCCTAGGGGTTAGGTGGTGTAGTTATGTTCCTAAAATGAAGTAATTTGAGCATCAACATCTAGTACATGTATTATGTAAAATTTTAAGGTTTTACAGTTTGTCGGGAATACCTTGAACAAATTAAAAAAAACAAACTCACTGCCATAGAGTCGATTTTGACTCATAGTGATCCCCTTTGAATTTCTGAAATCTTTATGGAAGTAGATTGCCCAGTCTTGCTTCCATGGAGTGACTGGTGGGTTTGAACTACCAGCTTTCTGGTTAGCAGTCAAATGCCTTAAGCACTATGCCACCAGACTCCTTAATAACTTGAACAGATAGTTATAATTAACATTTCTGAAGGTATGGTGAGATCATGTGAAAATTGACAAGCAAATGGAGTGTAGGTTTTTTGCCTTTAAGGAGAAACACAAAGGTCTATTTTGTGGCAAATGCATAAATTATAAAGCTTAAATATGGAACCATTTTTAATTGAAATTTGATGATAAGACTTTTTTTTTTTGATTATATATTACTTTATATTTGCATCTAGTAATTATATGCACATGTTTCAACTAGAGATATATAGTTTCAGAGCTTTCCCTCCAATTTCCCTTTAGCATTGCTCCACTACATTATGATGTGGAAAATCGTGCAGAATGACATATTAGCTTTTCACTTTGGATAAGTATTTCCTTCTAATTTACATTATTGTGCAACGTAAATGGCTTAATGTCAACAACAACTACTTGGTTCTATATTCAGTGGCATTAAGCAACCAAATGTTACTTTTTTTTTTTTTAGCAAGGCACTAACTATGAAGGGTTATTAGGAGCATCCAGGCTGTTAGTGATACAAATTCTTTCTTGACTTCATTAATCAGAAGATTTTTAAAGAAGCAAGACAGATACTAGCCAAGGCTTGAGATATGTTTTAAATAAATATTTGATATGCTTTAAGTAGAACCCACACTGACATTATTGCCACTGGTAGTAAGTTTTTGGCTCAGAAAGATTTCTGAAATGGATTATGAATTTGAAAGTGTTGAAAGCATTGTTAGGGACCTGTCTCTTTTAAAACTTTCACTTGATCTCATAGTTCAATAAGTATTTATGAGAATTATGTGATGAAATGCTAATGATGGAAATATAACTTTGAACTTTATTTTTTAAAAAATGTTAAATCACTGTCTCCACTTTTGCTAATAACCAAGATAATATTCAGTCATTAAGTATGATATTTATAAAGAGGTTTTAATAACTTAGTGTTATAATACCAAAACAGACCAAATTCACTGCCATTGAGTCAATTCTGACTCATAGGGACTCCAATTGGGTTTCTGAGGCAGTAAATCTTTACAGAAGTAGGATTGCCCCACCTTCCTTCTGCAGATCGGCTGGTGGGTTTGAATCACTAATCTTCTGATTAGCAGTCAAATGCCTTAGGCACTATGCCACCAGAGTGCCTTAAAGTGTTATAGTAGTAAATGGAATAACTGGATCCACGATTATATACTCATCTGGGCACAACAATGTAAAGAAAAAAAGCATGCCGAGAAAAATATCTGGAAGAAATATCCTAATATGTCAATAGTCATTGTCTTTCTGTGGTTGGATGACTTCCCCCAACTTTGGGGGATTTTTTTCTTTTCTTTCTATTATGAGTTTTCAAATTTTATATGATGAGAACATTTTAAGGTCATTTGTCAATTAAATGAGACCCTGTGACCTTAGCTGAAATGTTAGCCTTAAAATAATGTTCATGAATAAACAAAGAAAAAGTTATAGGTCAGCCATTTTATAGCTTCGTTTGTACCACAGTGACATTTATTATATCTCTTTTTCACTTTTGGTTTTATATACTTATATTAGCAGTCTTAAAAACACTCCAGAAGGGGGTTCCACCTTCCAGGTGATCAGGTGGCATGTTTCTCTACTGGGAAATGAAGATGTTTTCCCTCTTCTGCTCTTTGTCCAATGGCCAGGAAGGCTTCCAGTCTTCATGTGGAAATGACTCAACTCTGCTATGAGTGGACTATCTAGAGTGATCTAGCCCATTTCTGTGGAGCACAAAGACTGACTGGAATCCTCAGCAAAATTTCCTTCTTCTCTTGTCTGATTTCAGAAGCTTTATAGGGTGAGGTACAAGGAATTTATTGTTGTTGTTGTTAGGTGCCATTGAGTCAGCTCTGACTCATAGAAACCCTATGTACAAAAGAACGAAACACTGCCTGGTCCTGTGTGCCAGCTTCACAATCCTTTTTATACCTGAGCCCATTGTTGTAGCCACTATGTCAATCCATCTCATTGATGGCCCTCTCCTTTTTTGCTGATCCTCCATTTTACTAATTATGATATTGTACTCCAGGGAATGGTCCCTTCTGACAACATGACCAAAGTAGATGAGACAAAGTCTGGCCTTTCTAGCTTCCGAGGAGAATTCTGGCTGCACTTTTTCCAGGATAGATTTGTTAGTTCTTTGGCAGTCCATGGTACTTTCAGTATTCTTTGGCAACACCACAACTCAAAAGCATCAACTCTTCTTCAGTCTTCCTTATTCATTGTCCAGCTTTCACATGCATATGAGGTGATTGAAAACACCATGGCCTGGGTTAGTTGTACTTTAGTTTTCAAAGAGACATTTTGGCTCTTCAGCATTTTAAAGAGATGTTTTGCAGCAGATTTGCCCAGTGTAATATATCATCTGATTTCTTCACTGCTGCTTCCATTGGTGTTGATTGTGGAACCAAGTAATAGGAAATCTTTGACAATTTCAGTCTTTTCTCCATTTATTGTGATGCTGCTTATTGGTCCAGTTGTGAGGATTTTTGTTTTCTTTATGTTGAGGTGTAATCCATACTACAGACTGTAGTCTTTAATCTTCATCAGTAAGTGCTTCAAGTCATCTTCACTTTTAGCAAGCAAAGTTGTGTTGTCTGCATATCATAGGTTGTTAATGACTCTTCCTCCAATCCTGATGCCACGTTCTTCTTCAAATAGTCCAGCTTCTCAGGTTATTTGCTCAACATACAGATTGAATAATATGGAGAAAGGATACAACCCTGACACATTCCCTTCCTGATTTTAAACCATGCAGTATTCCCTTCTGTTCAAGCGACAACCTCCAGATCTACATACAGGTCCCTCATGGGCACAATGAAGTGTTCTGTAATTCCTATTCACAATCCACACAATTGAATGCTTTTACATAGTCAATAAAACACAAGTAAACATCTTCTGGTATTCTTTGCTTTCAGCCAAGATCCATCTGACATCAGCAATGATATCCCTCATTCCACGTCCTCTTCTGAATCCAGCTTGCATTTCTGGAAGTTCCCTGTCAATATATTGCTGCAATTGTTTTTGAATTATCTTCAGTAAGATCTTACTTGCATGTGATATTAATGATATTATTCGATAATTTCCACATTCTGTGGGATCACCTTTCTTTGGAATGGGTACAAATATGATCTCTTCCAGTCAGTTGGCCAGGCAGCTGTCTTCCAAATTTCTTGGCATAGGCAAGTAAATGCCTGAAGTGTGGCATCCTTTTGTTGAAATAGCTCAATGGGTATCCCATCAATTCCTGAAGCCTTGTTTTTCACCAATTACCTCAGTGCAGCTTTAACTTCTTCATTCAGTACCATTGATTCTTGATGATATGCCACCTCCTGAAATGGATGAACATCAATCAATTATTTTTGGTACAGTCACTCTGTGTATACCTTCCATCTTCTTTTGAGGCATCCTGTATTATTCAATATTTTACTCATAGAAACTTTCAATATTGCAACTCTAGGCTTGATTTTTTTTCTTCAGTTCTTTCAGCTTAAGAAATGCCAACATGTTCTTCCCTTTTGTTTTTCTGTGTCTTTGAATGTTTCATCATAATAATTGACTTTGTCTTCTTGAGCTGTTCTTTGAAATCTTCTGTTCAGCTCTTTTATTTTGTCATTGTTTCAATTTGCTTTAGCTACTCTCCAATCAAGGCCAAGTTTCAGAGTCTCTTCTGGCATCCATTTTGGTCTTTTCTACCTTTGCTGTTTTTTAATGACTTTTTGCTTTCTTCATGGATGATGTTCTTGATGTCATCCCACAATTGCTCTGGTTTTCAGTCACTGGTATTCAATGCATCAAATCTATTCTTTAGGTGGTCTCTAAATTCAGGTGGGATGTAATTAAGGTCATAATTTGGCCCCTTTGAACTTATTTTGTCTTCAGCTTCAACTTGAACTTGCATATGAGCAGTTGATGGTCTGTTCCACAGTCAGCTCCTGGCCTTATTTTGGCTGTTGATACTGAGCTTCACCATCACCTCTTGCACATATGTAGTTGATTTGATTCCTGTGTATTCCATCTGGTGAAGTCTATACATATAGCTGCCGTTTATGTTGTTGAAAAAAGGTATTTGCAATGAATAAGTCATTGGTCTTGCAAAGTGCTATCATATGATCTCCAGGGTCATTTCTATCACCAAAGCCGTATTTTCCAACTACTGGTGATTCTTCCTTGTTTCCAACTTTTGCATTCCAATCACCAGTGATAATCAACATATATTGACTGCATGTTTGGTCAATGTCAGACTGCAGAAGTTGATAAAAAATCTTTAATTTCCTTGTCTTTGGCTTTGGTAGTTGGTGTGCAAATTTGAATAATAGTAGTATTAACTGGTCTTCCTTGTAGGTGTATGGATATTATCCTATCACTGACAGCATTGTTCTTCAGGAGAGATGTTGAAATATTCTTTGTGATGGTATATCTTGCATAGAACAGTCTGCAGTAATTAGTGCAAATGACTACTTGTCATAAAACTTGCAGAGTGAAGAATCATCTGCTACTACCACTCTATATCAGCAACCTAAAAGGAATTAAAGTGGTTCAAAATGGAATACATGATATTCGTCTTCTTTTAACCAGAACACAGTTTTTAAAAGAAGATAGTGAGTGACCTTTTAGTGTATGACTTACTACATATCACAACCCTCTCTTTTAAATAGATGATTTTGAAAATGTCATCGGAGGAAAATCTTTAGTTATTGAATTGCTTAAAAAAATTACACTATCTTGGTCATTAGAAACACTACTAAAACAAATCTATTCTTCACAAAAGAATGCATGCAAATTATATGACTGAATTCAACCTCAGAAGTGAATTACTGCATTGACAGTCAAGTTCTTTGGGGAAGTATCTTGAAAGAATCATATTTTTATATTGGATGACTTTTCTTTTAAAAATGCATTTTATTGAACTATAATTTATGTACAGTGAAATACACAAAACTAAAGTGACATGGGTCAATGCATTTTTTTTTTTTGCAGTGTTCCTTCCTGTCCCCTCCCTCCCCTGGCAACCAACAAAGAAAGTTTCCCTCCATATATAAACCTTTCCTTGACCCTCCACAACAATGAACTAATACTATATTTGTCCTTCTGTGAATGACTTATTTCACTCAGCATAATGTCCTCCAAGTTCATCCATATTATGCAGTGTTTTGCAGACTCTACATTATTCTTTAGTGCTGCATAGCATTCCATTATGTGTATGTACTATAGTTTGGTCATCCACTCTTCTGCTGATGGGCACATAGGTTGTTTCCATCTTTTTGCTATTGTAACTAGTGCTGTGATGAACATGAGTGTGCATATATCTGTCCTGTCCTGGCTCACACCTCTCTAGGATACGTACTTAGTAATGCGATTGCTGGGTCAAATGGTCTCTCCAATTCCAGCTTTCTAAGGAATTGCCCTATTGCTTTCCACAGTGGTTGTATCATGTCACAGTCCCACCAGAAGTGTATGAGAGTCCCAATCTCTCCACATCCTTGCCAGCATTTGTTATTTTCTGTTTTGTTGAACCTTCCCGTCAGTGCTGGGGTGAGACAATGTCTCATTGTTGTTTTGATTTGCATCTCTCTGATGGCCAATGATTATTAGTTGGTATATTGGATGACTTTTAATATCTTAAAATTAAGGAGTTAAAAATAAAATAATTGGGTCTTTTATTTTCCTTCTTAATTCTTTGTTGTACAAAAAAACCTCATTTTCATACAATTTATTCTCTGATATTCTTCTCTCCTTGTAAGTTTTAAAAAAGTGATTTATAGATTTGTACCAAACAGTTGCTTTTGTCAGTGACCAGGTCAAAGTGTAACATTGAGGAGGAATCTGTATTTCAGTGGGTCATCTGCTTCCAGAATTTTCAGGGAGCCATTTTGCTCCTACCAGGACACATCTTGAGGGATGTGTTTATAGTTTCATTCATTGCACTTGTAACTCACAGAAATTTCCATATATGCAGAAAGAGACCAGAATCATCAAAGATATTTCCAGCAGTGAAGGGCTTATTTGGTTCATTGTGTTTTTGAGTCTCTTTTCTTTTTTGTAAAGATAGTCTATTGAACAGTGTAGAAAGTTATCCTTTAAGATATTCATGATTTATTTTGTATTAAGGCTGCAAATGAGCAGAGGCTGTGGACAGCAGGGTTTTAAGGGAGAGGCAAGGTGATATGGAAAACAAGAGATGATTTGGGGCAAATCACATTCTGTGCTTATCCTCTTAAATTCCACATGAGTAAATTCTGGCTCCAGGTGGTGCAAATGGTTTGTGATCCATTGGTAACCTAAGAAGATTTTGCAACTTGAACCTACCCATTGTTGCTATGGAAGAAAGGCCTGTTAACTCTTTCTGTAGAAACTGCTATCAAGAAAACCAAGTGGAACAGTCCTACTTAGCAGTGTCTTTTGTCTGCATCCAAGCCTAGGCGCCCCTTTGTCCTTAGATCTGGCTGGCGGAAACAATTTTCATTGTATACTGCCCTGTTACCATACCCACCTTAGAGCAGCAGTCTGGAATAGTTGCTATAATTTACAATAATCTGATGATATTTCAGTTGTTTTTTTTTTTTAAAGGATAGTCATTGACCTGAACTAGAATTACAGGGTTGCTCAGTTGTTGCTGTGGTAGCAACAACTTATAAGGCAGTCTACACTGGCTTATCCTTAATTAAGTTACTCATTCCTCCATCCAAATTCCACCCATTCTTTTCCCTTTCATGGCAGAAACTACCAGTACCTTTACACAAATGGTCTTGTTGGGGTTTCTGTCTTCCCATTTAGGGATAGCCTTATTGAGTATTATTTCAGGGGCAGAAGAAAGGACCTCTTTCCTCTTCCAACCCACCAGCCAACCATGGGAACCATTATTCGCAGGTTTGAACTCATAGTGAAGTTTAAATGACTATGATCAAATCCTTTCTTGAATGTTTTTATTACTACATTAAGCAGTTGGACATAAAAGGCTAAATGGAAGAGTTAAGAGGATGGGAGGAGGGCTTTGGTCATTTTACATACTCTACATATTTCTTTACACTTCTGTTTAGGGCTGGCCAATCAACTCTCCTACAGGAATCAGGACTGGGCTATTTTAGAAGAAACTCTCCTGAATACTTAATGAGTAAGACTTAATGTAACTAATGGACCTATAGATTTGCCAGTGTTTCTGTTGGGAGCTCCCATGATCCTCCTCACATTCTCTCTGTTTGGCCATTGCTACTCATATTGATTACAGGGCACCCTGCAACTCAGGGACGCCCGAAGAAGCAGGCCAGAAGAGCAGGAGAAAGGGGATTAAAATCCAGGAAGCCAGACAGAGGAAAAGTCAGCCAGGTGGGGGTGATACGAAAGGTCTCCAACAGCAGGACAAACTTGTCTGTCGGTTTGTCCTACTGTGGTGACATATAGACGTGAGTTTTGAGGC
>NW_006921589.1:37204960-37210464 GCF_000298275.1 Orycteropus afer afer | reverse complement strand
CGGGATCGGGCAGTGTTTCGTTCTGCTGTGCATGGGGTCGCTATGAGTCGGAAACGACTCGACGGCACTTAACAACAACAACAACAACAAGTTATGACCAGCATTATATAATGATTTTGTGAAATCTTACTTGATACATTTCTGTAGTGTTTTTTTGATATAGTATTTTACATTTTGAAGCCTAAGATTAACTTCCTAGAAGAGTCACCTGGGTTAAGATTGGTTACAGCTACAGAGATACATGCTGTGAAATGCTTCCCAAAATCCCTGGGACAAATATGAGGTCATTTTGACTCCATACACTTAACTCTAATGCATCTCAGCCATTTAGAGTTTATGGCAACTGTCGTTCACTGTTAGCATTTAGAGTTAAAAGATGAGTACTTTAAAATGAATGTGTTTATGATTCCTTCCCTTATTGCAGGAATGGTTTGGTTTGTCAGCAAGTGGTTTTTTGTTAGGATCCCTTCTAGATCTATAAATGGACAGGAAGCTCTCTTCCAACAAGGAATTCCTTCAGATGTTTTAAAAGTAGTGTGGGTAAGGGATAAAATATAATAAGATAAAATGCTTTATGGAGAGCCCAAATCCACTTTCAGTGAGTTCAAGGAAGTTCATAAATGTGCAGCTGTAGTGGAGGAGTGTTCATTAGTGCTGTGAAGGAGATAACAGTTGATGCTTTAGACTTTTTGAAGGCAGCATATCCACATCCGCATCCACCACACCTTTGCCATTACCATACCTATCAAGTCAGGTAGGTTCCTCTCTTACTTTTCCATATTCAAAAGCTCTATCATGATGATTGATAGTCCTTGAATGGGTACGTTCACATAGGAGGAGAAGAATAAGTTTACACCAAGCTATGGATAAGACTTTGTGAAGCCTCTTTCTCTCCTTGTTCAACCTCTCCACTAGCTAGATTGTGGCTCTGAAGCACCCTATGCTGTTCTCTGCTATTTATTGGCATCTAAACCGTACCAGAGATTGTTTGGACAAAAGCATTTTAGAAATAAACTTTAGACATGGAATTTTAAAAACAAATACCAACTATCTGAAGCAGTTACAGTGAAAGATTAAATAGAGAACAATCAGATGTTTGATAATAAAGATTAAAGAACACTTGAAGTCAATTAGTCCCAAAGAGACTATAATGAAGGAAAAGATAAAAAGAACTACAATGACATTTCCAGGTAGATGTATGACTGATTTGGGGCCTTATGATGTTCCCTCTGTATTCTTCAGAGTTTAATTTTAAAAAATTGGGATAAAATTCACATAACATAAAATTAACCATTTTAGTAATTTTAAAGAGCACAATTCAGTGACATTTAGGAAATTTACAATGTTGTGCAAGCATCACCTCTGTTATCTCTAAGAATTTACTTGCTGTGCTCATTTGTGCTTTGTGATTGAGATTGGCAGGGCAGTGATCCTAAACTGGTGATTAGAAAAATTACTCCCAAACTATTCCTGCCACAAACTTCTTTGAACTTTAGATTCACGCCTTCAACTCAGACATGACAGTTCCACATTTACGTCTCATGTTGTTGTTGTTGTTCTTGTGCCGTTGAGTCAGACCCAACTCATAGCGACCTCTCCTTGGGTTTCTGAGGCAGTATCACTATGGAAGTAGATTGCCCTATCTTCCTTCCGAGGAGTGGCTGGTGGGTTTGAACCTCTAGCCTCTTGGTTAGCAGTCAAATGCCGTAGGCACTATGCTACTAGACATCTCAAATTTCACATGTTTAAATTTCTTGATATTTTCCCATAAATACGCTTTATTTCAAGTCTTCATGAGTAAATAATGTCTCTCTCTTCTCAGAACTTTGGGAATCATCTTTGACACCACCCTTGACATATTTACTTTACCAATGTTCCAAGCCCACTAACTCTTGCCTGAATTCTGCAGTAACCTCCTATCTGATCTCTTATGTCCACATTGTCTTTTCTTCAAACTCTTTCCCCCACACAGTTAGAATATATTGGTTATTGTACATGCTAAGCTGCTGTTAACAGAGTGACAGAGTGGTCTAGACATGACAGACATTTGATTTTCTCTCTCAAGTAAAGTCAGAGCTGGGCAGGAGGTCTTCAGTTGGTTAGACTGTTCTATAGTCCCCACCAGCAGATAGAGGGGAAAGGGCCAGGGGATCACATACCCAATTGTTTAAGGGGAATGCCTAAAAGCTTAGGGAATTTCTATAACTTCCTGACCATCACATAGTTATTTAGTGGTAGAGTTGATTGGATAATTGGATCTGAGGTTTGTGTGATTCAGAAGCCGCTAGACCATTCTTAGGGCAAAAGACAAAATGTATAGCTGTTGTACTCCAAACTAACATTGAACCTATTAACACATATATTTTGAAATAATTATGTAACATTTTAATCAATTACAAATAAAGATAATAAAATGTCATTATTAAGAGTGAAAAGATAAACAATCAGAAATAAGAAAATTTGAAAACTTTGTGAATGATAGAAAACAAATACACCACCATAAGAAAGACCTGCCAAACAAACCAAGCTCACTGCCTTCCAGTTAGATTCGATGCATAGCCACCCCTCCTTGGGTTTCCTAGGTGGTATCACTATAGAAGGTATCACTATAGAAGTAGATTGTCCAACCTTCCTTCCGAGGAGTGGCTGGTGGGTTTGAACCACCAGCCTTCTGGTTAGTAGTCAAATGGCTTATGCACTACACCACCAGTCACCTTCAAATGATGGGTGTGAGAATGGAGGTGGCACCACCTGTTGTGAGGGTTCTTAACTAGGACTGAGCAAAGCCCTCCACAAAATAGATAAGTTTTTTTTTGGTTTACTTCCACAGTTATGTCTATTCAATAGCTTCAATAAGGAGATATTACAAAGTGTAAGTAGCTGCTTCTTAAGTAGAAGAAGTAAAATACAAATTTTTGATAGTGCTTCAAACCCCCAGTCACTCCTCAGAAGGAAGGTTGGGCAATCTACTTCTGTAGTGATGTTGTTGTTGTTGTTGTTGTTATGTGCCGTCGAGTCGGCCCCGACTCATCACTCTGTAGTGTTACCACCTCGGAAACCCAAGGAGGTGGGTTGCTATGAGTTGGGTCAGACTCGATGGCACATAACAACACAACAAACAACAAAGCAGTAGTTCTTAACTCTAGATGCAAATTAGAATCTCTTGGGAATATTTAAAAACTTGACCCCAGGTTGCATCCACACCTATGAAATCAGAAACTCTGGGAGCAAAAGCATCAGTGTTCTTTAACACCGCTCCTCACCAGACAATTCCAATATGCAGCCAAATTTGAGAGTTAGGGTCCTAAGAAGGATTTGTAACCCTGGCTTTGTTAGAATCACCTGTGTAGCTTGTCAAGAGTGATAGTATAACTGGTGAACAATGAGGATGTTGAACACATGATGAACCTAATTAATGTCACCAAAATGTACATGTGAAGATTGTTGAAATGTCAAATACTTTGTTACATATATACTTACCACAATAAAGATCAAACAAAACCCTACCAATGCTTAAGTTTCACCCTCGGAGATTTGATTTGATCTGTCTAGGTTTTTTTCTAAAGACTCCCAGGTGATTTTAATGTGCAGCCAGTTTGAACACCACTGCCCTAAATTATGTTTTTCTTAACTGTATAAATGAAAGCATATTTTCTTATGTTTTTAAAAATCATTTTATTTGAAAATTTGTTAAGAAATAACAGCTCTTTTTATGACAGATACGTATCCAATGATGTAGTCTTCAGGTCTGAAAAGAGCGCCAGACATGGGATAGTTTCAAATGTCAAGCGTGAGTTTCGTGATATTAATTTTCATGGGGCTTACAGTTTTTCCTCTGCTTCATGAAAATAAATCCAAGGAACTTGGCCATGTCACTCAAGCAAATGAAATAATCGACACTTTAATGATTAAGGTGACTAAAATGTCATACTTTGCAGTGAGTAAATTTCTTGGTTGAAGACATTATGCTTTTCAGTTTTCAGAAGGAGGCTAGATTTTTCTTTCCAGATGATGTAAAAATCTGATAGAAATTCACTGATTTAATCAGGCCAATTTCTGTGTTTTGAAGTAAAGCCACTTATCTGGCATTTTTCATTAAGGCTTGACAACAGCTGGCTGCTTCCCAGAATGCATAGTGTGACAGAGATTATTTTATAGAGCCATGGATCAGCTCTCTTTGCAATTTGCTTTAAATCGATTATATGTACATGTCTTCACCCTCTGCATTTGAAAGAAGACTGAGGAAACAATAATACCATTTTAATCACAAAAGACCATCTCTATAATGTATTACACACAGACACACTGTCTTTTCCATTGTATTTTTAGTTTCAGTCTTTTTGGTAAGTGATTTTTTTAAATACTGCAATTTTAATTTTGATCAATTATGTAGCTTTAATCAAATAATTTAGAAGCAGTATTTAAGATCAGAAGAACATCGTTTAAACTACAGAGGAGTATACAGTTTCAGGTGAGCAGTTGATTTTTATTGCCCTTTCTCTCTGTTGGTTTCTGACTTAGAGATTTGCTGATGTCGGCTTTCATTTTTTTATTTTTTAAACTATTATTACAACTCTGTAGTAAGTAATCATTTTCTAAGGCAATGGGGTATCTACATCTTGCTGTAGGCTCTACTAAAATCCCAAGGATAGAGATTAAACTAGAATTAAGCATATTAATAATTTTAGATATCTTATTTAAATACATTTAATAATGCAGCCCTAGAAGTCCACTAGCAAAATACCCCAGCAGAAGAACCAAATTATATATTTTTCCTTTTGTTCAAACTAAGTACTGGCCTGGAACACAGGTGCTTATGTGGACTGAAGTAATGATTTTATTAATAAAGGGAGCTATTTTTGGTTGAGAATAGATTGAATAAAAAAGAGAAAGGAAGTTTTGTGCTTTGGTTTTTATCATTTTTACCATGAGGAGTGGAAGGAAGATTGGGCAATCTACTTTTGTAGTGATACCGCCTTGGAAACCCAAGGAGAGGTAGCTATGAATAGGGTCCAACTTAACGGCACATAACAACAAACAACAACAATCCACTTTATTTATTTCTTTTGCATTGGAGAAAATGACAAAACCTTATAGATATAGCCTATTTCAAGCTTTTACAGTTTAGCCTCACTGGTACCTTTAATACTGTTTGTAATTCTTTTATTCGTAACTTGAGGATACCTGGGTCAGTGGCTTCCAGAGTTAGCCATTCATAAAGATTGCCAGGGAAGCCTGTTAAAATTTGTTCCCTACTTCACCCTGGACCTGTTGAATCAGAGTTTCTGAAGATGGAACTGAGGAATCTCTGTGTGTGACCCTCTTTCACTGAGGACTTCTGGTAGCCCATTCTCTGAGAATGACTATTTTCCTTTTCTTCCACTCTTGTAAGCTCCCACTCCGAACTTAACACTTAGAAGATGACTGGATCTTTCTTTTACTAAAACCTAGGCCCACTGCCTAAGGCACTTGACTGCTAACCAGAAGGCTGGCTGTTCAAACCC
>NW_006921589.1:37200966-37202960 GCF_000298275.1 Orycteropus afer afer | reverse complement strand
AAAATGAAATTAGAATATACAATGGACACATGAACTTTATCTATTGTGAACATTTGATGAGTAATTTTGGTTGTCCCAGTAAAAATTCTGGCCTCCTCCAAAAGATAAGTCCAGAATAGGTACTGTTCTGATTTATCTTTGACATATTCACCACAGGTTCTTGTCTAATGGCCCATAACTAAGTAAGGCTTTGAGTTTATTGCAGTATGGTTTACTTTGCAATGGGCCAGCTATTGACATTGGTAGAGAGTGTCCAAGATTCAAAGGCGCTCTTGTGGTGCAATAGTTAAGCACTAAGCTGCTAACCAAAAAGTTGGCGGTTTCAACCCACCAGCAGCCCCATAGGAGAAAGGAACTGATGATCTGCTCTTGCAAAGATTATAGCCTACCAAAACCTATGGTGCAGTCAGTCTACTTTGTCAAATAGGCTCACTGTGATTTGGAGTCACCTCAACATACAAAGTTCAAGAAGCCCTGGTGAGCAATGGTTAAGAACTATGATGTTAATGGAACGGTTGGTGGTATAAAGCCACCAGTAACTCAATGCGTGGAGGGGGGGTAGGCTGGTAATCTGCTCCTCTAAAGATTACATTTTAGAAAACCATATGGGGCAGGTCTGCTCTGTCATATAGAGTTGCTATTTATCAGAATTGGTTTGATGGCACACTACAACAGATCGAGAGATCAGGTTTTGAATTATTTTTTGTTGGATCTTTATAGTTATTTCACCAGTCAAAGGCATTATTGAGTACTTTGAATTGCAAAGTAGGTATAATTTTTTGGGGAGGGAGGAGAGGAGGTAGGTAAGGGTTAGGATGGGGAAGGGGCATATTGTTTGTAAGTGATACTTCATTCAATTTTCAGTTTAGAAGAAAAGAATTAGAAATATTCTAATTAGAAATATTAGAAATGTCCCTCTAAAATGTATACAACTTTTAAGTGTTAATAGCACAAAATGCTTGTTGCTCTATTCTGTGCTCAACAGTGTTTTGACAGGTAAAGTAACATAATAGTTAAAGCATGAGATCTTCAGTGCTTCAGTTCCAGAGTGTGACTTTGCCAATTGCTAGTCATGTGATCCTGAGCAAATTTCTTCATCTCCTAGTGCCTGTAAAATTATCATCGATAAGATTAGGATAGGAATAGAAACTCCTCATAGATATGTTTTGAGGATTAAATGAGTTAATGTATTTTAAATCACTTATAGTGTACAAAGCATCAGTGCTCAACAAATAGGAGCTATTATTTTTATTACTATTTTTGGCACTAATGATAAGCTAATAGGTATTGGTTAACAGTTGTCCATTTTACTTGTTAAAATGTACATTGATATATACATTAATATCACAGTAAAATCATACATACATTTCATAGGGATATATTGTTGAATGTGATTGATAGATATTTCATAAATTGAGTGTCAAGCAAGTAAAATTTTACAATGCTAGACTCTCAGGTTACAAAGTGTCCCATATGGACTTTGTTATTTGGAAAATAATTAAACTAGATCCTTTCCTCATCCTTCACACCAAAATGAACTTTGTTGGATCAAAAGTTTAAACCTAAAACTCTAGAGACATAATAGTACTGGTAGAAATATGGGTAAATGTTTTTACATACCTGGAGTAGAGGAGGTGTGTTAGGCTGGGTTCTCTAGAGAAGCAAAACCAATAAAGCTTATATGTATATTTAAAAAAAAACAAAACAAAAAACTCACTGTTGTTGAGTCAGTTCTGACTCGTAGCAACCCCTCCTTGGGTTTCCAAGGCAGTATCTCTACAGAAGTAGGTTGCCCAGTCTTCCTTCTGAGGAAGACTGGTGGGTTTGAACTGCCAGCCTTTTGGTTAGCAGTCAAATGCCTTAGGCACTATATATACCACCAGAGCTCCTATATATATATATAGAGAGAGAGAGAGAGAGAGAGAGAGAGAGAAATTTATTTTAGGAAAATGACTCATACACTTATAGAAGCTGCCAAGTCTCAAGTTCCTGGA
>NW_006921589.1:37184148-37197286 GCF_000298275.1 Orycteropus afer afer | reverse complement strand
CAAAAACAACATATATATATATATATATATATATATATATATATATATATATATATGAAGCAAATCACACCCCTAGTGTTGGTTGCTGAAAACATATACATCTGATCTCATCATGGGAATAACCACATCACAACTGCTTAAACCACTTAGAATCGTGGTCCAGCCATATCGACACACAACCCTAACTATCACAGGAGGCTTTTCTGTTTATTGATATTGAAACTCAGAAGCCCTAAAATATAAATTGCTACAGTTGACTACATAAAATTATAACTTTTGACTGAAAGAGGAAACACCAAAGCAAAGTCAAAACAGAAACATAAACTGGGAAAAATAATGACAGCACATATGATAGACAAGAGTGAATTTTATTACCAATCAATTGGAGAATGACAAACAGCATAAAGAAATATTAAAAGAACAGGCCATTTCCAGAAAAATAAATTACAAATTTGAATAACAATATGCAAAGGTCCTCACTATAATTCAAATAAATTTAAACAATGATATCTATTTTTTCACTTATTGAGAATGAGGGTGGGTGTGTATGTTAGGAAGAGACATACATATAAATAGATCACCACCATTTCCAAAACACCCATCAATAGAGAAGAAATAGGCTTTGGGAGTAGAATTATCTTGGCCTCTGACCTGAATACCCAGCCTCCTTCTTATCTCTGCTTTCAAGATTACCTCTTCAGTGCAAGCCAGCCACTGCAGTTTTGTTTTCTTGGAAAAATGTCTTGACAGGTTATATGTGGTTTAAGGAGGTCTTCCCTCTTTGCATTAGTCATAGGGAGCAATTACTTCACATTCCTATGAACCCAATATGGTCAAACTTTAAAAAGATTTCCTTCTGACAAGAGTCAAGGTTGGGTGGTTTGTGACCATTTGGTTGGATTTTGATATTGTTTTCTGAAGCCTTCCACAGTAAGTCCCTGTGAACATCTTCCTTAGTCTCTAGTGAAAAACAAACCAAACCAAACTCAACCCCTTGAGCTTCTGTGGGAGAAAGATCAGTTTGTGTATGAGTTCATTTATTCAACAAACATTTATTGAGCACTTACTGTGTGTAATGATTAGGCACAATTGTAATCATTGGGTGATTTAGAACATATAAGTGGACATAAACTTCCATGGAACATATACTTTGGGGTATGGGGACAGACAATTAAAAAAATACTTGGGAATTTCAGGTGACTGCTCTAAAGAAGATAAAATCAAGTAATAAAGAATGGAGGGGTGGAAGTGGTCATTAATATATATTGTTGATATCCATTAGAGTGTTTTCTTAAGCTCTAGTGGGAGTCAGAATCACCTGGAAATCTTGTTAAAGCGCAGATTGCTGGACCTTTCCCCACAATTTCTGATTTAGTAGGTTTGGAGCAGAACCTGGAAATTTACATTTTTAACAAGTGTTTTGGTGATGCTCCTGCTGCTGCCCTAGAGAACACATTTTGAGAACCACTGGTGTATAGATGATCAGGGAAAGCTCTTCAAAGAGGTGATCTTTGAGTAGAGAGCTGAAGGATCAGAAGGATCCAATGATATCAAGGTCAGTGGTAGGGGGTGGAGGGTGGAAGGTTCGAGTGGGAAAGAGCTTTCTAGGCAGAGGAAAGAAGCTGTTTGTGGTATGAAGAAATCAAAGACAGTAGTGAGGTTGCAGTGAAATGAAAAAAGGGAATAGTGGCAACAGATGCAATCATAGAGGAAGAAGAGGGCAGGACATATGTAACTGTGGTTCTCTACCCTGAATAAACCAAAAACCAAACTCACTGTCATTGAGTTGATTCTGACTCCTGATGACCCCCATTGTGTTCTGAGGTGGTAAATCTTTATGGAAGTAGATTGCCCAATCTTCTGTCCATGGTGGGTTTGAACCACCAACCTGGTTAGCAGTGAATGCGTTAGGCACTGTGCCACCAGAACTCCTTCTACCCTGAATGCTCACTTAAAAATAAACAAACAATGCCTGGGCACACCCCAAGAGACTCGATCTAATTAAATTTATCTGATGGCACTTGTTAGGTGCCATCAAGTTGGTGGTGGTTCATAGGGACCCTATGTACAACAGAAAGAAACACTGCCTGGTGCTAGCCATCCTCATAATCCTTGCTATGCTTGATCTCATTGTTGCAGCCACAGTGTCAGTCCATCTTGATTGAGTGTCTTCTTCCTCTTTTTTGCTGATCCTTTACTTTACCAACCATGATATCCTTCTCCAGGGAATGGTCCTTTATGAGAACATGACCACAGTAGGTGAGATGAAGTCTGGCCATTCTTGCTTCCAAGGAATATTCTAGTTGCACTTCTTCCAGGACAGATTTGTTTTTTCTTCTGGTAGTCTGTGGTATTTTCAATATTCTTTGCCAACACCACAATTCGAAGGTGCCAATTCTTGTTTGGTCTTCCTCATTCATTGTCCAGCTTTTGCGGGCTTATGAGGTGATTGAAAATATCATGGCATAAGTCAAGCACACTTTAGTCCTCAAAGTCATATCTTTGCTTCTTAACACTTTAAAGAGGTCTTTTGCAGCAGATTTGTCCAATACAATTCAATGTCTGATTTCTTGACTGCTGCTTCCATGGGTGTTGACTATGGATCCAACTAAAATGAAATCTTTGACAACTTCTATCTTTTCTCCATTTATCATGATGCTGCTTATTGGTCCAGTTGTAAGGATTTTTGTTTTCTTTATGTTGAGGTGTAATCCATACTGAAGACTGTAGTCTTTGATCTTCATTGATAAGTGCTTCAAGTCATCTTCACTTTTAGCAAGCAAGGTTGTGTCATCCGCATACCACAGGTTGCTAGTTATTCTTCCTCCAATCCTGATGCTTTGTTCTTCTTCATATAGCCCAACTTCTTGGATTATTTTCTCAGAATTCAGATTGAATAAGTGTGGTGAAATGATACAACCCTGATGTACACCAGCTTCCAGACTAACAGATTGGGAAGAAGGATGGGGCCATCCACTTCTGAAAAAATTGGCCAGTGAAAACCTTATAAATAGCAGTGAAACACTGTCTGATATATTACTGACTGGCACTTAGGTATTCTAAAATGTCACTTAGGTGATTCTGATAAGAAGCCAAGCTGGAAATGATGGATGTAGGTTTTTTTGGGGCCATGGAAACTCATGATTCTATTTCAAGTGTGATGGGAAGCCATTGGCAGAGTTTTGAGCAGCAAGGACATAATTCGATCTAAGTTTCTGGTTGTTAGGTGTAGAATGGATTTTGTAATGGGGTAAGAGAGAATGAGGGGGACAAGTTAGAAAATATTATGATGGTCCAGGTTAAAAGTTTTGTTGGCTTAGTCTGGGTGACCATGGTGAAGATGATGAGAAGTGGGATACAGAATAGTAGATGGGTTTTAAGGGTATAACAGAAAGAACTTGCTGATGGATTGATAAAAGAAGTGAGAGAGGATTTAAAGATGAATTAAGATCAATTTTCAACCAGGTGATGACATTAACTGAGACCATAGAGGGAGAAGCATGCTTTGGGACAATTCAAGAATTTGTTTTGTACATATTAACTTCGAGATGCCTTTTAGGAACTGTTAAGAAGTGGGATACTGTAGGGAAAGGAGGCAGGACTGAGGGTGGTAAAGTAGGTGCTTGGTCCTTTGACAAGCCCATTGTAATAGCTATCTAGGAGAGGATTATTTTCATTGTGGATTTCACATGCGTTTTGGAAAATGTAAACATTTCTTCTATAATCTATGGCTTTTAAAAGGGGTGAATAGAATCATGGCAGGCACTTTCTAGGTATTTAAACCTGTGAACTTCAGTTGGTGGCACACAGTAGGCATTCAGTATATATTATTTGTTGAATGGATGGCTAAATGAATGAATGAATGAAGTCATTTTTATATATCAAGTCCACTTATCATTTTGATGGGGGAGGTGAAATTAGATCATATTGTATTAAATGTCTAATAGTTAAAGATTATATTTCAATTTGATTATTATAAAGTCTTAAACTGGTTGTATGAATCTACTGAATCCAAAAGTACAAGCTGGTGAAGAAACCTGTGGAAATAAGCCAGTGGTAAGATAGCGGAAAGATAATTTAAGAAGAGAGGTGTTCAGTTTGGAATTATCTACTTTGCTGTCATGTAAACTCTGTCGTGAATCTTTTAAAATAAGTGATGAAGTCTCATAATCATGGACGTTTGTGTGAGTGGGGCTTCTGGATGTGGAAGTCAGGAAAACTTGTGCTTCCTATTTGTTCTAATGGTAAAGAGCAGATTGCGCTATGGAAGCAGCAGCTGAAATGAATTTGAGATGTAAGTTCTGCTCCACCCACAGTCTCTTCTCACCTAAAAAATCTGCAGAAATTTTGGGCAGGGCTTGTATTGTAAAATTTTGGGATGCAAATATGGTCTGTCTTGACATAATTTAGGGTTCCAGCTCTTTCAAAGTGATCTGACCCCACTGACTCTTCTTCACTAGATGATTCATTAAACCCATCCTCCTGACTCGGACCTCTCCACTGTCTGCTTCTTCAATGAGTGTAGTCTCTTTTGTGTGATCTTTCTTTGTTTTGGATCTGGTTGTCCTCTCCCACAGCCTGTGGGAGACCAGTTCTTCAGTTCCACAGCTGGGGCCTGTTATACCTCATCTAGCACCTGAACCCAGAGAGACCCCTGATCACCTAGGAAGGGAGGTCACACCTGACTAGTATTCTGGAAAATTGTTATCCTGAGCATGAGCAGGGTGAGACATTTTTTCCCACCCAAAGATCACATATTGCTTAATCACATGCATTTAAATGGGAAAGGATTGATAACCAAATGGCATATAACAACCAAAAAACAAACAAATCTAAAACTAAACATGTTGCTGTCAAGTTGAGTCTGATTCATAGGACCCCACAGGACACAGTAGGAGCTCTGGTAGTGTAGAATAGTAGAACAGCCCCATAGGGTTTCCAAGGCTGTAAATTTTTATGGAAGCAAATTGTCCCATCTTTCTCCAGTGGAGTAGCAGGTGGGTTTGTACTACTGGCCTTTTGGTTAGCAGCTGAGTGCTTAACCACTGCACCACCAGGCTCCTTATGGCATATCAAACAATAGAAAAAGACAGCACCATTGACCAGAGGGAGAGGACAACAAAAGATTCATTTTTAGCCATCTTGTAAACCTCAGAACCTATACTTTGAAAATACTCTGCTGAAAACATCACAGTCAACTCACATGTTTTTGGAGGAAATGACTACAAATGCTAAGAAAAATTTAAAATACTTAAATATTTCCACAGTCTATTTTACTATTTCAGAATTTGCTAAATAGAAGTAGGCATAATTATAAAACAGGAATGTAGTTTTTATATGGATACTGACCTTTTGACTTCAATATAAAGTTGCTTAATATTCTCCTATAATGAAGTTATTTCCAGTAATAAAATTGTATTGCAGAAACTTTTGAGGTTATCTGAGGCCAAAATTAGACACCTGGAATAGCAAGAAAATAATTGTTGCCTGAGGGCTCTTATAGAGGAGAAGAAATATGGTTGTGAAATCATTGTAATGTATTCCCTCCTATAGAAGTTGCTACTTAGGGGGTTCATTATATTCCAGCTAAGAGTCTGGAGGTGGGAGGAGTAGACATAGTGAGCTGACAAGGTCAGGGATACAACAGGTTACATGACTTGAAAGCCTATAAAATATATGGCCCATTGTTAAGTTCAATGAGGGTTTATTTCCAAAATGAACAAACATGTATCGCCAACTTTCATACGTGTTGACTTTTGAAATAAAAATTATATACAAGTACTTATGGTAGTTTAGGAGCCCTTGTGGTGCAGTGGTTAAAGTGCTCAACTGTGAACTGAAAAGTTAGTGGTTTGAACCCACTCTGCCTGAAAAAGGTGTGGCAGTCTGCTTCCATAAAGATTTGTTATATTAGGAGCCATTGAGTCAATTCAACTTACAGTGACCCTATGTGCAATAGAACAAAACACTGCCTGGTCTGTGCCCTCCTCACAGTTGTTGCCAGACTTGAGCCCATCATCACACCACTGAGTAAAATCCATCTCGTGGAGGGTCTTCCCCCCTTACACTGACCCTCTACTTTACCCAGCATAACATCTTTCTCCAGGGTCTGGTCCCTTCTGACAACATGACGAAAGTATAAGGGATGAAGTCTGGCCATTCTCACTTCTAAGGCACATTCTTGCTGTACTTCTGTCACTGTCTTTGGCTTGGTTCTCTAAAGAAGCAAAACCAGTGAAGCTTATATAGAGATATATTTCAAGGAAATAGCTCATGTGGTTGTCGAGGCTGGCAAGGACCAAGTTTGATCTTGGGGTTCGTTGGCCTCTGTGGCCTGTGAGCCAGCAGGCTTCTGTCTTCCCTGCGGCTCTTGGATTCATTAGTCTCCAAAGCCAGCAGCCTACTCTCTGACCTGCCAATCTTGGGATTTGGGGTTTGTCAGCCCCTGCAGCTACTTAAATCCACAATCAACACCCATGGAAGCAGCAATCAAGAAATCAAACGATGTATTGCCTTGGGCAAATATGCCGAAGAGAACTCTTTAAAGTGTTTAGAAATAAAAATGTCACTTTGAGGAGTAAGGTGCATCTTAGCCATGCCATGGTATTTTCAGTCACTTCATATACATGTGAAAGCTGGTCAATGAATAAGGAAAACAGAAGAAGAATTGAAGCAGTTGAATTGTAGTTTTGATGAAGAATATTGAATATACCATGGAGTACCAGAAAAGTGAGCAAATCTGTTTTGGAAGAAGTACAGCCAGAATCCTCCTTAGAAGTGAGGATGGCAAAACTTCATCTCACTTACTTTGGACATGTTATCAGGGGGGATCAATCTCTGCAGAAGGACGTCATGCTTAGTAAAGTAGAGGGTCAGTGAAAAAGAGAAAGACGTTCAATGAGTTGGATTGACACAGTGGCTGTAACAATGGGCTCAAACATAGCAATGATAGTGAGAATGTTGCAAGACTGGGCAATGTTTCATTCGGTTGTACACTGAGTTGCTATGAGTCAGAACAACCTCGATCGTACCTGACAACAATAATTGCCTGCCTTTGAGCAGAGATTAATTCCTCAGAGTTAATGAGAATTGTTTGGAATTACCTTATGATGATCGAGCTACAGACTGTAAATCTAAAGGTATTTTATTAACTTCTTATAATTCTGATTCCAAGGAGCCATGGTGGCACAGTGATTAAGTGCTTGGCTGTTAACCAAAAGATGATGGTTCAAACCTATCAGCTGCTCTGAGTAGAAAAGATCTGGTGATCTGTTCCCATAAAGATTTTATCCTAGGAAAACCCTCTGGGGGCAATTCTACTCCATCCTATGCAGTTACTATGAGTTGGAATAGACTAAACAGCACACAACAGTTCAGATTCCTAAAGGTGTATCAGATATATTTGAGATCTGTAGCTTCTGGATGAACCAGAATCATGCTCTTACTTTTGATATTAATCAATAATTAACATCTCATCATTTACTCCATTACAGAAGCTCCTGGATTGATTAATGTGTGGATACACTTTTGTCAGTGCTGTTGAGTCTGAGGCGTTATCACTATGGAAGTAGACTGCCCAACCTTCCTTCTGAGGAGTGGCTGGTGAGTTTGAACCATCAGCCTTCTGGTTAGCAGTCAAATGCCTTAGGCACTATGCCACCAGAGCTCCTCAGATTTAATTAGATCAATAAATATAAAAATCTTTTGTGGGTTTAATAATACTTTGTGTATTTACAAAATATTGCCAGATTTTGCTAACTTCCTAAGTAGACAGCAATGCTTTGGTAGAATAAATCTATATGGATCTTTCTTGGTCCACAATGTGGAAAACAATACATAGATCCATGATGGGACAAAAGAAGCAATCTTGCCTTGTGTGTACATGACCAGTTTGTAACTTTCTGCCTTGACTGTGATCTAGTATATAATACTGCAGATGACCATCTGCCACCCCCATCAATTTGGTACATGGATATTTAGAACTTATGAGGCTTGTGAGGGACACTGTGTGAGGCAGTGGAAAGAACCTTAAACTGGCAGTGAAAAGACTTATAATCTTTCATTACAAACTACAGGACCTTGGTGTTCAGTTTTCTTGACTTTAGAATGAGATGATTGAGTGAATTGATCTGCAGGTTTCCTTTTGATTTAGAAGCTGTGTTTCTCTAATACAAGACAATTGGAGATTTGTTCTCTGCTATCTGATCACAAAGACTTTTTGGAATTAGAAGAAAACCTACCACAAAGTAGAGTGTTGCTCTTAGGATGGAAATTGAAAGCAGGAAGGCTTGCAGAGAGCCTCAGCTTAGTTTCTCAGATGCTTTGCCTCTTGTTTCCTTCAAAATGATGGGGAGAGATTTTTATCTCTATCATGTTTCAGCACCTGTGGTTACTTTCATGAGCAAGCATCATAGTGGGTGTCAAGAACCAGGTATAATTTATAATAATACTGTCATATCATGTAATGTGTATATATTTGAGAATAATAGTTTAAGAGACCCTTGTTTGTTGAAATATGCTTGTATTCAGAAAAGAGAATCTTTTTAAGTGACAGCATATGTGAATGTGAATTTCATATTTAAACTCATTAACAGCAGGGACTGTTTCTGGCATTCTGTGATGTGCTCTGTTCAGAATCATCATTGCTCCTTTCTTTAGATTGGAATTACAAGAAGAACCTCTGACAGAACCTAAGAAATAACAAGTGGTAATAATGGTGGTTTATTTTAATTTAGAGGAAAACAGTATTTAAACATTTTTCTCTTTGAGCACGTGTGTGTGTGTGTGTGTGTATACATATATGTATGTCTGTGTGTATGTTTGTATATAATGTACAAAAGATAAGAAAAACATGTTTTAAGAATTGGAGAATGGTATGTGGAGAATTAAAAAAAACAACCAGTTGCTGTGGGATGGATTCTGACGCATGGAGATCCCATGTGTGAAAGAGTGGAGCTGTGCTACATAGAGTTTTCAATGGCTAATTTTTTGGAAGTAGATTGCCAGGCTTTTCTTTTGAAGTGCTTCTGGGAGAACTTGAACTTCCAACTTTTCAGTCAGAAGCCACATATATTAACTGTTTGCAGGACCCAAGGACTCCATGTGGAGAATTTACCACGCTGGAATTAGGAACAATTCTAATTCTAGTGGACATGATATGTGTTTTATTTTCTAGGCTGTGTGTATGCTAATTCGCACCAGAACATTCCACGTGTTAAGGACGGGTATCACTGCCATTAATCTTTTCCTTATTATTCATGTCTATGACTTTTGTTTAAACATTTATTACTACTGTTCTGGATTACTGTAGATGTTTCCTTGTTTTGTGCTGGCTTTTACTCTTTCCTAAATACCACCTTGTACACACTCATTAGGTAGATAAAATTCAGCTATGATCAGGTCAAAGCCTTCAGTGACTTCTTATTGTCTAGAATTTAGCTGATGGGGAAAATGCTTGACTGGTGGGAATCTGAAGTTGCCCTCCGAAGCCTTCCAGCCAATATTCTAAATCCTAGTTGATTTGACGACTTGCTTTTATTTGGTTGTTCTCTACTCTTTTCTCCATAGGCATTTCCTTGAGGCTTTTTTTTTTTTTTTTTAATATATTTTTCTCCTTCAATTTTATTGTCAAACGAAACCCAACTTGTCAGGCCTTCTCAAAAATCATTACTTCCATTTATTCTTTTCAGCTCACTTCTGTTAAGAATAATCATTCCTTTCTTCAACTTTGATAGAACACTGACGCTCTTAAAGCATTATGGCATGTTTCTTTGGGTTATTACTGAAATATATATATATATGTATATATATATGTATATATATATATATATATATATATATATGTAGCTCTGGTGGCACGGTGCCTAAGGCATTCTACTGCTAAGCGGAATGTTCTTGGTTCAAACCCACCAGCTCCTCTGCAGAAGGAAGATGGGGCAATCTACTTCCATAAAGGTTTACCACCTCAGAGACCCAAAGGGGGTCACTGTGAGTTGGAATTGACTTGATGGCAGTGAGTTTTGTTTTTGTTTTTTTACATATATATGACACAGGACTAAATAGTGTTTCTTTCTGTTGTGCATAGGGTCACTATGAGTCAGAATTGACTTGATGGCACCTAAAACAGCCAGTACTATATATATATTCTTTATATTCTCTCCTTTCACTGGATTGTAACTCTTGAGGCATTTGTTATGTCTTTCTTTTTCCTTTGAATAGTACCTTGCACAGGCTTGGCCTTTATCACTTCTAGTTGAATGGGGCCAGTGGATGAAGGATTTTGGTAAAACCTCTCTTGCAGCCTCGTTGTTCTTGCCTCTTTATTTGATCTAGAAACTTCTCTCTGATATGAAGTTGGTGAGTGTTGTGTGATGTTGGGCACATGTAGACGTGTTAGTCTGCCTTTAGGCTGGTAAGTTCTAATCACTGCTATTCTAGTCCTGAATCTAGTTCTCAGATTGCTGATCCTCTCCCATATGCTCAGATTGTCTCCTCTGCAGAGAACCATTTTTCCACCCTTGGCCCATCTGCTTCTGCTCAAGCAGGACATGCCTCTGGGAGAGCTCCTTATCCTGCCTCAAGTTTAGATGGAAGAGTGATCACCCTTTCTGCCCAAAGCCTTATTCTGTTCATATCCTTGTTGTGCTGGGGATATTCTTTATCTCCCAAGTCAAATTCTTTGGTGATTTTTGGCCTTTATTACTTTTATTTTTTTATCTCCATCCCCTAACTGTGCTACTTAAGATGTGCAAAATATTTCCTATGTTTTAAGTTGTCCTAAATAGCTCTGCTCTGTAAAAAGATTGCTTTTAACTTTCTCAAATTCAGACTCAAAAGTAATTCCAAGTTCATATCCAGTTCTAAATGATCAAAAAGACCATCATATTTTGGGCCAGTTTTGGTTACTTCGTGCCACTCACACAGAAAATAAGACAAATGAGTGACCTTAAACAAATGATTTATTCTCTTATAGTTTAGGAGGCTAGAAGTCCAAGTTCAAAGTGCCACGCTCTAGGGCCTGGGTGAAAGCCCCTCAACCTTGGGCTTCAGCTCTGCCTCTTGCTACCCGCTCACTGAGGGTGGAAGCTTTTAGCTCAGGCAGCTGTTGGTTTGCTGAGGCTCGTAAACCCAATGTTGACAAGTAAAAAGGCACTGTCTCAAGATTATCAAACAACATGGCAGGCCACTAATTCAAGTCCAGAAAAAGTCCCAAGATTGGCAGACAACATGGCAGGCTGCTGAACGATAACTCACCCACATGTAAGATTCAAGTGTGCCAAAAGCTGTCGGCACCCTTCTCAAAACTTACATATTAGAAGCTGACCACATCCCTAAGGCTGTTCCAGTAGATTCCACCATGGAGCTGATTACCAGTCCCACTATGGGGATAATTACATCCAGTTGCCCAGCCACTCAAAACCAGGCCCAGCCAAGTTGACACATAACCTTAACTACCACAAGGCCTCTTTCAATTTTCTCTCATATTGCTTCTCTTCAGTGGCTTGCTAGGTCATCTGTTTGTGCAGGTTCAGTTTATTAGCTGATAACAACTTCTGGTTAAAAGTTTGGTGGGTAAAAGGTTAAAGATGAGTGAATTGAATGGGTTTTCTGAAGGGAAACTTAAATATGCTATGTGTCCATATTATTTTTAGTTTTCTCTTCTAACTACTGTATGCATATTGAGAGCTCTTGTGGCATAGTGCCTAAGGCATTTTACTACTAATCAGAAGGCTGGCGGTTCAAATCAACCAGCCACTCCTTGGAAGGAAGGTTGGGCAATCTACTTCTGTAGTAATACTGCCTCAGAAACCCAAGGAGGGGTTGCTATGAGTCAGATCCAACTCAATGGCAGTGAGTTAGTTTTTGAGTATACATATTATTTAGGTATTATTATTATGAGAATTTTTTAATGAAAGAATGTTGAGTCAAAGTTATTATGTTAGTTGAAAATATTTACATTTGAAGGTATATGATGGAGACTGTCTCAGCTAGGTGGTGTTGTTGTTTTCTGTCGAGTCAGACCCTACTCATAGTGACCCCTCTTTGGGTTTCCAAGGCAGTATTACTAAGGAAGTAGATTGCCCAACCTTCCTTCCGAAGAGTGGCTGGTGGGTTTGAACTGCCAGCATTCTGGTTAGCAGTCAAGTGCCTTAGGCACTATGCTACCAGAGCTCCCAGCTAGGGGTTAGAGAACTAAAAACATGAATAAAGTATAGGCTCAATCCTTAAAGAAGTAGGTAGAAAAGATCAGGGAATTATAGGAGGAACATACTACATAAGAAAAGCTCTCTCACTATAGTCAGGCCTACTTGGTACACTGCAAACTCTCTGTCACACGGTGAAGTCAATAGATGTGCTATTCAGCCTAATCAAATGTTCTGATCTCTAGAAAGTTACCATAAATGTTACTCATGAATTACCAAATTACAAATAATTTGCATAAAATGAAATACAGGACATTTAACCACAGTGATTGCTGCTTTAGAAAGTATTTCAAGATCTTAAAGTGCTCCTGTGATCATTACTGTTAATATTGCTAAGTATATGCTGGAAATGTGTCAGAACACCTATTACTGGAGAGTTCAGAAGTAATAATGCTAATTATGTGATGTATGTTTACATATTTTACCTCATTTAAACCTCACATCATCTTCATGAGGTTAAATAACTTGCCCAAGGGCACTTACTGTAGCTAATAAGTAGAGGAGTTGGACTGGAAATACAGGCAACTTGACTCCAGAATCTGTGCTCTTAACTACTAAGCTCTATTGTCTTCTAAGCATTCCTGTGTTCTCAAATCTCAGTATGCATGAGAATCATCATGGGGAGCTACTAAGATGCAGATTTCTGGACCTGATCCTACAGAGTTGGATTCAGTAGATCTGGAGCTAGGCCTAGGAATCTGCCTTTTAACAAGCATGATTTTGTAGTCCTGCAAGTATACTCTTGAGAAGTGTTATGCTTTATGTGCTGCCTTGAGTTTTTCTAATATATACGCACATGTTGTTGTTGTTATGTGCCATCGAGTCAGACCCAACTCATAGCGACCCCTTCTTGGGTTTCCAAGGCAGTATCACTACGGAGGGAGCTCTGGTAGCATAGTGGCTAAAGCACTTGACTGCTAACCAGAAGGCTGGTG
>NW_006921589.1:37176187-37183543 GCF_000298275.1 Orycteropus afer afer | reverse complement strand
TGCCCAACCTTCCTTCCGAGGAGTGGCTGGTGGGTTTGAACCGCCAGCCTTCTGGTTAGCAGTCAAGTGCTTTAGCCACTATGCTACCAGAGCTCCTGACAAAGAGAACAATTTACTCATTTATTATTTATTTTGCCACAAACTAGCTATGTGACTTTGGCATAGTCAGTTAATCTCTCTGTATCCCAAGGGTAAAACACCATTTGTAAAATCTTCTGGGATTGGGCCAAGTGATCACTACTATATAATACTAAAAAAACCCAAACTGGTGACCAATGGGGCACACCTGAAAACTGATGCCTTTAATTTGGCTCATCCAGGTTTGTCTCACCCAGTGTTTATAAAATTATTAATCTCTAAGAAATTCAACATGAAAATCTGTATTTTTGGTTCCTTTAGGGAAAAAGGAGTTCTGGTGGCATAGTGCCTAAGGCATTTGACTGCTAGCCAGAAGGTTGGCGGTTCAAATCCACCAGCTACTCCGTGGAAGGAAGATTGGGCAATCTACTTCCGTAAAGATTTACAGTCTCGGAAACCCAAAGGCAGTCACTGTGAGTCGCAATTGACTCAATGGTAGTGAATTTGGTTTTGGCTTTTAGGGAAAAAAGCCCAACATCCTGGCAACACTGTGTGGCCACAAGGTAACTGAGTCACAAAGGCCACCTATAGAAGAGCTTGCTGTCTCCAGGATCTCTACCATTTCCCTCCCATATCTCATTCACTTGGTCTATTGCATTTATTTCTGTGAGCTGGTGAGCTCCTGTGGGCATTTGAATTTTTGACCCTTACCTTGCTAGCTACTGAACATCTGTGGCAGCTCCACTTCCCTGATTAAAAGTGACAAAGAGAAGAACTAGAAATTCTAAAACATAATCAATGCCTGTATGTGGGCTGGAAAATAGCTCTTCATTGTGTTCTGTGTGGTTCATCACCTTTCCCAAGGCTGCCTTCTTTGAGATCCTGATTGTTCCCTTCTTTTGAATTAATAAAAGGGGTACCTTTATATTCTTGCACAGTCTTTTTGGTAGGAGGTGATAGAAATTGTGAACTAAGTTCTTTAGAACTGCTGAGTGGGGTCACCAAATAAAAAGATAGAGAAACAGTGGTGTAAAAATATCAAAAACCAAACCCATTGCTGTTAAGTTGATTCCAACTCAAAGAGACCTTATAGGACAGAGTAGAACTGCCCCACTGGGTTTCCAAGGATGTACATCTTTACAGAAGTATCTTGCCACATCTTTCTGCCATGGAGTGGAATGGTAGGTTTGACTCAACAACCTTTTGTTTAGCAGCTGAGTGCTTAACCTCCGTACCACCAGGGCTTCTGATGTGCAAAATGGAACCTGCTAATTTTGTTTGAATTAGGATTATTTAATGAAACAGTCGTAAATGTGAGAGTTACCTTTTTCCTATGGCAAGGCTGATTTTATAAGAAAACAGTATAGACAATTGCTTCATAGTAAGATTTCAAAGGTAAAACATCCTCACAACTTCTCCACTTGTTCTCTGATTGCTGAAATCATTTTGACCATGACAAAGCCTTTCATAATGGGAAAGGAAGTTCATAATGCAGAGTCCTCTGAGAGTAGCAATGTACAGGGTCTAAATTGACACAGGAACAAAGTGCTGTTATTAATCCATTATTGCAAATACATTTTGATGGAGGACTAGAGAAAGAATGAAACCCAGGGGCCTTGTATGTCTGAAAATAGTTGAGGGAAAAAGGGCACAATAAAGAAGAGGCTCAGAGGACTACAATCTACTTTACTGAGTACTCAGTATGGCTGGCCTGGGCACAACCCCCCTCCCCCATCCCCATTAACATGCCTATGGCCACTTTGTTTTGGGACTATAATATGTATAAATTGCCTTCAGGGCCTAGAAAATTAATTCCATGAGCCATATGGTTTAGCGAACATGGTGTACTTTTCTGTTTAAAAAATGTATTTCAGATGTATTGCGTTATGGTTTCTATAGAAGCCATCCTTCATAAAAGTAATTCAGGAACATCAGAATCTTTGTCAGTTTCTTGGCAAATGGTACTCAATTTATTTTCTATAGGACACACAATTTTAGAAGCATTCTGGAATATTTCCAAATTATATTTTGGAACTCAGCATTTGACTACTCTTTAATAATTGAAATCAATAATAGTTTATAACAGTCATAAGTATATTAACTTTAAATAGATGCCATATTCCATTTCGGCAAGAGTATTTTTACTATTTCTTTTTCTAGAGTGTATGTTTGAATATCGATTTTTGTGTGCAATTTTTTTTCCTGGGTACTTGGATGCTGTGGACATTCTGAGAAACAGGGTGCATAGGTTTTTAATGCCTAATTTTAGATTTTCTGCTTGTGAAGCATATGCTTACCTCTAAATTTTCCATTCTTAGACCATTTCCTATTAGTTTCTTTTTCTATTAATTTTGAATATATGAAGGTCATCCTTAACTCTAGCCAGTTGCTTATTTTCATTCTTAATAGATTTGTAGTTTTATTATTTTTTAATCCATCTAGTAGTTTACTTATAAATCCCTTTCCCTTTAAATCATGGGAAAAGAAACATTATACTTAGCAAAAGTTTTATGCTTCCTGTGCTGCTTTTTTGGAGTAATTTTAGTAAATTACTGACTATAGCTCTTGGAAGATTGCTTATTATGCCATTCTGTTAGGAAGTATATAGTCTTGTTTGTCTCAGAGATAAAATAAGCTTACTGTATTTGTTGGAAATAATTCACCCTCATAAATAACACACACATGCATATAAAGTGCATTGTGTGTATAGGAAATTAACATGCGAGAAGGTTGTTCAGTTTGCACTTGTGTAAAGATATTGTAGGTCCTAGGGCAATGGCAGTTAACATCTTTTTCCTGCAAACAGAAAATAGACTCCATGTGTGAGGTGGTTTTGAAAATGAGACTTAAGACCTCAGGGCATTCTTTTTGATCTACAAGGGTGTAGTAATGTCACTTTCTCTTGCACAAAGGCTGAAATACTTTCTGCTTCTTCTATTTAGGTAAAACTGGTGGACAATAATAAGAAATATATTGTGTTTTAGAAAAAGATATAAGTGGACTTGGAGGAAGGCTGTATCTGTTCAGGGTAGCAGTTCTATTATATTTAGAAATGAGTAATTTGCGTTGAATAATAGAAATGACCAAACTATCTTTGGAATTTGCATGATCCTTGGAAGGAAGATTGGACAATCTACTTCCATAGGGATACCGCCTCTGACACCCAAGGAGGGCTCGCTCTGAGTTGGATCTGACTTTATGACAGTGAGTTTGGTCTTCTTTGCAGTGTATACTAAGATTTTATTTTTGTCCTCAGCATAACTTGCCGCTTTTTCATAGCCATTTCGTCTTCATTCTTGTCCTCCTTTCCCTGTCAAACAGATATAAACATAAAAGGAAAGATGAAAATTGTATGTGTATTGATGAGTTGTTTAGAATGTGTCTCAGTTATCTAGTGCTGCTATAAAAAATAACTGAAATGGGAGACGTTAATAAACAGAAATTTATTTTCTCACAGTTTAGGAGGCTAACAGTCTGAATTCAGAGCAGTGGCTCTAGGGGAAGGCTTTCTAAGTCTGTTAGCTCTGGAGGGTGGTGCTTGTCTCTTTAGCTTCTACTTCCTGGTTCCCTGGAGATCTCCACATGTCTTAGTATCTATTTTACAGACATCTCACTTCTGCTGGCTTGTTTAATCTCTTTTGTATCTCTAAGGAGATTGACTCAAGATACCCCCTACACTAATCCTGCCTCATTAACGTAACAAAGACAGCCCTTTTCCAAATGGGATTATAACCACAGTCTAGAGATTAGGATTTACAACACATATTTTTTGGGAACATAATTCAATTCATAACAGGGTGTCAGTGGAAACACCACCAGTGTACCCATGAGCAGCTGCTGATGTTCAGGGTCACCACATGCATTTTGGGGCATTTAAAGCTACTGATGCCCAGCGTTACCATGTGCCTGGGGAACATTTAAAGTAGAATAAAATACAAGCATTTATCTGTGTAATCACTTGATGAATCAAGGTAGTTGAAAAATTTCCGGTTGGCTTTTTCCTTTCACCTTGAGTTTTCTCTTGTGTGCTAATGCCAGCTAATGTCTTCTACCAGCGTAGGCCTGAAGGACAGAGTAGTCACATTCTAGAGTAGTACCAAACAGAGGAAAGGAGGCTGATGCTCCATTGCAGCAACAGAGAGTTGAGCAGGTGCTGACATCTTGGAACCCCAGGGAGCACTGTTTATTTGCCTTCTGTGTGGGAGAATCACCATGGTACGTTAGATGTTTAGTTCACTTTCTGCTTACTTATTAATAACTTTTTCCTAAATTTAGAATTAATTTGAGTATCACTGGCTGCAGACAGGCAACTGGAGAAAATTCTAATCTGAGTAGTTAGAACTGAAATAATTAGTCTGCTCCAAGATAGGAGTGCTGCTTTCCATTGTATGTTTGTTTGTTTATCTTGGGAGTTTCTTTAGTGACTCTCCACGGACTTGCTTCCATATCCATTATCTATTTGACAGTTAAAAAGGTAGTCAGAAAAGTTATGACTCCCTCAGAATCCCAAATGAAAGGGAAGAAACACGAGGAAAATTTACACCTTCTCGCTTGCTTTATTTTTCAATATTAATAAAATGTCAGTGCACTTGAAATGCTGACCTTTATAATGCACGTGTACTTTGAATTATTTTGTTCAATAAAGAAAAGTGTAGAAAGAAATTATATGCTTCTTCACTTTGCTCAAAGGCTTAAACCATTAAATTTGGAAAAGTTATTGTCGGATGACTTTTGGTTTCTCCCTTGATCTTGTAAGGCCCAGTCTATTTCAACATTCATAGTCTCTAACAGCTTCCCACTGGTGATGTGTAGCTGCCTGAGTGGCTTCTGGTGAACATAGCTATTATTGAGCTTAATTGTCTTTCATTTCTTGTTCCAGTGACATTCTGTTTACCTTAAGATAACTTAGAAGTTTAATATATCTGTGTGAATATTGCTTTTGTGTATTACATTATGCTCTAGAATTTCAAGGTTCTGAAATTATTTTCTGCTTTGTTGTTGTTATTAGGTGTCATCAAGTCAATTCCAGCTCATACTGACCCTGTGTACAACAGAACAAAACGCTACCTGGTCCTGTGCCATCCTTATAATCCCAGCTACTCCTGAGGCCGTCATTGCAGCCATTGTGTCAATCCATCTTGTTGAGGGTCTTCCCTTTTTTTTGCTGACCCTCCACTTTACCAAGTGTGATATCCTTCTCCGTAGACTAGTCCCTTCTAACCACATGACCAAGTAGGTGAGATGAAGTCGTCCATTCTCACTTATCAAGGAGCATCCCAGCTGCGCTTCTTCCAGGACAGATTTGTTCCTTCTGGCAGTCCACGGTACCTTCAGTATTCTTCGCCAGCACCACAATTCAAAGGCTTCAATCCTTTTTCAGTCTTCTTATCATTGTCCAGCTTTTCACATGTGTATGAAGCTATTGAAAATACCATGGCTTGGGTTAGGTGCACCTTAGTCTTCCAAAGTGATATCTTTGCTCTTCAGCTCTTGAAAGAGGTCTTTTGCAGCAGATTTGTCCAGTGCAATACGACATCTGATTTCTTAATCACTTCTTCCATGGGTATTGATTGTGGACCCAAGTAAAATGAAATCCCTGACAACTTCAACATTTTCTCCATCTATCGTGATGTTTTTTATTGGTCCAGTTGTGAGGACTTTTGTTTTCCTTATTGCAAAAAGGACATAGGGGTAGTATCTTCCTCTGATTTCCTCTCACTTTACAAGAGGAAGAGGGAATCACCATCAGCAGCCAAAGGCTTATTCTTATGAGGCTAGACATGCCACCATCCTCCAATCCTTCTGCCAATTCTGACACCAAACAGCCCTCCCATGGCACTCTCTACTTCTCTGCTGGGTTTGATAATTCATTGCAATGGCCACACAGAACCCACAGACAATAGTCATGATTTATTTATGGGGTTTATTAGGGAAGTAACAGGCTGCAATTCAGTTCAGGAATGCACTCAGAATACAGTTCTTTGATCAGGACAGTCTCCCTTCTGCTATGCCCTTAGGCATACCTCTCTGGCCTTTGGCCTGGCCTCTGCCCTGCTCTGGCAAGTGTTACAAAGCTCTTTTAACTCTGCTGATAGGGGTACCTAGGTGCATCCCACTCTGCCAGCAAGGCACCTGCCCAAGGGCACTCAGCTTTCTCTCTCTGTGGACTGGCAAGCCTGCCACTCTGTCTTGCGCCTGTCTCTTGGTTCTGCTGCCACCATCGCTCTGCCGGTTGTTTCTGCCATGGAGGTCCAGCACAGGGATCTTAGGTCCAAGGATATGCTGTATTCCACCTCCAGCTCTTCTTTCTTCATGGGGCAGTGAGATCTCCCATTCTGGCTCTAGGAAGGTTCATTTTAAGCCTAGCAGGATGCAGACCTAACCAATCCCCACATTAGGGTTCCACACACCTTATTTGCATGGTTTCACCCCCCACAAGAGTGCCATGTACCTTTTTACATTATTAACAAGCTATCCAATCCCCTTGGTAGGTCAAAGAATATCTTATATTTGCATAGTTCCTCCCAGTCATCTTGTGGGAGTCACAAAGACCATGGCTAGAAGAGCCATACCAAGTAATTCAGTGTACCACACTTAAGTTGAGGTATATGCCTTACTGAAGAGTGTCATCTTTGATCTTCATCAGCAGTTGCTTCAAGTCTTCTTCACTTTCAGCAAGCAAGGTTGTGTCATCTGCATATCACAGGTTACTAACGAGTCTTCCTCCAATCCTGATGTCATGTACTTCTTCATATAGTCCAGCTTTTCAGATTATTTGCTCAGCATACAGATTGAATAAGTACAGTGAAAGGACACAATGCTTACCCATGCCCTTCCTGATTTTAAGCCATGCAGTATTCTCTTGTTCTGTTCAAATGACAGCCTCCTGGTCTATATACAGGTTTCTCATGAGCACAATTAAGTGTTCTGGAATTCCTATTCTTCACAATGTTATCCATAATTAGTTATGATCCACACAGTTGAATGCCTTTGCATACTGAATAAAACACAGGTTAACATCTTTCTGTTATCTTTTGCTTTCAGCCAAGATCCACCTGACATCAGCAACGATATCCCTCATTCCATGTCTTCTGGATCCAGCTTGCATTGCTGGAGGTTCTCTGTCAATATACTGCTACAGACATTTTTGAATTATTTTCAGCAAAATTTTACTTGTGTTGATATTAATAATGTTGTTGTTGTTGTTGTTAAGTGCCGTCGAGTCATCTCCGACTCACAGCGACCCCATGCACAGCAGAATGAAACACTGCCCGATCC
>NW_006921589.1:37160689-37174941 GCF_000298275.1 Orycteropus afer afer | reverse complement strand
ATATTAATAATATTGTTCAATAATTTCCATGTTCTGTTGGATCACCTTTCTTTGGAATGGGCACAAATGTGGATCTCTTCCAGTTGGTTGGCCAGGTAGTTGTCTTTCAAATTTCCTGGCATAAACAAATAAGTGCTTCCAGTGTTGCATGTGTTTGTTGAAACATCTCAATGGGTATTGTGTTAGTTCCTGGAGCCTTGTTTTTTGTCAATTCCTTCAGTGCAGCTTGGAATTCTTCCTTCAATAACATTGGTTTTTGATCATATGCTACCTTCTGAAATAGTTGAATATTGACCAATTCTTTTTGGTAAAGTGACTCTGTGTATGTCTTCCATCTTCTTTTGATTCTTCTGGCATTGTTTCGTATTTTGCCCATAGAATCCTTTAGTATTGCAATTCGAGGCTTGAATTTTTTCTTCAGTTCTTTCACCTTGCAGATGCTGAGTGTGTTCTTGCCTTTTGTTTTTCTAATTCTAGGTCTTTGCATATTTCATTATAATACTTTACTTTCTGCTTTTTAGGGGCCCCAAAATCAAGCTGTTACTCTTTATTTTATTTAATATTCATAAGTATCTTAGTCTGGGTTCTCTAGAGGAGCAAAATTAGTGAAAAAAAATATACATATATATATATATATACACACACACACACACATATATATATATATATACATACATATGTATATGTATACATATACATGTACACACACACACACACACACACACACACACACACACATATATATATAGAGAGAGAGAGAGAGAGAGGAAATGTGAAGAAATGACTCATGCAGTTGTAGAGGCTGGAAAGTACCAAATCCATGGATTAGGCTACAGGCTTAAGACCCCTGCTGGTGCATGTTTTTTACAAGAGTTGATGAGGCCAAAATCTGCAGGTCAGGCAGCAGCCCACAGACTTCTGCAGGCTTCCCAAGAACTAGAGGTCAGGTAATGAGAAAAGTGCAGGATGGAGAAAAAGAGTGAGCTTTTCCAGAACATCCATTTATATACTGGAGACAGGGCATACCCCCAAGGAAACTTCCCCTTCAGCTGATTGGCTGCTCACATCAGATCGTAAAATGTAAAGTAATTATATTAGTGTCTGCCTAGCTAAGTGACACATAACATTAACCAAAATAACAAGTAAATTGGATTAGGTTAGATGAAACTCTGACCTTGGGAGTTCAGATGGTCACATAAAACCCAGAAACTATGGAGGCCCCAAGAGGCCAATCCAGAAGTTCCACCAACATGAATGTACAACACTGTGTTTATCAGCAATTCCCTCATAATATTAAGAAGAATAGTTGTCATTTTGGGGATATTTACTAGGTCTCAGACTCTTCATATACATATATTAAGGCAACCATCTGGGAAAGTAGGGATACAGTTTAAAATCTACTTCTATGCATTGAAAGACTTCCAGAATACCATATGACAATATAACTTTCCAATTTTAGTTTCTAACCCTGTATTAAGGAGCTCTGGTAGCACAGTACCTAAGGTCTTTGACTGCTAACCAGAGGTTGGTGGTTCAAACTCCCCAGCCACTCCACAGGAGGATGACAAGGCAATCTACATCTGTGAAGAATTACCACCTTGTAAACCCAATGGGGGTTGCTATGAGCCAAAATCAACTAGATGGCAGTGTGTTTTGTTATCCCCATACTAGGAGCTCTGGTGGTGCAGTGGGTAAGACATTTGGCTGTAAACCAGAAGGTTGGTGGTTCAAACTCACCAGCTGCCCCATGGGAGGAAGATGAGGCAATCTATTTCTGTAAAGATTTACAGCCTTGGAAACCCTATAGGGGTCACTATGAGTTGGAATCAACTCTATGGCAATGGGTTTGGTTTTTGAGTTTTATCCTTGTAATATCAAAATTATTTTATCTGATCAGAATGGTCACTTTATGGTTCCCTATACACACACATTACACCTTAATATAAAGAAAACAAAAATCCTCACAACTGGACCAATAAGCAGCATCATGATAAATGAAGAAAAGATTGAAGTTGTCAAAGACTTCATATCACTTGGTTTTTCAATAAACATCAATGGAAGCAAGCCAAATCAAAGCAAACTCACTGACATTGAGTGGGATTCAACTTATAGTGACCCCCTCCTTGGGTTTCTGAGGTGGTATCACTACAGAAGTAGATTGCCCAACCTTCCTTCTGAGGAGTGGCTGGTGGGTTTGAACAGCCAGCCCTCTAGTTAGCAGTTAAATGCCTTAGGCGCTATGCCACAGCAGTCAAGATATCAGATGATGTATAACACTGGGCAAATCGGCTGCAAAAGATCCCTTTCAAGTGCTGAAGAGCAAAGATGTCTCCTTGAGGACTAAAATGTGCCTGACACAAGCCATGGTATTTTTAATAGCCTCAAATGCATGTGAGAGCTGGACAATGAACAAGGAAGACCGAAGAAGAGTCGATGCTTTTGAATTGTGGTGTTGGTGAAGAATGCTGAAAGTACCATAGACTGCTAAAAGAACTAACAAATCTGTCCTGGAAAAAGTGCAGCCAGAATGTTCCTTGGAAGTGAGAATGGCCAGACTTTGTCTCATCTACTTTGGTCATGTTGTAAGAAGAGACAATTCCCTGGAGAAGGATACCATGCTTGATAAAGTGGAAGGTCAACGGAAGAGGGAAAGGCCCACAACAAGATGGATTGACACGGTGGCTTCAACAATGGGTTCAGGTATAGCAGGGGTCATGGAACTGGCACAGGACCGGGCAGTGTTTCGTTCTGTACATAGAGTCACTATGAGTTGGAGATGACTCAATGGCATCTAACAACAACAACACACATACACACATATAAACATATACCTTGCATTTTTTTTTTTTTTTTAATAAAAAGCTTTCTAAAAAAATCCACACCTGTTGCCATTGAGTTGATTCTGACACATAGCAATCCTATAGAACAGAATAGAACTGCCCCATAGGGTTTCTAAGGCTGTAAATCTTTACAGAAGCAGACTGCTCCTTTTTTCTCCAGTAGAGTTGCTGGTGGGTTCGAACTGCCAACTTTTTGGTTAGCAGCCAAGTACTTAACAACTGCTCCACCAGGGGTCCTTAAAACAACTTTGTTGTTATTGTTAGATGCTGTTGAGTCAGCATAGTGACCCTATGTGCAACAAAATGAAACACTGCCCAGTCCTGTGCTAGCCTCATAATCCTTGCTATACCTGAGCCCATTGTTGCAGCCATTATGTCAATTCATCTCATTGAGGGCCTTCCCCTTTTTTGTTGACCCTCCATTTTACCAAGCATGATATCCCTCTCCAGGGAATGATCCCTTCTGACAACATGACCAAAGTAGGTGAGATGAAGTTTGGCCATTCTCGCTTCCAACTTTACTAAATATAATTCACATACCAGACAATTCATCTATTAAAGTATATAATTCAGTATTTTTTAGTGCATGCAGAATTGTGCAGCTATCACCACAATCAATTTTAGAACACCACAATGAATTCTAGAATACCACACTCAAATTTAAACATCCTCCCTAAAAGCCTGTACCCATTAGCAATAATTTCCTTTTCCATCTCCATACCCCCCACCCCCATCTTTCCTTCTGCAGCTCTAGGCAGCCACTAATCTACTTTCTGTTTTTATAGATTTACCTATTCTGGACATTCCAACTAAGTGGAATTATACAACATGTGGTCTTTTGTGAATGAGTACTTAGTGTAATGTTTCAAGTTTCATTCATGTTTTAGCAGATATCAGCACTTTATTTCTTTTTATTGCTGAACGATATTCCATTGTATGTATATACCACGTTGGTTTATCCATTCATTAGTTGATGGACATTTACATAGTTTCTACTTTTTGGCTATTATGAATGTGCTACTTGTCTTCCCATATAAGTTTTTGTATAAACCTATGTATTTATTTTTCTTCAGTGTATATTTTTTCCCCTAAAAGTGAAAATCATCTTTGAATTTCTTTTGTTAGTGAAAATAAGAATTAATAAATGTTTTTCTGAAAAGCAAAGTGGCATAAATTGAACTTTCAAAAAGCAGGGGATACCTATAGAGCCATTTTAGTTGGTGTGAAGTGGTATCTCATTGTGGTTTTGATTTGCATTACCTTAATGACTAATAAGGGAGCTCTGGTAGTGTAGTGCCTAAGGCATTTGACTGCTAGCCAGAAGGCTGGTGGTTCAAATCCACCAGCCACTGCTCGGAAAGAAGGTTGGGTAATCTACTTCCATAGCGATACTGCCTTGGAAACCCAAGGAGGGGTTGTTATGAGTCGAATAAGGAGATCTGGTGGCATAGTGGTTAAAGCATTTGGCTGCTAGCCAAAAGGTTGGCAGTTTGAACCTACCAAAACAGCTCCATGGGAGAAAGATGAGGATTTACAGCTTTAGAAACACTATGGGGACAGTTCTGCTGTCTTATAGGTTAGTAATGAGTCAGAATTGACTTGTTGGCAGTGGAGTTTAATAACTAATGATACTGAATATCTGTGGGAGCTCTGCAGGTACTAATTTGCCCTTTGCATGTCTTCTTTAGGGAAATATCCAGATAATTTGTTCATTTAAAAAAAGTTAGTTATTTGCCTTTTTATTGTTGAGTTCTAAGAGTCTTTTATGTATTCTAGATATAAGTCCCTTATTGGATATAAGGTTTATAAATATTCTCTCCCATTCTATGAGTTTCCTTTTCACTATAATAATGGTGTCTTTTGTAACAAAAAATTTTTAATTTTAATAAAATCTATTTTATATATTTTTTCTTTTGTCACTCATGCTTTTGGTGCCATAATTTTCTTTTTTTAATTGCCTAATCTGAGGTCACAAAGATTTACTCCTGTTTTCTTATAGGAATTCTATAGTTTTATATCTTATATTTAAGTTAAATTGATTTTGAGATAATTTTTGTATATGGTATGAGGTAAGGGTCCAACTTCATTCTTTTGTAGCATATATCCAGTTGTTTCGGCACATACCTTGGATTTTTGAACTTTTATTTCTACCCATAATGCTCTTCTATCTTCTTTCTGCCTGTTGAAATCGTTAGAGTTAGGTCTCCTTTGGCTTCCTCTGACATGCCTTTTATTTATTTATTTTACCACAGTGGTCTGTTTCCTATTAACTTTTCATTTCAGGGGTATGTATCTTTTATTTCTGGAGAGCTGGTGTCAGAAAACTATATCTTACCACCTTTACAATCCTCAAAGTGTCAATTGATTGATGTTACCTACAACTCATTGCTGTTCTGTTGATTCTGACTCATAGCAACCCTGTAGGAAAGAATATAACTTCCCTATAGTATTTTCAGGGAGCTCTGGTAGCGTAGTGTCTAAGGCACTTGACTGCTAACCAGAAGGCTGGCGGTTCAAACCCACCAGCCACTCCTTGGAAGGAAGATGGGGCAATCTACTTCCGTAGTGATACTGCCTCGGAAACCCAAGGAGGGGTCGCTATGACTTGGGTCCGACTCGATGACACATAACAACAACAACAACATAGTATTTCCAAGGCTGTAATCTTTTCGAGAGCAGATTGCCACATCCTTCTGCCATGGAATAGTTGGTGGGTTCAAACTGCCAATCTTTCAGTTGGCAGCCAAGTGGTAACCACTGCACCACCAAGCATCCTTGTTACCTTATGCCACTCTCAAAATCAATGGAAGGCTGGAAGATCAATGGATTTTACCCTATCCCATAATGCTTACGTGCTTACTTGTCTTGTGATTTGATCATGTTTGAGATGTGGGAGATAAACATAGGTGTTATAGCTATTACATAGTGATTTTTCTATAAATTATAATGACCTTGTTGTTATTGTTGTTATTTGCCATCGAGTCGGCCCCGACTCATAGCGACCCCACCTTGGGTTTCCGAGGCAGTATCACTACAGAAGTAGGAATGCCCAACCTTCCTTCTGAGGAGTGGCTGGTGGGTTTGAACCGCCAGCCTTCTGGTTAGCAGTCAAGTGCCTTAGGCACTATGCTACCAGAGCTCCTTATAATGACCTTATCGATGTTTATGTTAAGTATGTTAACATCCTGGTATTTACTGCATTTTAAAAGAATGATAATATTTGTTGAGATATAAGATTGGACCATCTACTTCCATGGAGATATCACTTCGGAAACCCAAGGAGGGGTTGCTATGAGTTGAATTGACTCAGTGGCAGTGACTTTGTTTGTTTTTGTTATATATATATATGTGTGTGTGTGTGTGTGTGTGTGTATCCATCTCCTATGTATCCATATATATATGTATCTCTATCTCCTTCATGATTTAAGAAACAATCGTCAAGCAGTTGTGTGAAAAGAGTTTGAGGACAGAGTTTTATCTCATGAGAAATTCTATGGGTAATTATGAATATTTAATATACTTTAAGTGATTGATAGAATGAGATGCTTTTTGTGTAAATGCAGTACATCAGTGGGTATTCTGCAAATCACTTTTGTCCTTTTTCTGGATTGTATATTAGTGACCTACCATTTCTAAGGTTAATAGAGAACTATTGGCTGTTTGTGTTTTGGGTGAGGATATGATTTCGAGGATCAGGTTGTATATACCTACTATGTTCTCTTGGATAATTTATTAGAAGGGATTTGTTTTATGCAATTTATGGTAAATCAATAGATATTCTACAAGTCATACTTGTCTTTCTATGAATTCTATGTTACTGGACCCATCCACCTATGAAGCCATGTCATGACAAGTTGTCTTCTGTTTACCACGTGGTCTTTTGGGAAAGGTAGTATCCACCAGCCCTACATTCTTTGATACTTTTTAATCCAGTAACTTGATGAAACAACTCTCAATATATAACATACACCCAGATATATCCAGCACCTCACTAAATGGCCAGAGAAGCCTGCAAGGGCAACAGAGTTTTTTTTTTTTTTTTTAAAAAAAGACAAATTACCCTCTCACTAACAATGCAGGACACTGTTAAGAAATTAAAATTGTTTTTCTTGCTACCATATTTCTTTTTTTCAGTACGTGTTTCATTCTGCTGGAGGTTTTCAGAACAGATTACTTTTCTCCTCCCTTTCCTGAGAGCTTAGAATGGTTATGCGCTGACTGGTCCAGAGATGGCTACTTTAAAAGTTCAGAGTGAGCGCTTTAAAAGAACAATTTACAGAGAATTAGCCTCAAAGTGCACGTGTGAGTCTAGTACATATCGCACTATACATTTTTATAGGGTGTGTGCATTGGTGATTTATCCTCTATAACAGAGATGAGATATCTGATTTCTCAACTCTAGCCCCTGAATTATTTAGGTGTGATCATCCTTCAGACATAGAAGATAGATCACAGGCAAGTACTGCTTGCGGATGCTCCTTCATTGGCAGAAGTGTCTTGTTTTCCCTTGAGCTCTCTCGTTCTTTTATCTGTTCTACACTGGGGCTTTCATCACCTTCTACCCTGTGTTGTAGTGCTATCTTCCTTCTCCCTTTTCACATTTTTTAGGGGGCTTACTATGTTTACTTAATAGATATGATAGTATTTCCATCTCTCAGCTTTCTGGGCAGATTATAGGATTGTACTTTCCACCACCTTTGGTCATGTGTTTCCTTTGGCCAGTGAAATGTGAGCAGAAATAATACATTTCTACATATGTATTTATATGTGCTGCAAATATATTCATGTGCATAGTAGGGCATACGGGGCAAAGTTATGAAAACTTCTTAGCCATAACCAAACATCTTGAGGGAATGACATGCTGGACCCAGGAGCTCTGGACCATGGTTTTGGAGGACATCAAGGTCAGTTGGCTTAACATAATTCACAAAGACAATGTTCTACATCATACTTTGGTAAGTAGTTACTGGGGTCTTAAAAGCTTGTGAGTGATCATCTAAGGTACAACTATTGCTCTCTTCCTGTCCAAAGCAAAAAAGAGTGAAGAAAATCAAAGATGCATGGAAACAATCAGTCCAAAGGACTAATGGACCATAACAACATCATTCTCCATGACTTTGAGACCAGAAGAACTAGATGGTGCCAGGCTACTGCCACCAACCTCTCTGAAAGGGATTACAATAGAAGGTCGTGGATAAAGCGAGAGAAAAATGTAGAACACAATTCAAAATCTTAAAAACGAACAGGCTGACTGGTCTGATAGAGACTTTTAGGACTCGTTAGACTATGGCCCTTAGTCATTCTTCAAGCTTGGAACTGAACTGTCCCCCATGGCTCAACTTGCAGCCAAATTAACAGACAGGTCTATAAGGTGGACAATAACACCAGAGAGATACTCACCCCTTGGAGCAATCAACCATATGAGGTTTTCCTGGGGATTAAGCCAGGTAGGGATAGGAAAGAAGGATGAATGGAAATGAGAAACATAGGGAGGCAGTGGGAATAGTGGTGTTACATTGTGGGCATTGCAGTCAAGGTCATGAAACAAAATGTGTATGAATTGTTGAATACAAAACCAATTTTCTCTGTAAATTTTCACCCAAGTAACAATCAATAATTTTTTTAAAAAAGTAATATGTTTCATTTTCAGGGGTGAAACATTTAATAGCTTGTGCTCAATTCCTACTTTCCCTTCCTGTTAACTGTGATAATTTGTCCAGAAGACCCTGAATCCTTGAGCGACTGTGATGAGCAGAGCCCCTGCTGACTTATAAAGTCATGTCACTTGAGTAAGAAGTACATTTTTGATGCTTTCAATCACTAAGATTTGGAGGTTATTCGCACACAGCATAAACTAGCTTTTCTTGATGAATACACTAGTCCTGTATTGTCCAATATGATAGCCACAGCCACACGTGGCTATTAAAAACAACGAAGCCCTTGAAATTGGCTTGTCCAAATTGAGACACTCTGTAAGTGTGAAATTGACCTTGAATTTTGAAGGCTTAATATGAAAAAATAAAATGTATTTCTAATAATTTTAAAAATAGCGATTGTTCTATGTTTAAGTGGTAATATTTTGGATATATTGACTTGGATAAACTCTATTATTAAAATTAATTTCACCTGTTTCTTTTTACTGTTTTAATGTGGCTACTGGAAAATTTAGAATTACATACGGGGCTTGTACAGTCTTTCCATTGGATAGCATTGCATTGGACTATAAGTTTATTGAGGACAGGAGCTCTGTCTGTTTTATCCTTGCTTTCTTTCCCACATCATCCAGGTGTCTGGGATATGGATCTGTTAAAAAAAAAAAAGTTTAATGAGTGAACTGTGTCTGTATTCACTTTAACATTTTAAAAATAATGTAGTCCTCAAGATGAAGCTTATTTATATTTTTGTATTTAATAATCCCTTCTTTTAGTTCCATTAGCCAAAGAATAAAAATCTTTGATCTTTGATGGGAGGGTCGGGGCGGAAAAAAAAGGAAGAAAAAAAAAAAAAAAAAAAGAAAAAAGAAAAAAAAATCTTTGATCTTTTTAAACTATCCAAAAATTGAATGTTATGTTTTTGTTTTGCTTATATTTTAAAAAATATCACACACTTTGAGAATAGTGGGATTATGCTTGTTAAATACTTGCCCTGATGAAATTTTTAGTAAGTTCACTCTTTATGGCTAGCATTCTCTTATCTTTGTAAAAATAACCAACAAGTCCCTGTTTGTTCAGTCATCAGTGTGACCTTTATTTATTTGCCAATATCAACCAGCTATGTTATTTATTATATCGCCTTGCCTTTTGTATGAGGCCTTGTGCTACAAATCAAGAAGATACAAAGGGAAAAATGGAGAAGCCATGAGGCCCTTCTGCAGTGTTAAGTATGGGGACCCCACATATGATGAGGCAGTGCTTTCAGTTTCTAGATGAGTGGAATAGAAAGCAAAATATACAAAGAAAAGAGCCCTTGAAAGTAGCAACACCTTTTTTTTCTTTTTATCATGATTTGGGTGGAATTTTGCAAAGCAGATTCATTTTACCTTCCAAATTAATACACATTTTGTTTTGTGACATTGATTATAATTCCCACAATTTAATAGCTCTCTTTCCACTTTCTCCCTGTGGTTACCCTTTCCCTGTGTTCTTGTCTAAGCATTACTGCCTCCCCAGCTTTCTGCCTGTGCAAATGCTGCCCTTCTGATCTCCCAAGGTTGATTGTTCTAAGGGGTGCATCTCCCTGGTGTAGTTGTTCCACTTGTGGGCCTCTCTGTTGCTTGGCTGGGAGTTAAGCCAATTACAGGCCTGAAGGGTGGTGACTTAGAGGTCATAGTCTTGGGGGTTTTACCAGTCTCTGTCAGACCACTAATCCTGGTCTCTTTTATGTTTTTGGATTTTGTTCTACATTTTTTTCTCCCACTTTATCCCAGATCTCCAATTTTGATCCCTTTCCAAATGATTGGCATTGGTAGCTGGGCACCAACTAGTTTTTCTGGTCTCAGGATCTTATAGGCTGAGGTTCCTGTGGTTCATTAGCCCTTTGGACTAGTTGTTTCCATGCATCTTTGATTTTTTTTCACTCTTCTTTGCTCCGGATGAGTAGAGACCCAGTCGCTACTCACCAAGGTAGGGTGTAGAACAATGTTTTCGTGTACTATGTTGTACCAATTAAGCTTGATGTCCCCTGTGCGTAGGGTCCCATGCCTGCAGGCCCAATAACTCACTCCCTCAAGTGCTTAGTTGTGGCTAAGAAGTTAACCTAAATTTGTACCCTGTTAGCTCAATAATGTGCATGGACATTTTTATAGCACATACCTATGTGCGGATATTGTCTGCCAAACCTATGGTCACGGGTATATTCTCATTTACCTACCCATGCCTGATCTTCCCTATCTATGTATGGATCCACCCATAGATTTGTGTTTGTTATTACTGATAATGAAGTGTTGTGTGTGTAATAATATTTACCTTTATTGTCTGTAGCTCTTGTGCATCTCTTCATGTCTTCCTTTTCCTTAGTGATATTATGCTGGTCACATGATTTTGTTATATTACCTTTCCCTTCACTCACATCACTTGTGTCTCTTAACTAGCTGGCAGTTTTCCTTCCCCTCTCTTTTCTGGTAAACAACAAAGATAATTTCCTGCCCTGTGTAAACCTTTCCTTGATTTTTTAAAATAACGGACTCATAAAATGTTTGTACTTCTGTGATTGACTTATTTCACTCAGCATAATGCCCTCCAAGTTCATCCATGTTATGAGCTGATTTGTGGATTCTTCATTATTCTTTAATGTTGCATAGTATTTCATTGTGTATATGGTACCATAGTTTGGTTATCCATTCATCTGTTGATTGGCATTTAGTGGTTTCCATCTCTTTGCTATTGTGAATAGGGCTGTGATGAACATGTTGTTGTTGTTGTTATGTGCCGTCGAGTCGACCCCGACTCATAGCGACCCCTCCTTGGGTTTCCGAGGCAGTATCACTACGGAAGTAGGATTGCCCAACCTTCCTTCCGAGGAGTGGCTGGTGGGTTTGAATCGCCAGCCTTCTGATTAGCAGTCAAGTGCCTTAGGCACTATGCTACCAGGTGTATGTATATCTATTCATGTCCCGGATCTCACCTCTTTAGAATATATTCCTAGTAGTGGGATTACTGGATCAAGTGATATTTCTATTTCCAACTTTTTAAGGAAGGAGTATACTGCTTTCCACAGTGATTGTAGCATTTAACAGTCTCACCAGCAGAGTTATGAGAGTTCCAATCTCTCCACACCCTCACCAATATTTGTTGTTTTCTGTCTTGTTGAACTTTGCTGTTATTGCTGGGGTGACATGATATATTATTGTTGTTTCTATTTGCGTCTCTTTAATGGCTAATGATTGTGAGAATTTCTTCATGTGTTTGTTGGCTGCCTGAATGTCTTCTTTAATGAAGTGTCTGCTCATGTCCTTTGCCCACTTTTGAATTGTATTTTATTTTTATTATTGAGGTGTTGATGTTTTCTATCAATTTTAGAGAAAAGTCCCTTGTTGGATATATCATTGCCAAATACTTTTTTCCAATCCATAGGTTCTCTTTTCACTCTTTTGGCGAAGTCTGTTGATGTGCATAGGAGTTTAATTTTTAGAAAGTCCTAGTTATCTAGTTTGTCTTCTGCTATTTGTGTATCTTTGATAGTCTATTTATGCTATAAATTAAGAGCCCTAAATTTGCCCCTGTTTTATCTTTGGTGAACTTTATAGTTTTGGTTTTACATTTAGCTCTTTGATCCATCCTGATTTCATTTTTATGTATGGTGTGAGGTATGGATTTTGTTTCATTTTTCTGCAAATGGATATCCAATTTTGCTAGCACCATTTGTAAGAGAGACTATTTCCCCCCTTTTGTGGCAGTTAAAGTGATGTGATTTTGAGTAGCTTAGCAGCTGGATGTAGTTATTACCAATGATGAGATTGGATGTGGTGTAATCTGCTGTGAGCAGCTAATTAGTTGCCTTCAGGGTGTGGCCTATTTCCAGGATAGATGGGGAAACTTTGAGGAAGGTTTCTAGCTTTGAGGATAATTTTGATAACCAGTGGCCTGCCGTGTTGTCTTTGGATTGTTCCTGGACTTAAACCGGTGCCATGTTTCCTGCTGATCTTGGAATTGGGCATTTTACCTGGCAATCTTGGGTTTGTTGGCCTCAATAGCCAGCAGCTGCATTAGTCAGAAGTCTTGCTATATTGGTCCTGGAAAGAAGCAGAGCTGAAGCCCAAGGTTGAAGGGCTTCCACCTGGCCCATAGAGCTGGCACTGAGAACTCAGACTTTTAGCCTCCTAATTTGTAAGAGAATAAATTCTTATTTGTTAAAGCCATCCACTTGTGGTATTTCTCTTATAGCAACACTAGCGTAGTGCCTAAGGCACTTGACTGCTAACCAGAAGGCTAGCAGTTCAAACCCACCAGCCACTCCTTGGAAGGGAGGTTGGGCAATCTACTCCTGTGGTGATACTGCCTCGGAAACCCAAGGAGGGGTTACTATGAGTCGGGTCCGACTTGATGGCACTTAACAACAATAACAGACAACTAAGACATCATGTAATGGGTTTTGGCCCTTTGTCAAAGGGCAGCTGTCTGTAGTGGATGGATCTATTTCTGGATTGTCAATCTGTTCTACTTGTCTATGTATCTGTCATTGTACCAGAACAGGCTGTTTTGACTGCTGTGGCTGTATAATCGTTTTGAGATCAGAGATTGTGAGACCCCCTACTTTGTTTTTCTCTTTCAGTAGTGCTTTGCTTATCTGAGCTCTTTTTCCTTTTCACATAAAATTAGTGATTTTTTTTTTCATGTCCTTAAAGAATGTTGATGGAATTTGGATTGCATTGACTCATAGATTGCTTTGGGTAGTATTGACATTTTCACAATGTTCAATCTTCCTACCCATGAGAATGAGATATTCTTCCATTTATATAGGTCTCTGATAGTTTCTTGTAGTAGTGTTTTGTAGTTTTCTTTGTCCCTGCCCCTGATAAAATTTATTCCTAAGTATTATTGACTGCTAACCAGAAGGCTGGCAGTTCATACCCACCAGCCACTCCTTGGAAGGAAGGTTAGGCAATCTACTTCTGTAGTGATACTGCCTCGGAAACCCAAGGAGGGGTCGCTATGAGTCAGGCCTGACTCTACGGCACATAACAACAACAAGAAGTATTATATCTTTTTGATAGCTGTTGTAAATGGTATTGTTTTCCTTTTCAGAGATATCTTTACTGATGTGGAGAAATCCAACATATTTTTGTATGTTGATCTTATATCTTGTCACTTGGCTGAATCTTTCAATTAGTTCCAAGAGTTTTCTTACTGAGTCTCTTGGTTTTTCTATGTATAGGATTATGTCATCTGCAAATAGAGATACTTTTACTTCTTCTTTGCCAGTTTGAATGCCTTTTATTTCTCTTTATTACTTTATTGCCTTGGCTAGGAGCAACACTTTTTCTTTTCTTTTCTTTTTTTTTTTTCAATGTATTGGGGTTTAGGTGAAAACTTACAAAGCAAATTAATTTCCTATTCAGCAATCTGTGCACAGCTTGTTCTGTGACATTGGTTGCAATCCCCACAATGTGTCAGCATTCTATTTCCGTCCTGGATCCCCTGTTCACATTTGCCCAGCTTTCCTGCCCCTTCCTGCCTTCTTAACTTTGCTTGTGGGCAAATGCTGCCCTTTTGGTCTCATATGATTGATTGTTCAGAGAATCATGTTCCACTCGGATGCTATTGTTCACTTTATAGGCCTGTCTTTTATGTGGCTAAAAGGTGTTCTCTGGGAGTGGCTTCAGCTCTAAGTTAGAAGGGTATCTAAGAGCCATAGTCTTGTGGATTCTACCCGTCTCTACCAGTAAGTCTGGGCTTTCTTTTTTTTTTTTTTTTT
>NW_006921589.1:37119012-37153028 GCF_000298275.1 Orycteropus afer afer | reverse complement strand
GATTATCTTCTGTGTCTGTGTTAATTGGTTTCCCTTTTCTTTGTTGAAGAGGGTCTGTGCAATCCTTCTGCCTAGTCCGCCATATTGCCCCGCCCCCAAGTCTGGGCTTTCTTATGAGTTTTAATTTTGTTCTACCTTTTTCTTCCACTCTATCTGGTACCTTCTACTTTGATCCCAGTCAGAGTCATCAGTGGTGCTAGGCAGGCAACGTCTGGTTCTTCTGGTCTCAAGGTTCAGGAAGGCTGTGGTTCATGTGATCCATTAGCCTTTCATATTGTTTCACTGTGCTTTTGGGTTTCTGCACTCTTCCTTGCTCCAGTTAGAAAGAGACCAGTAATTGTAATTTAAATGGTGTTCTGGTTACTCAGTGCCACTCTGACAGGAATATACCACAAATGGGATGGCTTTAACAAACAGGGGTTTATTCTCTTACAGTTTGGAAACTTTAAGTCTGAGTTCAAAATGCCAGGCTCTAGGGGCTGGGTGAAAGCCCCATAACCTTGGGCTTCAGCTTTGCCTCCTGCTCCTGGCCCACTGAAGCTAGAGGATTTTCTTCACTAGACAGCTACTGGCTGCTGAGGCTGAGAAGCCTAAGGTTGACAAGTAAAAAGGCACAGACCTAATGTTACTAAACCACATGGCAGGCCATTAATTTAAGTGTATTGAATGTCCTGAGGTTGGCAGAGCATGGCAGGCTGCTGAACAATGACATGGCTACAAGCATGCCATAAGCTAGAGACCAGTCCCAAAGCTGCTTCTTATATACTGGAAGCAGACCACATCCCTAAAGCAGCTACTCAGTGGCTCCAATACATTCCACCATGGAGTTAATTACCAATCTTACCATGGGGGAATAACTACATCCAGCTGCCCCACCACTCAACCAGGCCTAACCAAGTTGACACACAAACTTAACTACTACAGATGGCGACTCACAAATTTTAAGACTCTACTCACTACTACCAAATAGGATATAGAACATTGTCTTTATGGACTATGTTATGCCAGTTGGCCTAAATGTCCCCCAAGACTATGGTCCCTAACTCTCAATCCCAGTATCTCAGTCCTGGGAGGTGTTTGGTTATAGCTAAAACGTTTCATGACTGTACCCTCTGTGTGCTCTATTACATACATGGATGTATTTGTAGCACATGCAAATATGTATGTAGAAATATCCACTGCCAACCCAGTATATGCATTTGGGTGTATTCTTATACATTCTCCCACTCCTGATTGGTTTACATAACTACCTTTGTATCCACTTGTATATTATTGTTTGTTATTACCGTTGTAGGATTGTATATGTAATAGTATTTACTATTGTTGCCTTTTACTGTTGCATACTTTTCAGTGTCTCCCTTAGCCTTGGTTAAGTTGTAATGACTTCTCTCATATTTAGCATGTGTTTACTATCTTGTTGGTAGTTTTCCCTTCCACCCCCTCCCTTCCCTTGTAACCATCAAAGAATGTTTCTGTGTGTAAACCTTTTCTTGACTTTTTGTAGTAGTGGTGTCACACAATATTTGTCCTTTTGTGATTGACTCAAACCCATCAGCCACTCCTCAGAAGGAAGACAGGGCAGTCTACTTCTGTAGTGATACTGCCTCAGAAACCCAAGAAGGGGTCACTATGAGTCAAATCCAACCTGACGGCAGAGGGTTTTTTTTTTTGTTTGTTTATTTCACTCAGCATAATGTTTTCTGGGTTCATCCATTTTGTGAGATGTTTTGTAGATTCATCTTATTCTTTAACATTGCATAGTATTTCATTGAAGGAGCTCTGGTGGTCTACTGCTGAAGGCATTTGACCACTAGCCAGAAAGTTGGCAGTTCAACCCACCAGTCACTCTGTGGAAAGAAGACTGGGCAATCTACTTCTGTAAAGATTTACTGCCTCAGAAACCCAGAGGGGGTTGCTATGACTTGGAATTGACTCAATGGCAGTGAGTTTGGTTTTTGGTGTTTTGAGAATTCCATTGTGTGTATATACTACAGTTTATTTATCCATTCATCCATTGATGGGCACTTAGATTATTTCTCTCTTTTTGCTATTATGAATAATACTGAAATGTACAGGGGTGTACATATCTCTATTCATGTCACAGCTCTTGTTTCTGTAGGCTATATACCTAACAGTAGGAAGAAATACCTTTTAAAAAACAAAGAGTAAGGGGAACATGAAGTAACAAAGATGGTGGAAAAATTTAAGCACTTAATACATTGGTATGAGTGTATGAATGTAGAGGAAATTATGGAAAGATACACACTAATCTGTTTCTGTGGCCCAAAGAGCAGAAGGCGAGGTAATATAGAGGGAGGAGGAGCTAGATACTCCATCAAAAGACTTTGAATAAGCAAAGATTGACCATAAGATAACTTATGTACTATCCATTTGCATGAAATTATATATTGTGTATGTATACATAGCATATATGTATATATGCTTAGCAGCAGCCAAGATATCAAAGGATGTATTGCATTGGGCAAATCTGTTGCACAAGGCCTCTTTCAAATGCTGAAGAGGAAAGATATCTCCTTGAAGACTAAAATGGACATGTTGTTGTTGTTGTTAAGTGCCGTCGAGTCATTTCCGACTCATAGCGACCCTATGCACAGCAAAACGAAACACTGCCCGATCCTGCGCCAGCCCCACAATCCCTGCTATACTCGAGCCCATCATCGCAGCCACTGTATCAATCATCTCCCTGAAGGCCTCCCCCTCTTTCGTCGACCCTCCACCCTACCAAGCATGACATCCTTCTCCAGGGAATGGACATAGAATAGCTAAAATACCTCCCAAGTTATGGTATTTTCAATTGCCTCATATGCACATGAGAGCTGGACAATGAATAAGGAAGACCAAAGAAGGTTATATGCTTTTGAGTTGTGGGTTGGTGAAGAATGCTGAAAGTACCATGGACTGCTAAATATATCCAGTGCAGCTGGAATGCTCCTTGGAGGTAAAAATGACCAGACTTCATCTCACCTACTTTGGTCATGTTGTTAGAAGGAACCATTGTCTGAAGAAGGACATCATGCTTGGTAAAGTGGAGGTCAACAAAAAAGAGGAAGGGCCTCAATGAGATAGATTAACACAGTGGCTGCAGTGATGGGCTCAGATGTAGTAGGGATTGTGAGACTGGCACAGGACTGGGCAGTGTTTCATTCTGTTGTATATAAGGTTGCTATGAATCAGAGACAACTCGACGGCACAGAACAATAACAGCAGCATAGAAAGACATCTGACTGGGTGATTATCAAAATACTTTCAGCATTCTTCGCCAACACCACAACTCAAAAGCATCAACTCTTCTTTGGTCTTCCTTATTCATTGTCCAGCTCTCACATGCATATGAGGTGATTGAAAATACCATGGCTTATGTCAGGTGCACCTTAGTCCTCAAGGAGACATCTTTGCTCTTCAGCACTTGAAAGACGTTCTTTGCAGCCAAATTGCCCAGTGCTATATGTCATCTGATGTCCTGACTGCTGCTGCCATTGGCATCAATTGTAGAACCAAGCAATGTGAAGTCTTCGACAATTTCAATTTTTTCTCCATTTATCATAATGTTGTGAGGATTTTTGTTTTCTTTATATTGAGATGTAATCTGTACTGCAGACTGTATTCTTCAATCTTCATCAGTAAGTACTTCAAGTCATCCTCACTTTCAGCAAGCAAAGTTGTGTCATCAATGTATTGCAGGTTGTTAATGATTCTTCCTCGAATCTTAATGCCACATTCTTCTTCATATAGTCCATCTTCTCAGTTTATTTGCTCAGCATACGGATTGAATAAGTATGGGGAAGAGATGCAACCCTGACTCACTCCCTTCTTAATTTTAAACCATGTAGTGTTCCCTTTTTCTGTTCAAACGACAGCCTCCTGGTCTACATACAGGTTCCTCATGAGTATAATTAAGTGTTCTAGAATTCCCATTCTTCTCACTGTTATCCACAATTTGTTATGATCCACACAATCAAATGCTTTTGCATAGTCAATAAAACACAAGTAAACATCTTTCTGGTATTCTTTGCTTTGAGCCAAGATCCATCCAACATCAGCAATGATATCCCTCATTCCACCTCCTCTTCTGAATCCAGCTTGTGTTTCTAGAAGCTCTCTGTCAATATACTGCTGCAACCATTTTTGAATTATCTTCAGTAAGATTTTACTTGCATGGAATATTAATGATATTGTTCGATAATTTCCACATTCTGTGGGATCATCTTTCTTTGGAATGGGTACAAATATGGATCTCTTCCAGTCAGTTGGCCGGGCAGCTGTCTTCCAAATCTCTTGGGATAACCGAGTGAGTGTGTCCAGCAGAGCATCTGTTTGTTGAAACATCTCAATGGGTATTCCATCAATTCCTGGAAAATTCCTAGAATTTTCAATTCCTAGAAAAAGTCTAGAGGGAGATAATAAGACAGGGATGGCCTCACTGACGATATAATCTTCTCCTCACTGAAAAGGAGCTAGCCATGAAAAAGTCTGGCATCAGGATATTCCAGGCAGTGGGACTAGCAAGGGAAAGGTGAGATGAATGTCATGTGTTCAAGAAACAGAAGTAAGGCCCGTGTGGCCAGTGCAGTGAGAGACTGGTAGAATGATAGAAGTTCGTGTCAGAAAGATGAGTAGGTAGAAGCCAAGTGGGCCTTGCAAGCTATGGGGAGATGTTTGTGTTTCATTGTGACAGCAATTACCATTGAGGGTTTTAAACAAGAGTATGATGTGATCTGATTTATGTTTTCCAGTTTCTTCTGTCAGCTAAGTGGACAATGGATGTTGGGGAGGCAAAGAATATAGTTTGAGGCTTAGTGCGGTAATCCAGGGGAGAGATAGACGATGGTGACTTGGACAAGGTTAGGGCCAATCTAGGAGGAGAGAGGTGTTATGGATTTGGGACATGTTTTGTAGACAGTCCACTTGTAGACTTGCTGATGGGTGCTTGTAAGGGAATAAGGAAAACATAAATCAAGAATAAGTCATATGTTTTAGGTTGAGATAACTGGGTAGATGGTGGTGCCATTTATGAAAGATTTGGGAAGTAACTTGTTTGGAAGGATACCAAAAGTTCTGTTCTAACCATGTAAGTTTGAGCTACCTATTAAATATTGAAGGGGAGATATCAGAAGGGTAGCTTGGACCTTGATGGAAAGACTTGGGCCAGAGATTTTGAATTTAGAATCATTGGTATAGACCTCTATAGATTGTGAAAATCTAAAGACAAATTTCAGACCAGCTCTGTAATTTATCTTCAGTGTGTACTACTTTCAGTCAAGGGGGAAAAAAAAAAAGTATAGAATGATATGGAGTAACTATTATTTATTACTTAGAATTTTTGTAGTAGTTGATTACCAGGCAATTAGAGTAATCACATAATTTTATCTTATAATTAGAGTTTATTTGCAAGTACTGACAATGGGCTGACTTATTAAAAAATAACAAACAGAGTGCAAAGTTTGTCTCTGCAACCATATATCATTTAGGTCTTTTTAGGCGTAGGGCTGCTAAATTATTGTTGTTTAATTCAGATTTTTTTTTAAATTGCTGACTCAATGGCTTTATTCTCTAACACTATTGTATACTTTGTGGGAAATGTTGTTGGATGAAATTCTTATTTCCCCATTCACCCTCATTTGAGCTACACCATCCAAAGTTTTTTGCACATGCAGGCCTAGAAGCTTGGAAGCGAGCTAGTAGAAACAGTGATGCTTCCCATTATTGAGTGTCCACTCAATGCCTGTCACGATGCTGGATGTCTTATATAGGTGGTCCCTAAATCTTTTAAAGACAGGTTAATTATTTTTATTTCTGTTTCAACCAGAGGAAACAGAAGCTTAAGGTCAGATGGCTAGTAAATGGCAGAGTCAGCACTCAGAGCTGTATCTGAATGCTTCCAAACTTTTATAATTTCTATTTTACAAGGCTGTTAAACTACCAACATTCCCCTTAGTTCATCCTCCCAGCTTGGTTTTTCCCTGTCTACTCTTTCATGACTTTGCAGCCAAAACCCCTATTGCCTATCACCTTCATTTCTGTTTTTAAAAATGATCACTGAGGTACACACGTCCACCTTCTGATGCTCCTGCTTTCTGTCTGTAGATCTCACCCCCTTCTTCCCTGCCATGCTACCTTCCCCCCAGCCATGCCTTCCCACTACATTTGAGTGCTCTATTAGTTACAAAAACCTCACCTTCTTTAACCTTTCCCTTCAACATTTCCCTGCACTCTTGCCAAAACTAAATCTTGGCTTCGCTCTAAGTTATATAAGTTCCTGAGCCAAATTCATCACTAGTGGTCACTACTTTCACGTTCTCTGGCTCTCAGAGTGAGAAGCAGAGGTCAGTAAATTTCCTGCTTCCCACCATCACATCCAGACTATTGTTTGTTCATTCTCTCTCCAGAATTTGTGTTTGGAACTCCACTCCATCCACATACACCATACTTTTTCCAGCTTATATTCATCTTCTGCTTGCTTCTCAGTCTATCAAGGGTCTGTTTTTGCCTGTCTCTCTTTCTTCCTTCTCTCATTTTCAGGAATATAAACACAGTGGCTGCAATGATGAGCTCAAGTATAATGGCTTGTGAGGATGGCGTATGACCAGGCAGAGTTTCTTTCTGTTGTAACAGGGTTGCTGTGAGTCAGAGCCAACTCAAAGGCACCTAACAACTTAATAACACAACACATACTTATCTCGTGATTTTCAAATCTCTAGCCTCAGAGATCTTTGGCCTCTGGACCTTAATGACCTTTATTTCTATGATACTTCAACTCCATATAGTGTAGTCATACACCAGACCTGCTCAACATTTGAAACTGCACCTCTTTTCTCAAATGTTCTTTTCAGATGATATCTAGTTTTGATTCCACCTCTCCTCAATCTTCTCCACTATTCAATCTGGTCTTTATTCTCACTGTAACAGTTTCTATTGCTCCAAATCCCTTATTTAATTCACCTGCCTCCTTACCCATATGGACCTTTTTGTCCATCATTTAAATTCAGTTCTTGTGCTCCTCATTGGGACTATTCTCAGTCTTTTCCAGTTCCGTGGACTTCAGGCTCTCGTTCCTATATTCTATTTTACTTGCTTCACAAACCTTTGATTCTGGGTAGATCCAAACATCTAATTTTTCTACTTCTATTTTTACATTGAAAGGAACTCTGTTGCCATAGTGGATAAGGCACTTGACTGCTGACCAGTAGGTCAGTGGTTTAAACGCACCAGCTGCTCTGTGGAAGGAAGATGGGGTGATCTACTTCCATAAAGATTTACAGCCTGGGAAACCCAACAGGGGTTAGTTTTTGGACTTTCACATTGTTGAGTTCAAAAAATGCCATAAACATGGGTTGAATTTTTTTAACAATAAGGAAAATTTATTATGACTCACGGTGACTCTGTGCACAATGAAATGAAATGTTGCCTCTTATTATGCCATCTCCATGATCAACTGCTGATTGGACTTTTTTGAACCAGAGTTTTCATTGTCTGATTTTCAGAAGTAGATCATCAGACCTGCCTTCTTAGTCTGTCTTAGTCTCAAAGCTCTGCTGAAACCTGTTCAACATCAGTGACACACAAGTCTCTCCTGACAGATAGGTGGTGGCTGTCACATGAGATACATTGCCGGGAATTGAGCCTGGGTCTTCTGCAGGGAAGGCAAGAATTCTACCACAGAACCACCACTGCACCCAAAATCATTTTAGCATGCAGCAAAAAATCCCACAGTTGGTTAATTTAATGACCCCACAACAACTTCAAAGGCCTGGAATATTTCCATTTCACCCTTTGTTGCCTTTATTAGGTCAGCTTTAGCTTTTAGCTACCTACCTTCTTGGTTGTAGGACAGCTCCTGCAGTTCCAGGGGTCATGTAGACATGATAAGACTCAGCAGAAAAATTGGTCTGATTGCTTTTACCATAAATATCTATCCACAATTAGACCGTCTTTGACACCATTGCAATCTCATTGCTAACTAACTTCCAATTGTGCTCCTCACTGGAATTCTTCTGAGTCTTTTTCAATTCTAGTCTTCACAAGCTCCACCTACTTCTTTTTTCTTAGGCTCAAAATTTTCTCCCATATCTTTTCCTATTGCCCTACCTTCGCACATAGCAATTGGTTCATTGCTTCTATCCATCCTCTCAATTTTACCTACAGCCATCAGGTGTCTCTTCCTGAAGTGTGGGTCTGAGCATATCACATTTTTGTCCAACCTATCCTTTGTGAGAAGTTCAGACTCCTTAGCGTGGCCTTCAAAGTTCTTTGTGACATAGTTCCACACTACATTGTCAATCTTAATTTCTAGTAATCTTGTTCATGTGCCCAATGGTCCAATCAAACTGGAAACCCCTGGCTATTTCTTTAATGCTCCTCAGAGTTTCCCATGTCTGTCTTTCTTCCTTTTTTTTTTTTTTTTTTTGGAAGAGCACATCCCCTCAACTCTGCAAATGTAATTACTGCACACTTTAAGGTCTAACACCAATGTCACTTCCTTTAAAAGCTCTCCTGATCACTCTTATTCCCAAGAAGAAATGATAGTTTTTTGATCTTACAGTAGGTTATTTTAGGTCATTATTTTTTTTTCTTTGTCTTTTGTGATTATTTTCTTGTATATCTACTATCAATTGTTCTGTAGCTCAGTTTTCATATTTTCTGCTAATATCATTTAAACAGTTCTCTAAGTGCTTGATGTTTGATCATTTTAGTTGTTGTTTAGACTTTTCTGTTTTTTAAATTCTGGTTATGAGCCTACCCAAGCTAAGAGGATCTGATATGTGCTTAGAGGACATCCGGCTTCTGGAGCCCCCTGGGACTGTACATATTTTGTCTGGAAAAAGCCCAAACACTGTAACTAAAATCATTCCCCTGGGTATTTAGTTCAATCAATATGAGGTTGTTTGTGCCTTTTCAGTTTTAATGCAGCTGTTTTAGTTAAGAAACATAGCAAAAAAGCTTTAAGCAAGTGTCACCTAATGATATTGAGGTACCCAGTTTTTGCTACTACGATTGTTCTCTCCATCACAGAATCCTATTGATTCTGCCTTAAAAATACCTCTAGAATCTACCCCTTCCTTCCATTCCCACTGCTGGCACCTCATTTCTGGCCTCCGCCACCTCCCTCTGCCCTGATTTAATCCTGCTGTGATCTGTTTTGCAGCTGAGTTGTCCGGTGATTTCACCCCTCTGTACAATTTTCTGAATCCCTCTTGCTTCCAGAATCAAGCCCAAGCCTCCATGTCTCTTTAGATGTGGATCCCAGTTTCTTCCCCAAAGTTCATCTCCCTTACTTCATGTCACTTACTTATTTCTGTCTTCTGTGTCTTGGGCACAGATTTCTACTACTCTTAGAAAAGCCCATATTCTTCTAATGTCTAAAATATCCTCCTCATTTCTTATCCTGGTCAATTTCCATTGACCACTTAAGACTAGCTCAAGTGTCATTTCACTAGTAATATCTTTCCTTACCTCTTCAGAGAGTAGTCCCTTTTCTGTGTTCCTATAGCATCCATCCATCCATATATTGTACCCATAGATTGAAATCCAGGTAATGCAAAATACTGGTAATACAATGACACATAAGCTATAGCCCATAAACGGTAAGGGCTGTACAGGGAAATGACAGTCCAGAGGGAGTGGAGATGACTGAACTTGAAGGACCCCAATGTGTTAGAAAGAAATACTAGTACTTGTTACCTGGTTGGATGTGAGGGGGAGTGCAAAAAAAGTGAGAAGAGAGAGTAAAATAATCCCCAGATTTTTGTCTTGGGTGATAGAATAGATATGTGGACATCCACAGAGATAACAAATAAAGGAGGAGTAGACCTGGTGGAAAAGAGTTTAGTTTAGGATATCTGCATGGACTTTTCCAGTCTTCAGTGGGATATCTATATCAAGAGCAAAAAGAACTCAGGGGAATGGGCCAAGATGAAGAGTAGTTCCTTGCAGATCCTAGCAAGCAATTGGTAGTTGATGTCAGGAAGATTTCTGAACTCATCAGGGATTCCATTTATACATTTATTTTATTTCCATACCATATTTCACACAACTGTATGTTGTTATGTTTTGTTTCCTCTCCAAGGGTACAGACTCACTTAAATAATTCACTTTATATTCTCACTACCACTTTGCACATAAGAATTTTATTTCAAATGAGTTACTGACTGTTTGAATTCATTTAGCCATGTCTTAAAATCATGGGTGAGAGAAGGATGTAATTAATTCATTTTAATAGATAACCTACTGAGTACCTTCTATGTACTGGGCACTGTGCTAGAAATACAGCAGTGAAAATAATATGGAGGGGACAATAAGAAAGTAAATAGACATTCTCACATAATGAAAGTGATAACAGCTAATACTACTGAGTCCTTGTTATGTGTCAGACCTTATTCTCAGTATTTCACACAGATTTTAAAATGTAATCTTCAAAAAAATCCTATAAAGTAGGTAGTAATAAATTCTATGAAGTAAATGAAACTGTGTTATATTGAAGCAAGTGATTCAGGGGTGGTGGGTGGGTACTTTGGTTAAGATAATTTATGAAAGCTCTCAGAGGTTATATTTGAGATGGACTATGAATGAACCAGCCATGAGAAGAACTGGAGGAGAAAAGTTCATGCACAGTTCAAATAATCTTTTTTTTTTTTTTTAATGAGAAAATAATAAAGAATTATCTTAAGCATTGTAAATTGCATTCAAAAGCCATCAAATGCAGTGCACCTCAATCTATCTATAACCAATCAGACCAACATTAATACATACTTGCACAATTTAAGGTTAGGGCAAAAGACCTTTCAGTTTACACCAAGACACATACTTGGCTCTTGTGGGTGGTGACTGGGGAATCATACTTCATTATAGTGGTGCCGGTTGACTCTACTCTGAGGGGGTGCTTCTCCCAGTCATATTTTGAGTACCTTCCGATCTGAGGGGTTCATCTTCCGGAACTATATTGAACAGTTTCAGGGTTGTTCATAAAGTTTTCCAGTAATATATCAGACAGTATTTCACTGCTATTCATAAGGTTTTCACTGGCCAATTCTTTGAGAAGTGGATGGCCGTTTCCTTCTTCTGAGTCTGTCTTAGTTTGGAGCTCTGCTGAAACCTGTCCACCATGAATGACCCTGCTGGTATTTGAAATACTGGTGGCATAGCCTCAAGCCTGTCAAGCCACCACAGTATGACAAACTGACATTTGCTGATGTGGCATGACTCAAAATGAGAAGAAACAGCTGCAAACATCCATTAATAATAACATGGAATATACAAAGTATTAATCTATGAAAATTGGAAGTTGTCAAAAATGAAATGGAAAGTGTAAAGATTGATATCTTAAGTATTGTTGTTTGTTGCTGTTGTTATGTGCTGTCGAGTCGGACCCGACTCATATTGACCCCTCCTTGGGTTGCCGAGGCAGTATCACTACGGAAGTAGATTGTCCCATCTTCCTTCCGAGGAGTAGCTGGTGGGTTTGAACTGCCAGCCGTCTGGTTAGCAGTCAAGTGCCTTAGCCACTATGCTACCAGAGCTCCTATCATAAGTATTAGTGAGCTAAAATGGACTGGTTTTGGCCATTTTGCATCAGACAACCATATGATCTCCTACGCCAGGAATGGCAAATTAAAGAGGAATGGCATGGCATTCATCATCACAAAGAATGTTTCAAGATCCATCCTGAAGTACAATGCTGTCAATGATAGGACAATACCCATACATCCACAAGGAAGACCAGTTAATACTACTGTTATTCAAATTTACATACCAACTGCTAAAGATGAGGAAATTGGAGATTTTTACCAACTTCTGCAGTCTGAAATTGACCAAAGATGCAGTCAAGATGTGTTGATTATTATTGGTGATTGGAATGCAAAAGTTGTAAACAGAAGAATTACCAATAGTTGAAAAATATGGCTTTGGTGATAGAAATGACATTGGAGATCTCATTATAAAATTTTGCAAGGCCAATGACTTATTAATTGCAAATACCTTTTTTCAATAACATAAATGGTGGCTATTCACAAGGACTTTGCCAGATGGAATACACAGGAATCAGACTGACTACATCTGTGGAAAAAGACAATGGAGAAGCTCAGTATCTTCAGCCAAAACAAGATCAAGAGCTGACTATGGAACAGACCATCAACTGCTCATATGCAAATTTAACATGAAGTTGAAGCCAATTAAAACAAGTCCATGAGAGCCAATGTATGATCTTGAATATATCCCTCTGCAATTTAGAGACCATCTAAAGAATAGATTTGATGCATTGAACACCAGTGACTGAAAACCAGAGGAATTGTGGGTGGCATCAAGAATATCATCCATGAAAAAAATAAAAGGTCATTAAAAAGATGAGAAAAGAAGAAAAGACCAAAATGGATGTCAGAAGAGACTCTGAAACTTGCTCTTGAGCAGAGAGTAACTAAAGCAAATGGAAGAAATCACAAGATAAAAGAGCAGAACAGAAGATTTCAAAGAGCAACTCAAGAAGACAAAGCTTGTTATAATGAAAAGTGCAAAGACCTGGAGTTAGAGAACCAAAAGGGAAGATCACACTCAAGCTGAAAGAACTGAAGAAAAAAAAATCAAGACTTGAGTTGCTATATTATTGAATGATGCAGGATACATCAAAAGAAGATGGAAGAAATACATAGAGTCATTGTCCCAAAAAGAATTAGTCAATGTTCATCTATTTCAGGAGGTGGCGTATGATCAAGAACCAATGGTATTGAAGGAAGAAGTCAAAGCTGCACTGAAGGAAGTGGCAAAAACAAGACTCCAGGAATTGAGGGAATACCCATTGAGATGTTTCAATAAACAGATACCACGCTGGCGGCACTCACTCATCTATGCCAAGAAATTTGGAAGAGCTACCTGGCCAACTGACTGGAAGAGATCCATATTTGTATCTATTCCAAAGAAAGGTGATCCCACAGAATGTGGAAATTATTGAACAACATTATTAATATCACACACGAGTAAAATCTTGCTGAAGATAATGGTTGCAACAGTATATTGACAGGGAAATTCTAGAAATTCAAGCTGGATTCAGAAGCGGATGTGGAATGAAAGTTATTGTTGCTGATGTCAAGTGGATCTTAGCTGAAATCAAAGAATAGCAGAAAGATGTTTACTTGTGTTTTATGGACTATGAAAAAGCATTCTATTGTGTGGATCATATGAAATTATGGATAACATTGAGAAGAATGGGAATTCCAGAATGTTTAATTGTGCTTATGATGAACCTATATATAGACAGGAGGCTGTCCTTCAAACAAAACAAGGGAATACTGCATGGTTTAAAATCAGGAAGGGAGTGCATCAGGGTTGTATCCTTACACTATACTTATTCAATCTGTATGCTCAGCAAATAATACAAGAAGCTGGACTATATGAAGAACATGGCATCAGGATTAGAGGAAGACTAATTAACAACCTGTGATATGCAGATGACACAACCTTGCTTGCTGAAAGTGAGGATGACTTGAAGTACTTACTGATGAAGATTAAAGACTATGGTCTGCAGTATGGGTTACACCTCAACATAAAGAACACAAAACCCCCCACAACTGGACCAATAAGCAGGTTCAGGATAAATTGAGAAAAGACTGATGTTGTCAGAGATTTCATTGCTTTGGGCCACAATCAACACCCATGGAAGCAGCAGTCAAGACATCAGAGGACATATTGCAATGGGAAAATCTGCTGCAAAGAACCTCTTTAAAATGCTGAAGATCAAAGATGTCTCTTTGAAGACTAAGATACACTTACCCCAAGCCATGGTATTTTCATTAGACTCATATGCATGTGAAAACTGGACAGTGAATAAGGAAGACCAAAGAAAAGTTGATCCTTTTGAGTTGTGGTGTTGGGAAAGAATACTGAAAGCACCTTGGACTGCCAGAAGAACTAACAAATCTGTCCTGGAAGAAGTGCAGCTGGAATGCTCCTTGGAAATGAGAATGGCCAAGCTTTGTCTCAGCTACTTTGGTCATGTTGTCCTTTTAAAGTAGGGCATAATGAAATAATGAAAGTTAGAGCCATACTATATGAAGGAAGCTGAAGAGGGATCTTCCAATCCATTCCCACAGTTTCCGGATGAGGAAAGGCCACATATCTTACCCAAAGTTACAACCTTGAAGTGGTGGGATTCTAGGCAGCATTTCTTGGCTGACTGACATGTGTGTTTTCCCAGTTCTTTGCATTTATAATTTTATCTAGAGATTTCAATCATTTTAATTTAACAAGGATGATTTGTAATATAGTATTAATTTAAATTATATTTTATTGTCATAAGAGGCAATGATTTAATTGTAGGCAGTTTTGTACTTAATGAGGGGAAAGTAAGGAGGGGATATTTTATTTGGTTTATTGAATTAGTGAAGAAATAAATTTCTGTCTGAATTTTTATTAAAAGTGATATGCTTTAATAAAATTTTCATGTATTATGAAATCTAAAGTTGACAAACAAAATAATAACTGCACACTAATGTTGTTGTTATTGTTATGTGCTGTCAAATCTTTTGAGTGTCCTGTTTTTGCATTATTTTGCTCCCATGTCTGCTAAAACATTTTCCAAATAAAGGACATAATCCCAAAGCATGGTTAGGGATTTGCTGAAAGACAGTTGAGAAAGCTGTGCTTTCAATTGTCTTTAAACCTCATCATACCTTCTAAGAAATTAATTTTCTTTTTCTATTTTTTTATTTCTTTCAATCTGTTTCATCTGGCACTTGGCCACTCTTGCCATTTCTCTGCAGTTTACTCTAAATACTATTTCCAAAATTTTGTAGATCTAAAAAGCTTGAAAGGTATTGACCATCCTGGATAATAATTTGTTATGGAAGTCTTACGTGTATAAACTTTAATATATCACTTTATATTTTAAGTGGGTCTTATAATAGTTTTGTTTTCTCTTGTGATATAATTGTGAGGTAGTCTGAGCTGATGACAGAGTAGCTGTGATTCAAAGATATGAGTTGAGTGACATGCCTGGTATACAACAAGCCAAGGTGGGAACCTTGAATGACCTTGCTTCCAGCCCTAGCTCTGAACCAACTGGCCAGCTTCTCTTAAGAAAAAAGCCTAAACAGTTTGCTAATTCAAGCTTTTTAAATGTCAATATTTTCTCATATTGTTTTACTTGTCTAACATTTAAGTTTAGTTTTTATTTTTTGCCACTCTTCTGTTTGCTTAATTTTGAAGTGGAAATATTCAAAAGTTGATTTACAAATTAAGCATGTTGATATTAAAGATTTTATTTCATTATTTGTAAAATGTTTTTGCTTTTCCCATTATAGCACAATTCAGTTGAGGAGTTAGGAAGGGGAGTGATTATTTGCGTTGTAAAGATTCTCTTGGGTTTATAAATGGGCTTGCTGAGGAGCTCTTACAGGAGTAAATAACTCCTTATTTAAAGTATGATTTACAAATGTATCATTTAATGTATTTATTCATTCTTCTAAAATTTACTGAGTACTTAGTAACAAAAGGTTGTTTTGAGGAATAAATAAGTTATTTAATGTAAAAGTCTTATCGGCTCAATACTTTGCATATGGAAAGGACTGAATCAATGTGAGTTGTTGTTGTTACTATTATTGTTGCCAGACTGTGCTAGGTACTGAAGATAGAAAGAAAATAAAAGGATACTATTTCAATGTGATCAGAGCTTGGTGATGAGGCCTGGAGGGGTGCAGTTAGAGTTGCAATGTTCTCTGAAGAGTAAATGTTGGCTATTTTTTAGGTTGAATCTGGAGACTTCTGCCACCTTATATTTTACGCCTGTTGGTCTATTCTTTAAAGTAATATACACATCTACAAAATGCTTAAAGGATTACATAAGGATGAATAAAGTGAAATATTTATAGCATTTCATCATGACACAGCATTAAATATCAGCATCCTTTAGTTAAAAAGATTAACTGTGCTTCCAAAATTTTTGAATTTTCTTTATTGGCTGTATCTCCTTTACCCCTTAAAGTGAAACATAACTGGAACACAACCACCACTTATATTTATATAAGGCTTCGTCCAGTTGGTTATCAAAGCACGAATCTTGTTTTGCCTAAGAACTTTTTAGCTTTGTTTTTATTAGTCAGCGTAGGAATTAGACAGAACTGTGGAAAATGAGTACTTTGCAATTTTTACAAAATCTGAGCATGTTTTAATGGTTTGTTTCAACACATTTTACTTTCTGTGTTTCAGTAGCTAACGGTGCATGTTTTGAGTTATTTTCTTAATTTTACATTTATCCCTTGTAATAGTTTATAGAACTTTGGATATTTTAAAAACGCTTGAAGTAATTTTTTAGCACCTAATATGGTAATGTTTAGATGTGAAGCAAAATCTTCAATAGTGACTGACTCGTTCCAAGAGAAGGTACATTTTAGAAAACGTTTTAAATATTAAGAAAATGGATGTAAAATAACTTATTTAAGTGTAGTCTACCAGATCCTCAAGAGAAGTAGTATCATGGTCACCATTTCTTCCAGTTAAATTTTTGAATTTTTAAATAATGGGGTTCTTTTCCTTTTAACAGTTGTCTCCTGGGTGGACCATAATATTAACTTTGTTACATTTTTCAAAATAATTTCTTATTTCAAATTCAAGAAAAAGAAAAATATGTTTCACCTGACATTGTTTGGAATGAGAAAGTGGGACAGTCTAGTGAAATTGCCAGAAAAAGGATTTGTCTTACCTAGAAAAGTCTACTGCATTAGAATTGAATCTGTTCTTATTAGCTTTTTCTACAAAAGAGTTTGTGAATAGAATTTATAGGCCCAATTGAAAATAAAAGGACAGTGGATAGAGCTTAGCTTTATTTCTCCTTTAGTATTTAAGAATGATTCATTTCAGCTAAATCTTTTTAAAACTCATTTTCATAATGAACATACTTTAATGGACGTTTTATGAATATCCATATTAAAGATTAGCTCAGGGATTTTTAGATGAGTTCATAAATTCACCGGTATACCATATGGTCAGCTAAGTGTTTTGGTGGAAAGGCAAAGTAGCATCAGAGAGACCTAGAGTGACATCTTGGCTCTATCACCTAGAATCTGTATAACTCTGAGCCAGTTGATTAAGCTTGCAAAGTCTTAGTTTCCTCACCTATAAAATGGAGAACAAACTAATCACCTGATAGGGTTACTTTGAGAAAAAAGTGAAATATATATGGGGTATCTTCTACAGTGTTTTGTTAGTTGGCATCCTTTTTCATAAAAATAATTCTTCTTCAACGGATCAATATTTTCTGATATTGAGTATAGCCAACAGAATTAAATGAATATATAATCCAAACCAGGGGTTGGCAAACTATGACCTTATGCCTGTTTTTGAAAATTAAGTTGTATTGCAGCACAGCCATGCTCATTCATTTATTTATTGTGCATGGATGCTTTTCACAGTACAGTGGGCATTGAGTAGTTGCAACAGAGACTTTATGACCTACAAAATCCATAATAATTACTGTCTGGCCTATTACAGAATAAATTTGTCAACCACTGGTCTAAGCTACTGTCTTCAGGGGGTTGTTTAATTGATATTAAGAAGTGTCATGGATTGCAGAAATGAATGGGAGGATCCACTTTAAGTGAGGTGCCATAGGGGTAGACTGTTGTTGTTATTTGCCATCAAGTTGGACCTGACTCATAGTGACCCCTCTTCGGGTTTCTGAGGCAGTATCACTACGGAAGTAGATTGCCCGATCTTCCTTCCAAGGAGTGGCTGGTGGGGTTGTAATGCCAGCCTTCTGGTTAGCAGTTAAGTATCTTAGTCACTATGCTATCAGAGCTCCTAGGGGTAGACTAAGACAGCATTATTTAGCTATTTCTGGGGTTAACCAGAGCAATCTAAGGATTATCTGTGATTAACTGATAACTCCAATGGAGTTGACCAACTAGAGTTAATATAAGCCTACAACCCTCAGAAGGGAATTTGGACAGGACCAAAACTCTTCCGGTGGTTCATCCTAGAATGGGGAGGTGCTAAAGACTGATATCAGATCCCACCATATGGAATCCTTTCTAGGTCTACAGTTATGGAAATTGTTTGAGAGCTCATTATAATACAGTGTAGATTCTGTCATTTTCAATAGGCCGTTGTGTATCATCCTAAGTCTCAATTTAAAAGATTGTTTTAGGTATTGTATAGAGACCCTGGATTAAGTGGACTTTACCTGGTTATTGGAATGAGCACTTTAGGTGCCAGAGTGGGTAGAACTAGATTAGATTATGTATGTGCTACAAATTACCTCAAGGTTTGAAATCACTTCCCACTTAATTTAATAATTTTCATAGATTTAACATCAGAACAACTGTTGGCCTCTTTTCGAAGTTCGGTGGAGTCTTTCTCAATAAGGGATATGTAGCCACCAAAGTTGTTATTTTTTCATTCAATATTCTGTAGACAGTACAATTAAACAATACAAGCTATTTAATGCTTTTGAGTTTGTAAAGTGATTCCATTTACACAGTTTCATTCAGATATCACAACTACCCTATGAGTTAAAAGAGTTAGAATTATCTCTATTTTATAGATGATGAAACTTCAGGTTCCCAGAAATTGAACCACTTGCCAAAAGTCATGCAATTCTAAAGGGTGAATGAGGGGCTTGACTTTGTTTTCAGACTTCATATCCTGTGTTCTCTGCCATCTCACTTTTGGCTAATATTGCTTCTCAGCCAAATTTTATTGGTTTGATTAGGTCTCATCAGGTGTATTTTGTCTAGCTTCAATATTGGCCAGTTCTACTTAAAAATATACAGAATTAGCTGTCAATTAATATCACAAATAAATGATATTAACTAGAAAAATCAGAAGATCTGGCCACAATGGGTCCACAGTCCTCCTACATGGCAAAGGCTGCATTTAAACAACAGCTGTCTTCTTTGGAGGGAACATTTGCTTTCAGTTTCCACAGTCTATTGTCCTCCCAGTCAAACCTTACTCCAAGCATTTACAGTACCTGCCTGGCTCCTCTAGGTGTTTGAGTTTGTGACCCTCTAATCTAGACCACAATACCCACTTTGTAGATGAGAAAATGAGGCCCACAGTAGTAAGATAATTTGGCAGGATCAAGATTAGAACTTCCTTTCCTGAGACAAAACCCTTTCCTGGGATTATTGACACCATGTCTGGATTATTTATTATTATTGAAGAATAATGGAACATCACGGAAATAGTAGTTAGTGAAGAAATGATGCTCATTTTAAAATAATTCATAGTGTTTTAGTGAGAGTCCATTATATTTCATATTTATACAATATAAATCAGATTTCAAATATTTTGTTTCATTAGCAGACTAAGTATCAGACATGCGTTTTAAGTTTAGCTTCATTATGAGTTGAACAAATGAAGTTTACTTTCTTGTATTGGAGAAGGTGGTTGGAGGATCCATTTGATAATGAATTTCAGCACAGAGACTAAGTATTAGTTCTAGTTTTCTAAAAATCTTTCATTTTCTTGTATTGGAAGTATCATCAAGTGTGTAGTGATAAATATCTTCTCTGAAGCATGTGGAAGGCTTCATGCTAGGCAATGTCATATGTCAAAAAGGAACTGAGAGAAAGAGGGATGTACCGAAAGATGGGAAAGAGAAGTGAGGGCTGGAAAAGACTGGCATTCTCTGTCACAAGGAGAAATATGTAAAGCCTGAGTGAGTGTGGACAGGTTAAAGGAATTGATGGTGAAACCTACCCAGTGATAAGAATGGGTTTCAGGTATACAGATGGGCTGAGGGAAGCACAGTGTTTATCAGTTATTTTTTTTCTGAAATGTAATTTCTAGGATGGATTATATAGTTCAAACCTAATGGGATAAACATTTTCAGTTTCTATTATTAGGAGCTCTGGTAGCATAGTGCCTAAGGCACTTGACTGCTCATCAGAAGGCTGGCGGTTCAAACCCACCAGCCACTCCTCGGAAGGAAGGTTGGGCAATCCTACTTCCGTAGTGATACTGCCTCAGAAACCCAAGGAGGGGTCGCTATGAGTTGGGGCCAACTCGACGGCAAACAACAACAACAACACCAACAATGGGATAAATTACAACCTATTGAATGAAAAACCTAACTGGAAGATTTGCAAAAAATAACCAGTAGTTGAGATTCTTATTTTGAAAGAGCCCTTAAAATGCATAAAACAAAATACTAAATGAAAATATTTCCAGATAATTGTTATTACTGTTCTTGTTATTAATTCATTCATTCAGTAATCATTTATTCCAATTTGTTATATGGAAGGGTACCATCCTAACCAGTGGGAATATTCAAAGACAAAATCACTAGTCCTTCAGGCTGTTTCTGACTCATAGTGACCCCCATTGGGTTTCTGAGGCAGTAAATCTTTACAGAAGTAGATTACTGCCTCGTCCTTCCACAGAGCAGCTGGTAGGCTTGAACCACCAACATTCTGGTTAGCAGGCAAATGCCTCAGGCACTGTGCCACCAGAGCTCCTTGTTTTCAACTTCCAGTAAAACCAAAAATCACTGCTATCCAGTCAAATCTGACTTATAGCGACCCCTCCTTGGTTTTCCGAGGCGGTATCTCTACCAAAGTAGATTGCCCAACCTTCCTTCCGAGGAGCGGCTGTGTTTTCAACTTTGGGAGGTAAAATGTGAAGATATGGAAAATTTTATACAAGGCGAGCCATTATAAGTAAATATTTTGGCAGTTTAAGGAGACACTACTTCTCCTGGTTTGATCTGGAGAAAGACTCTGAGGAATGAGGACAGGGGATTTGCATTAGACCTTGAAGGACAGGTAGGATTTGAAGGGACCTAAGAGATGGTAGAAGCCTGGTAGCCTAGTGCCTAAGGCACTTGACTGCTAACCAGAAGGCTGGTGGTTCAAACCCACCAACCACTCCTTAGTAGGAAGGTTGGGCAATCTACTTCTGTAGTGATACTGCCTGGGAAACCCAAGGAGGGGTTGCTATGAGTCGGTCCGACTCAATGGCACATAACAACAACAGCAACAAGAGATGGTGGGGAGTTCTGGTGGTGTAGTGCCTAAGGCATTTGACTGCTAACCAGAAGGCTGGCAGTTCAAAACCACCAGCCACTCCTTGGAAGGAAGGTTGAGCAATCGACTTCTGTAGTGATACTGCTTCAGTAACCCAAGGAGGGGTTGCTATGAGTTGGATCCGACTCAAAGGCAGGGGGTTTAAGAGATGGTAGAAGTTTGTTTGATGTTGTTGTTGTTAGCTGCCTTCGAGTTACAGACTGATGTGACCCAGAGGGTTTTCATTGGATCATTTTTGGAGGTAGATGGCGAGGCCTTTCTTCCTAGTCCATCTTATTCTGGAAGCTCTGCTGAGACCTGTCCAGCATCATAGCAACACACAAGCCTCCAATGACAAGAGGGTAGTGGCTGAGTATGATGTGTGTTGACTAGGAATCAAACTGGCCTTCTGCACGGGAGGCAAGAGTTCTGTCACTGAGTCATCACTGCCTTTCCCTTGTCCAAGCTTGTTTAGGTAGGGTAATGGCATGGAGTTCCTGATGGTGCAAACGGTTAAGTGCTGACTGCTAGCTGAAAGATTAGCAGTTTGAACCCATCCATGGGTGCCTTGAAAGACAGGCCTGGTGATGTGGTTCTGAAAGATCAAAGCTTGAAAACCCTATGCTGCACACATGGAGTCGCCGTGAGTCAGAGACAAATGTGACTAAAGTACATGAACTTCTTCGCAGGGTGAGAAAGAGAGCTTGACAGGTTGGTGGGTGCTAAGTTGTGAAAGGTCTTGACTAGCATTTTAAAAGTGTTTGGTAACGAATAACTCTCAGTGTAGTATGTAAAATGCCTTGTGAACAGTTGCAATTTAGAAGACACTTTGCTCAGGAGAGAATCAAAACCTTCCTGAGTGGGAATAACTCCCCAGACACTGAGCTGGAGTTCACTTGGTGACTCTTCTGTAAATTTAAGTGTAACACAGAGTGAGCAGAGAAGAAAGTACCATGTGCAGGACAAATGCACAGTAATAGATGGTAGTTAGAAGAATATATTTTACTGAAGATAGTATCGAGTGTAGAATGTTATTTTATTTTCAGATTCAGTATAGGCTGATGTGAGTCACCTTATATTGGAGTCTTTATAAAGTTTCTTGGGTGACATAGTGCCTAAGGCATTTGACTGCTAACCAGGAGGCTGGAGGTCCAAACCCACCAGCCACTCCTTGGAAGGAAGATTGGGCAATCTACTTCCATAGAGATACCACCTTGGAAACCCAAGGAGGGGTCACTGTGAGTTGGAATTGACTCTATGAAAGTGAGTTTGTTTTTTGGTTTATAAAGTTTCTTATGTTATATGTCATTTGATCAGTTACCTTATTTTGGACAGCAAAGTAGTATTTGGGGGAGCCACAATAAACTGGACTGATTGAGGCCAGCACTTGATAGGTAAAAAGGTGGCACAGAAATTTAATATAGTTCTATTATTACTCCTGGAAGTATGAGTTTGGAATAACAAGTGCTGGATATAATTTTAAATATGCCTTTTATAGCAGCACAGTAGGTATTTATATGATGGAAACCATGAATATACACCTCAAGACAAATGGAAAACAACTCTCCTAACCTTATTTGGATGGGAACTCATGACTTGTAACAAAATTTCCAGTGAGGGTAGATTCAGAAAATGTTTCTTTAACAATTGAGACAGATGTAAAGATGTATTTTTTGGAAAATTTTGATGACTGAAAGTTTGGGTAGAAATAGAGTCCAAATAAAATTGCTTAATGAAATTTGAAATATTTCAAAAGTAGTATATAAGGAGCTCTGGTAGCTTAGTGCCTAAGGCATTAGACTGCTAACCAGAAGGCTGGCGGTTCAAACCTACCAGCCTCCTCGGAAGGAAGGTTGGGCAATCTACTTCCGTAGTGATACTTTCTTGGAAACCCAAGGAGGGGTCGCTATGAGTTGGGCCTGACTTGATGGCACACACCAACAACAACAGTATATAATTTTATGGGATGTGTATTTTAAGATATAGACAAATATACAACATTTAACAAGTGTTAATCATGGAGGGTTATCATAAAAGAACATTATTTTCGTCACTCAGTGTTCTTTTAAATTTATTTTGTGTTCCTAGTTATTATTCTTGCTTTTATTTGAAATTTAGGGATTGCTTCATGACTCTCCCAGTCACTCTTAAACCCAAACCCAACCCACTGCCATTGAGGTGATTCTGACTCATAGTGATCCCCATAGAGTTTTCAAGGCTGTAAATCTTTATGGATGTAGATTGCCTGGAGCAGCTGGTGGGTCTGAACCACTGACCAAAAATGCCTTCCTTACCCACTGTGCCACCAGCGCTCGTCCTAGTCACTCTTGGGCAATTAAACAGGCTTAGTACATCATGAAACACAGTCTCTGCTCAGTAACTGATATGTCCAGTCTAGAGTATTTACTCCAAGCTTTAAACTTCATTGGAGTTAAAACTTCACCCTTTTCCCAGTGCAGACCTGCTGCAGACTGGCCACTTGCAGTGGCAGAGATGCTGAGCAGCTTCTCTTTTTTCCATTCAGAGTTTCTACTACCTCTACTCCTTTCCCAGATTGTGATCTTGAATCTGAGTGGGGCATGTGATCTTAGAGAGGAAAGGTTGGGGCAAGAAAGTTCTCACTATCTTCCTTGGGACCTGGAAATTCCTCTATCCTTGGAGACTTCTCATCTGTAATTTTCTTACATGGGTGAATATGTTACTCCTGGCTGGTCCCTCATGATCCTTTGCTCTGCTCCTAGATTTCTGGCAGTACACCTCCAATTTTCTTCTGCTGAGGCTCTGCACTTTGCTCATGTCTTAGATGGAGTTTTCTAGAGAAAAAAAAAAAAAAAAAACAGTAAAGCTTATATATGTATATGTAGATAGATAGATAGATGCTATTGGTTCATGGGCTGTGGAAGCTGATGAAGCCAAGATTTGTAGGTAAGACAGCAGGCTTCTGATTTGTAGGCTGTGGAGGTTAATGAATGTCAGGATCAGCAGGCAATATGACAGGGCACTGGCTTAAGTCCAAAGAACCGGAGGTTAGATGATGGTGAGCCAGATGCAGGATACAGATTGATCAAGCAGCAGGAGCTTTGCCAGAATGTCCCTATATATTGGATGCAGACCACACGTCCAAGGAAACTCCCTTTCAACTGATAGCAGATCTCATCGAGGAGGTGATTACACTATACCAGATCTCATCAGGGGCGACGACTATATCACAATAACTACCAAACCACTAAGAATCCAGCCAAGTTGACACACAGCTTTAACCATCAAAGCTCCTAATCATTCTTGGATAGAATTTAAGAGGACTCTATGTGGCTCCTGTGTGTCATATCATCAGAATCTGGGAAGGACAAAGATAAGGAGAGTTTGATGAAGGGACTATTCATAGACGTGTAGGCAGGGTTAAGGGAAACCAACAATGGATGTTGAAACAGCCCTTGTTTATAGTCCAGTCCTTTTGTCCCTGCACCTGAGGGGATAAGGGGAAGAAATGGTGACAGAGAACTTGGAGGGAGATGTATCTTCAGGAGAAGACTTCCCAGCAGGAGCTGTGGCCTTCAAGAGAGATTCTCAGCCAGCAGTGGGAAGGAGCTGGGGGAAGAAAAACCCTGTCTATCTTTTCTCTCTCTCTCTCTCCTCCGGTCTTCTGCTGGTGTTTCTCATTGGCCAAACCTAGCAGGGAGCCTGGTTGATACAGTTCATATAAATCAGCCCCTGGGGTACAGAGCAGGATCGGAAAGGTGAGAGGTAGGTCTGGACTGGTATACAGAAGACATCCAACATAGATCGGGGCTCCCATTTGGTCCACAGGTCTTTCCCTCCATGTTAGGAGTGCATTTCCCAAAAGGGAGCTCTTCCTCTTCTACCCCAGGCTACTTCAGCCAGATTCTTGCCCTTTAGAGGGCTCAGGTTGAGTTGGTCTTTTGACCCCGAATCATCCAGGAAACTAATTCTGTTGAAGCTCCTTACCCAAGACCTGAAGTGAGGGATAAGTCCTTCCCCCACCCCTCCCTTTTATGAGGAGGATGAGACTCACAACATCCAAATAGCTTTCACTAAAAATCCTCTTCTAATTTCTACCTAACTACTCATTTTTGTGCTCACTGGGATAGAACAACAACAACAACAACAAAAACAACCCAAATTCACTGCCATTGAGTTGATTCTAACTCATAGCGACCCCCTTCAGGTTTCTGAGACAGTAAATCTTTGCAGAAGTAGATTGCTCAGTCTTCTATGGAGTAAGTGGGTTTGAACAGCCAATCTTCTGGTTAACAGTTGTATGCCTTAGGCACCATACCGCCAGAGCTTAATAGGATAGAAGGAAGGCTTAAAGCCATAAAACTGCAACTCTTGCACATTAGTCTCATGCCTCACTTTGAAATGTGCCAGCTATGATCTTGGGACTTTAGCAGAATCCAGTGACATCACTGGGGTTGGTGTCACCCAGTGCGGTAACTCATAGTGTCACCCCTCCCCCATGAACCTCCTCCTATATCACCATACACAATTGTTAGTAATGTTTATTATCTATTTTAATCATAGACTAATTAATTTTAATGATAAAATATAGTTTTAAATTACTTAAATGCAATATTTCTTAGATTATATGAATACTAACACAAAATTATTTTGTAAAATCTTTCTGCATTGAATTACATTATTAGTTACAGCATTGTGAGTAACTGAGCAGAAGTCTTTTTTTAATTTTTCTCCTACTTTTCCTTTAATTACTACCTGATTCTCAAAAAAGTTATTGATATATGTTCATAAATACTAATTACCACAATATTGTAGCTAAAACATCAGAAAATTTGACAAAAGCAGCAATTATAAGACCCTGGCAGTAGTGAAAACATGCTTGTAGTGCATGCAGATGGAACCACGTGATCTGAGGTGTCATTGTAATTGAGTAATAATGACAGCTCTGACATGCCAAAAACCAAACTCACTGATGCTGAGTTGAGTCGATTTGACTCATAGGGACCCCTTCTTGGATTTCCGAGATGGTATCTCTAAAGAAATAGATTGCCCAATCCTCCTTCCGAGGAGTGGCTGGTGGGTTTGAACCGCCAGCCTTCTAGTTAGCAGTCAAACGCCTTGGGCACTACACCACCAGAGCTCCTATTAATGCACCAGAGCTCTGACATTAGAGGGTTCAAAAAGTAAATTTGCATTGAGTTTTAGCCTTGTGGTATACTGATACATGTAAGTTGGGCTTACAAAAATGCTTTTGTTGTTATAACTAACAACAAGGATGTGTTTTATAAAAAATTACACATTTCTGCTGAAACACTGCACAAAAATTTTATAGTCAACTTATTGTCATCCTTTCTGACAGTGTCACCTGGTGTGATCCCCCCTCACGCCCTTTTGTGACTCCACTGGCAGAAACTGGGACTAAATTAGTTCTATTTTAACTATTCCTCCTGTTACAGATATATTCAATCCATACCTGTAAACATTTGTGTATTTGGGTTAGCCAAACATAGCTTCTCAAGTCATTTCAGTGGAAATGACGATGATTGCTTTATATTTGGGATCACCTTATATTTGGGGATATATGGTATGCTTTTATAGGAAGTTTTTTTTTCCAATATAGAAACACATGCCACTTAGAATAACTCATGATTTCTATGAAATGTATCCACATATTGTTGTTGCTATTGTTACATGTCATTGAGTCAGTCTCCAACTGACCCCGGCACACAACATAGTGAAATGCTGCCTGGTCCTGCATTATTCCCATGATAGGTTTTGGATCAGACCATTATGATTCTAGGTTTTAAATGGCTAATTTTTGGAATTAGATTGCCAGGGCTTTCTTCTTAATTTGTCTTAGTCTGGAATAGCTAAAACCTAAAGTAGGTAAAAGAAATTATTTCAAGAAATTGGCAAGTGTGACTAAAGTCATACCAGGAATATTCTTTCTTTTCTGCTTATTTTACTACTATCTATGCTCCTTCTAGGAGCTCTCGTGGCATGGTGCCTAGGGCATTTAACTGCTAACCAGAAGGCTGGAGGTTCAAACCCACCAGCCACTCCTCAGAAGGAAGGTTGGGCAATCTACTTCTGTAGTAATATTGCCCTGGAAACCCAAGGAGGGGTCGCTATGAGTCAGATCCAACTCCACTACAGTGAGTATGCTCCTTTCTTCTTTTTTAATTGTGATTTGGGTGAAAGTTTATGAATAAATTAATTTCCACTCAACAGTTCATACACATTTTGTTTGATGACATTGATTGCAATCCCCACAATGTAACAGCTTTCTTCCCACTTCCTTCCAGTGGTTACCTTTTCCCTGTGTCCTTTCCTATGCATTCCTGCCCTCAGAGTTATCTCCCTGTGCAAATACTGCCTTTCCGATCTCCCATGATTGATTGGTCTAAGGAATGTACCTACCAGGTATAAAGGATCACCTTATATGCTTGTCTACTGTTTGGCAGGAAGCCATGGGAGTGAGTTCAATTTCAGGCCAAAGGGTAACTAGGGGCCATAGTCTCAGGGGTTTCACCAGTCTCTATCAGACCAGTAAGCTTGGTCTTTTTTTTGTGATTGAGTTTTGTTCCACATTATCCTCCTACTTTATCCAGGATCTTAGAAATCTTCTTCTTCTTTTTTTAAATGCATTTTATTGAAAAATAATTTATGTACAATGAAATAAACAAAACTAAAGTGACATGCATGGGTCAGTGCATTTTTTTTTTTTTTTTTGCAGTGTTCCCTCCCCTCCCCTCACACCCCTGGCAACCAACAAAAAAAGTTTCCCTCCATATATAAACCTTTCGTTGACTCTCCACAACAATGAACTAATACTGTATTTGTCCTTCTGTGATTGACTTATTTCACTCAGCATAATGTCCTCCAAGTTCATCCATATTATGTGGTGTTTTGCAGACTTTACATTATTCTTTAGTGCTACATAGCATTCCAGTATGTCTATGTACCATAGTTGTTTGGTCATCCACTCTTCCGCTGATGGGCACATAGGTTGTTTCCATCTTTTTGCTATTATAAATAGTGCTGTGATAAACATGAGCATGCATGTGTCTGTTCCTATCTTGGCTCTCACCTCTCAAGGATATATACCTAATAATGGGATTGCTGGGTCAAATGGTATTTCCATTTCCAGCTTTCTAAGGAATCGCCATATTGCTTTCCACAGTGGTTGTGTCACTTCACAGTCCCACCAACAGTGTAGGAGAGTCCCAATCTCTCCATATCCCCACCAGAATTTGTTATTTGCTATCTCATTGAACCTTTCCATCAGTGCTGGGGTGAGACAGCTTATCTCATTGTTGTTTTGATTTACATCTCTCTGATGGCCAATGATTGTGAGCATCTTTTCATGTATTAGCTGACCACTTAAATATCCTCCTTGGTGAAGTGTCTATTCATGTCTTCTGCCCATTTTTCAATTGGATTGTTAATTCCTTTGGTGTTGAGGCGTTGGAGTTTTCCATGAATCTTAGAGATAAGTCCCTTGCCAGATATGTAATATCAGTAAATATGAATTTGTTGCTGTCATTTTTGCCATGTGCTTTTTCATTGTGTCAATTTCTTTGTTCCATATAATTTTCTATGCTGAGCTCGTTTTGTTTGTGAATCATGTTATCACATCTTTCATTGCTATTGTTTTAGTATTTGCTGAATATTTATGCTGGTCCTCTTTTTTATTTTGATGAGAAGGTTTATCATTTTTCTTTGAGGTTACCTTTGATTTATAGTTTTCTTCCCAAGTTTAGAACAGTCTGTTCTATCTTGTAGTTGTCTTGACTTCCCTACCATCTAGAAGTTCTGTAATGGCACAGATTTTTTTCCCTCTTTTTGGTTTGTAGTTGCCCTCATTTGTCTGTTGGTGTCTCTGGTTCCCTGTTTACAATCTTGTAGACTTACTACTTTGGATACTTCCATAGCTGGGTTGGTTTCTGGGTTATATCATCCTGTGTGTTAATGGTCAGTTGTTGTTGCTTCTCTGTCCAAAGGGTTCCCTTTAGCATCTCTTGTAAGGTAGGTCTGGTTTTACCAAATTCCCTTAATTTCTGCTTATCTGGAAATGTCCTAATTTCACCATCATATCTGAAGGATAATTTTGCTGGGTACATAATTCTTGGTTGGAAATTTTTCTTTCAGGGTTTTATATATACCATCCCATTGTCTTCTTGCCTGCATGGTTTCTATTGAGAAATCCGAGCTTAGTCTTATTGGTTGCCCCTTGTTGCCCCATGCTGCTCTCATGATTCTTTCTTTGTCTTTGGTTTTGGTGAGTTTGATGATGATATGTCTTGGTGTTTTTCTTTTGGGGTCTATCTTGTTTGGGGTTCGTTGGACTTCTTGAATGGATATATTCTCATCTTTCATCATATCAGGGAGGTTCTCCTCCAAGAAATCTTGGACAATTTTCTCAGTGGTTTTATTTTTCTCTTCCTGTTCTGGAATTCCAATGACATATAGTTTATTCCTTTTGATGGTATCCCACATGAACCTTAGTCTCTCTTAATTTTGTTTTGATCTTTCTTCTGATTGACAGAATCTTAGAAATATTCTTGTTGCATACTTGGTAGGTTCAATAGAGTATCTTTCTTAGAATAATAATTTCTCATCTAATTGACTTATACTTTTTAAGTGGTTCTGATTGTGAAGGCCTAATTTCTGAAAGCTATTTTCTTTCTCATGTATATGCTCACCCAAAGTAGATGTGTTCTAGAGAACTGGTATTCTTACCTGGTGAGAGTACTAATAGAGAAAAGAAGATCTTGTCATCTGCTTAAGGAGCCCTGAGGACACAGTGGTTAAACACTGGGCCGATAACTGAAAGGTAGGCAGTTTGAACCCACCAACCACTCAGCAGGAGAAAAATGTGACAGTTTGCTTCTGCAAAGATTTACAGCTTAGGAAACCCTATGGTTCTACTCTGTCCTATGTTGTTGTTGTTATGTGCCATCGAGTCGGCCCCAACTCTTAGAGACCCCTCCTTGGGTTTCGGAAGCAGTATCACTACAGAAGTAAGATTGCCCAACCTTCCTTCCGAGGAGTGGCTGGTGGGTTTGGACCACCAGCCTTCTGGTTAGCAATCAAGTGCCTTAGGCACTATGCTACCAGAGCTCCTACTCTGTTTTAGAGAGTTACTATAAGTTGAAATGAACTCAAAGGCAACAGGAAGTGAAGTAATTTGCATACCCAAACCAAACCAAACTCACTGCTGAGGAGTCAGATCTGACTCAGTGACCCCTCTCAATCTTCCTTCCTGAGGATTGGCTGGTAGGCTTGAACTGCCAGCCTTCTGCTTAGCAGTCAAATGCCCTAGGCTCTCCATTTGCATACAGGAGCAAAGTACTAAGCTTTCATTTGTTGAAGCATTCTCCTAATGCTTGCCCTATTATTTCCATGTTTTAAAATCTGTGTAGTGGAACTCTGAAACTTTAGCTTGTGAGACATATCTGTGACTTTAATAAATTACAAATACACCTATTCCTTAATTATCAACTTGTTATCTGACATTTTGCATTTACAACAATAGTAAAAAACCTGCTATCTGACTATTTGGCAAATCAACAACACACATGTGGCAGTAACAATCACGGAGGTACAAGGTAAGTAGTGCTGGCTGCTAAGGTTGTATATGTTAAGTTGGTTGGGCCATGATTCTCAGTGGTTTGACAGTTATGTAATGATACAATCTGGCAGTTAAGTAGTGATATAGTCATCCTCCATTTTGAGATCTGATGTGGTCATCCTCCATTTTTGCACAGCATTGATTATTCTCATAATGACCTGATCTTTGGAATGTAACCATGTGGATAAGTGAGGAGTAGGTGTATTAAATTTTGCCCTTTCCTGGGGAGATGTGCTGTAATTTTGCTTTGCTATCTCTTTCAGCTTCAGCTTCTGACATAAGCAGATGGCCTTCTCTAAGGGAGTGATGCAGTATCATGTGACTGCCGTCTTAGGCAAGCTCTTCCTGTTCTCTCTTGTGAATCTCTTAAGAATGGACTTATTTGGAGAACCAGACTGTTAATTATTTCCTTTATTTCTCTTCCATTCATCCTTGTAGAAGTATTTTTTGAGGCATCATACTGTGTGCCAGGTATTATATCAGGCATTGAGAATCTGAAATGAAAATCAAAGTCCATCATAGAGCTCACTGTCTAATGTAGGAGCTGTTAGTTGTTATTGAGTCAGTTCTGACTCATGGAGACTCCATGTGCACAGAATAGAACTGCTCCTGAGAGTTTTCAGGGCAGTCATCTTTTGGTAGCAGACTGCCAGGCCTGTCTTCTGAGGAGCCTCTGGGAGGGTTCAAACCACCAATCTTTCCACTAGTAATTGAGCACTTTACCATTAGTGCTGCCCAGGGAGCCAGTGTAATGTAGGAGAGAGCAAGTAAATAAAAACTGTAAAACAATGCTTACGTATGATAGGAGAAATATGGTATAATGAAAACACCAATGAGGCAGCCTAAAGGGATGATTTAAGTTGTGTTTTCAGGGTTTACTAGGCATTAGCTACACAACTAAAGAAAAGAAAGGCAACTGTGGGTAGAGGATATAGCATAAGAGGCCCAGGACAAGAGATACTTTGGCATTTGAGGAGACAGCATTCTTAATTTCAGCTATGCCTGTAAAATGGTAATTTTGCTGAGGCACACATTTGAAATGCATGCTCTGGGTAGCTAGTGTGCAGGAGCAAAGCACTTACCTGGTGAGTGAGCTCCACTGACTGGCATCTGCTTCTCTGCTTGGCTTTGTCTTTTGCTTGCCATCCTGTATTCAATAACCCACTGCCATTAGTCGATTCCGACTCACAGTGACCCTATAGGACAGAGTACAGCTGTCCCATAGGGTTTCCAAAGCTGCCAATCTTTACGGAAGCAGATTACCTCATCTTTCTTTCATGGAGCAGCTGTTGAGTTTGCACTACCAACCTTTTGGTTAGCAGCCAAATGCTTAAGCACTGCACCACCAGAGCCCCTTCCTAGATGCTGAACTCCTGTGAAATGAATGCAAGAGTTTTAGTGAAAAATGGTCTTCATATGAGAGTTCAAAAGACAGGTAAATTGATATATGAATATATGTACAGGAAGCATGGAACTTTGGTGGAAATGTGATTTGGGTAAAAAAAACAGGTGCTTATGTAAACAGTTTTACATTTGGGAAATAGGCATGGACTCCCAATCTTCTGCCTGAGGGTGCTGAATGCACCATATTGCCCAATAAACTTGACTTAAACCAACTAAGAAACAGTGACTTTGTAGTGAATGTGATTTGATATAGATATTCTGATTATAATAAAACCTACCAATTTACCAAATGTTTAGGATGTCAAGTATTGTGCTGCTATGCACTTCCATGTACACCCACTCCTCACTTATTGACATGTTTAGATTCCAGTTTGGATATCATAGAAATGTATAACCTTTTAAGAGAAATTTTACATCATTACAAGGGATGTAAATTATATTCAGTATTACAAAATAGGAGATGACTACATCATTTTCACTTTACTATGCCACCCAGCCTGCTGGTAAACCACGGGGAATACTTCAGTATGGTGCTTGTAAAATTTTTGCCTGTGAAGATTAGTTACGTGCACAGCAACTTCATGCCTGCAGAATCTCTTTGGTGAGTATGCTTTTTTTAGGCTTATATAATATAGTTAAAAGAAAGAAAAAGAACTCTTCTCAAACAGAAATAATCAGTTGACAAATCAGTAGTTATTAGAGTACAGGCTGTAGTACATCCTGTTTTTCTAACTCCTTTAATTTGCTAGTAAAGCAACCCAAATTGCATGAAGGAAGGGAGGGTGTTGTTGCTTTTAAGGCTGCATTAACTCTGTGGGGCCCCATTAGAGCACTGGAGGAGAGACTCTACTAGGCTAAATTTTAGCATTTTGAAAGGATCTTGTGGAGAGAGAAAGAGCATACACGTGTGTATGTGTGTGTGTGTGTGTGTGAGAGAGAGAGAGACTATATAATTTATTCCATTTTCTGAATCAGACCCAAGTGTAAAACATTTTTAGTGTATAGTTGTGTGTGTGTGTGTGTGTTCAGTGAATACTGAGTACTCACTCTGTGCTTGGCATTGTAGCTTCTGCTGTGATGCGGGAGGGAACCAAGGCTCTTCCCATTGTTTCTCCCCTTCCCATTTGTGGGCAATGTGTGCTACACAATCCATTGGACCACTGCCACTTCATCTTCTCTTCTCTGGTCCCTGTGACACAGCCGAAGTGGCTGCTGAGTGATTTCTTATGGTCTCCTGAGGTCAGCCGCTAATACTTAGAAGTAGCAGGTGATGACTTTCTCTTTCTAACCCACAACCGTGACCTTTCACACACCTCCCTTCCCTAGTTCTGAAATAATATATAGTAGAAATGGTCATTTGTTAATGGATCTTGCTGTTTCAGATAGACCATATCACAAGGGCAGAGACCTGCCTCTCTAGTTCTGTGTGTCAAATTCCTAGCTTCTGGAATTTAACTGGATTAGGGCCCTGTGTGGTGCATCACACGATTGAGGATGTATGTCATTCATGGTCTTCACCTTCTATTTCATTAATCCTCATACTAAGGCATCCAAGGGAGAAAATAGAAGGAAGTATGCCTCACACTAGTCCAACCAGGTTGTAGCCTAGACAGTGAGATGCCAGGAGCTTAAAAGGGTCCTGTTGCCTGAAGAGTATACTGAAGGCTGGTTTCTATAATTCTATAATTAATAATAAGTTTAGTAACACTTTAGATTAAGAAAGGAGCTCTGGTGACATAGTGGGCAAGGCATCTGGCTGCTAACCAGACGGTTGGTGGTTCAAACCCACCAGCTGTTCTGTGGAAGATGAGGCAATTTACTTACATAAAGATTTACGGTCTTGGAAACCCAATGGAGGTCACATGAGTTGGAATCAACTCAATGGCAGTGGATTTAGTTTTTTGGTTTTAGATTAACTACTGGTAGCATGTGAGAGCTGGACAATGAATAGGGAAGACCGAAGAAGAGTTGATGCTTTTGAGTTGTGGTGCTGG
>NW_006921589.1:37103379-37118346 GCF_000298275.1 Orycteropus afer afer | reverse complement strand
TGGTTAGGGGGTGGAAAGTGACACTGAAGGACACAGAGAGGGAAAACTGAGGCCAATGGAGAAAAACTATACTTATTTATTGATTTTTTTTTTTTGAGAGCTAGCTACCTTGGGAGAAATTGACTGGGATGTGTGCATATTATGTAAGTATGTTTGTGTATATGTGTGTGTTTATGTTAAAATGTGTGTGGTGGGAAAGTTGTGAAAGGAATTGATAGTTGGGAAGAACCAGATATCTAACCTAATCTTCTAAGAATGATGGTTGTTTCCCTGAGGATTTTGTTGAGTCTGTGGTTCCTTTGCCAGAGCTGTAATTCCCACTAGCTCCAGGAATTCCTCTTTTTCCTCTGATCAGGCTTACTGGTGATAATGGTTTCCTTCTATTACAAGTCCCTGGGTTCTTTATCACCTTTTGTGTGTAACCTTGCACACCTTTGTGAACTCTTCTTCAGCTAACCTTTTGAGTGTGTCACCTGTTTGATAAAGGAAGGAAGAGGCTGAGGGGATAAAAGTAAGAGAGTTATATACCTTGGGTTTGGTGAATGAGCAGATCTTAATTGTGGATGGTGTGGCATCAAGTCACTGAATCAGCTGTCTATGGAAGTGCTATGCAACCAGCTCCTCTGTCAGACTTAAAACAAGTGGGAATAAAAACATTTCTGATGCAACATCATCCACAGTCCGGATTTCCTTTGTTACCACAGGAACAGGAGGTCACCATGATGGCAGGAAGTGGTTTGGGTGGGCAAGAACTACATTGCTAGGTAATGGGCTAGAGATCGAGAAAACACAAATGGTGATTTTACAAATGTGACATTTTGGACACCTGTGAGAGCACCATTGTGTTCTGCTTGCCTCCCTATGCACACACACACACACACACAGTATTGTTGCCATGGATGGAAGAATTCAACCATTTCAAGACCATGGTCTGGCAGGGAGAGAGAGCAGGGAAGGAGTCAATACTGTGATCTCTTCCTGACCTCTGTTCGTCAGTTGATCCCTCCCATTGGCTGAATCCAAGAGAAGCACAATTGTCAGGGAATCCAGGTGGTGCTGTCTATAGGGGTCAGCCTCCAGGGCACAGAGCAGGTCAGATAATGTGGAGAATGCATTGGAAGGAGCAAATGGAGAATAGCTGACACTATCTCTATTGCTCAATTTGTTAAATGAAGATGTAAAACTGCTAAGATGAAATATAATGACCTATACAAGCATTTAGTACTGTACCTGGGGTGTAATAGGTGCAGGCTTGACTGCTAACCAGAAGGCTGGCGGTTCAAACCCACCACCCACTCCTCAGAAGGAAGATGGGGCAATATACTTCCATAGAGATACTGCCTCAGAAACCCACAGAGGGGTCGCTGTGAGTCAGATCCAACTCAACGGCAGTGAGTTTGATTTTTTGGTTTGGAGTAAAAGGAGTAGCTGTTGTCTAGATAGTAGCTACTTTATTAGCTTTTGCATAATTGTAGTTTTGACCTTGGCTAGTGATTAATTACCTTTCCAACCAAAAGAGAGCTTACATGGCTCTGAGCCAGACACCTGTTTTTAATGTTGTTTGGTTTGCTCCTGATTATTTTTTCTTTTTTCGGGGTGGGGGGGGGAGAGGTGTTTTTTTTTTTTTTTTTTTTAATAGTTTATCCAATATTTGTTACTTGAAACAACCTCAACCCAAGAGCACAAAGTTGGTTGTAATATTACAATATTTTTTTTTTATTACAGCTAATCTACATGAGCCCTAGTGGCTCTTCTTGCACCCCAATAATTAATTGCTCTTTCATATCCCAACATTGTTACAGAAGAGGTTTCTCTTTTTTTGCGGGGGAGTGAGGGTGAGGAGGTCTCAGTCATATCTGTAGATGTGAATTTATATTCTCTAATTTGGACAGATAGAAATGTGCAGAGTTGTAAGTTAATTATTATTTAAACTCTGCAGAATTTAATAGATTAGATGCATAGGACACTGTGGCCGTAATTGATACTCATAACAAAGAAATTCCTAGTCTGTTCTTTTCTCAATTTCTGCCTCAATGCAGATACTGGAAAGGAGGGCATGGAGCATGAGCTTTAAATTTAATTTATGGATTGTTGTTATGCTGTGTGCCATTGAGTCAGTTCCGACTAGTAGCAACACTGTGTCCAGTGGAACAAAACACTGCCCGGTCCTGTGCAACAATCGTTGCTGTGTCCGAGCCCCTTGTCACAGCTGTTTCATTGAGGGTCCTCTTCTTTTTCACTGATCCTCTACTTTAGCAAACTCAATGTGTTTCTCCAGGGATTGATCCCTCCTGTTACAAGTCCAAAGTATGTGAAACAAAGTCTTGCCATCCTTACTTCTAAGGAGCATTCTGGCTGTACATCTTCCAAGACAGATTTGTTTGTTCTTTTGGTGGTCTATGGTATATTCAGTCTTTGCCAACATCATAATTCAAATGCATCAATTCTTCTTTGGTCTTCCTTTTTCGCTGACCACCTTTCGCATGCATACAAGGTGCTTGAAAATACCATGGGTTGAGTCAGGCACACCTTATTCCTCAACGTGCCATCCTTGCGTTTTAACACTTTAAAGATGTCTTTTGCGTTATATTTGTCCAATACAAAATGCCATTTGATTTCTTGCATGCTACTTCCATGGAGTTGATTGTGGATCCAAGTAAAATGAAATCCTTGGCAACATCAATCTTTTCTTCACTTATCATGATATTGCTTATTGATCCAGCTGTGAGGACTTTTGTTTTCTGTATTTGAGGTTTAATCCTTACTGAAATCTTTGATCTTTGTTAGTGAGTGCTTCAAGTCTTTTTCACTTTCAGCAAGTAAGGTTGTATCATATGTATATTGCAGTTTATTAAGGAGTCTTCCTCTTATTCTGATGCCATATTCTTCTCCATATAGTCCGTCTTCTTGGATTATTTGCTCAGCGTACAGATTGAATAATTGTGGTGAAGTCATACACCCCTGATACACACCTTTCCTGATTTTAAACCGCACAGTATCCTTCTTGTTCTGTTCAAATGACTGCTTCTTTGTCTATGTACATGCAGGCTCCTCATGAGCACAATTAACTGTTCTAGAATTCCCATTCTTTGCAGTGTTACCCATAATCAGATATGCCTTTGCATAGTCAATAAAACCCAGGTAACCATCTTTCTGGTATTCTCTGCTTTCAGCAGTTCCATCTGCCAACAGCAGTGATTGTTCTAAGTTCTCTTCTGATGTGGCTTGAATTTTTGGCAGCTCCCTGTCAATGTACTGCTGCAACTGCTTTTAAATTATCTTCTGCAAAGCTTTACTTGTGTATGATATTAAAGATATTAAAGATGATTTCCACATTCTGTTCCATCACCTTTCTTTGGAATGGGCATGTATATTGGTCTCTTCCAGTCAGTTGGCCAGGTAGCAAATTTCTTGGCATAGAAGCATGAGCACTTGTAGCATTACATCTGTTAGTGAAACATCTCAATTGGTCTTCCATCAATACCTCAAGCCTTGTTTTTGCCCATGCCTTCAATGAAGCTTGGACTTCTTCCTTCAGTACCAGTGTTTCTTGATCATATGCTATCCCCAGAAATGGTTGAACATGTATTCCTTCCATCTTCATTTGTTGCTCATTTTTTTGCCCATACAATCCTTGAATAAAACAACCTGAGGCTGAATTTTTTTCTTCATTTCTTTCAGTTTGAGAAATGCTGAGTGTGCTCTTCCCTGTTGGTTTTCTAACTCCTGATATTTGCAAATTTCATTATAATATTTCACTTCATTTTCTCAAACTACCTTTTGATCTTCTTTTCTGATCATTCATCATTTTTTTCCATTTGCTTTCGCTACTCTACATTCAAGAGCAAATTTCAGAGTCTCTTCTCTTGTGACATCTATTCTGGTCTTTTCTTTCTTTCCTGTCTTTTAATGGCCTTTTGCTTTCTCCATGTTTAATATCTTTGATGTCATCCCACAACTCATCTGTCCTTTGGTCATTAGTGTTCAATGCATCAAATCTGTTCTGGAAATGGTCTGTAAATTCAGGTGGGATACATACATGGTTGTACTTTGGCTCTCATAGACTTGTTTTAATATTCTTCAGCTTCAACTTGAACCTGCATATGAGTAATTTATGATCTGTCCCCAATTGACTCCTGGCTTTTTCTGAGTGGTGAAATTGAGCTTGAGCTTCTCCATCATCTCCTTCCACAGATGTCGTCAATTTGATCCCTCTGTATGCCCTCTGGTGAGGTCCACATGTATAGTAACCACTTATGTTTTTGAAAAAGGTATTTACAATGAATAGGTCTATGGTCTTACGAAATTCTATCACACAATCTCTGGCATCATTTCTGTCACCACAGTCATATTTTCCAACTGCCTAATCTTTTCTTTTTTTTCCCCCAACTTTTACATTTTGTAAAATGTAATTCCAATCACCAGTAATAATCAATGTATTTTGAATGCATATTTAATCAATTTCAGACTACAGATGTTGGTAGCAGAAACCTTCAGTTTCTTCATTTTTGGAGCTTGGTGGGTAAGGTTGAATAATAATTTTAATAATCAGTCTTCCCTGTAGGCATATGAATATTATCCTATCACTGACAATGTTGTACTTCAGGACAGATCTTTAAATATTCCTTTTGATGAATGCAATGTCATTCCTTTTCAGTTTTTCATTCTCACATATAGTGCTATTCACAATGACCAATACTAGTCCATTTCAGCTTACTGTTGCCTGTGACAATGATCTTCATGCATTCTATTCCATTTATAATGACTTCCAATTTTCCATCATTCATACTTTTTACATTCAGTATTCTGATTATTAGTGGGTAATTGCAGCTGTTTCTTCACATTTTGAGTCATGCCACATCAGCAGATGAAGGTCCTGAAAGCTTTACTCCATCCACATCATTAATGTTGACTCTACTTTGAGGATTTTAAAATACTTTGAGGTACTTTAGTGCCTTCCAACCTGAGGGGCTCATCTCTTATGATAACAGACAGTGTTTTGTTGCTATTCACAAGGTTTTTACTGGCCAGTATTTTCAGAAGTAGATGACCAGGTCCTCCTTTCTAGTTTGTCTTAGTCTGGAAGCTCCACAAAAACCTTTTGTCCACTGTAGGTGACCCTGCTGGTATCTGAAGTACTAGTAGCATAGTTTCTAGCATCATAGCGACACAAACCACCATAGTATGACAAACTGACAGATGAGTGGAGAAAATTTATTGATATGGCTATGGAAGTAAATTCTCTTTCACTCTTCATGTATCCATGTACAAATGGTATGTGGGTATGGGAGAGAAACCAGTGGTAATACAGCCACACATAGCTAGAAGGCCTAATGAGTTGTAATTTTTATTTTTGTTTTGAGTAAATTCCTAAAATTATTGAACATATGAATTTCCCATTTTCATTGTAAATTTACCCAAAGTATTATGTCCAATGACCTTTGTTCTCCCAGTTCTGATGATAATTTTATGCTGAAAACAGAATCATTTGTGTGTGTGCATGTGTGTACTTCTAGTGCTGCATCTTACCTAAAAGAAAGATGATAGCAGAGTAACTAAGGAGCAAGGCTTCAACTTTGTACAGTTCAGTAGATTATAATTATATTTTGCACCCTATAAATACTTGAGATCACAAAGATGTCAGCAGCTTAGCTTGAAGTTTTAGAAGAAACAAACGAATGAGATATTCCCTTCTCTCCAGGCCAATTTAGTGAACTTTTGGGCTAAGTTGAACCACAGTTAAAAATGTAATACTTATAGTAGCATTATTAACTTTTCAAAAGTATTTTGACATTTAATACCATTTCCAAGGTCCTTGGTGTGGTCATGGAGGCCTAAGACATTATGCTTTGATGGGACTGGAGAAGATACATGGGTTAAAGCTTCATTTTATGGGTGAGGCAACTGATACCCACAAAGGCTAAGTGACATGCTCAAGGTCACAGCACTGGCGTGCTGGTGTACAACCAATTTTTCTTTCGGAGGCCTTTATTGAAAGTAACAATGCAAATTTTCTTTCAGGCCCATATTTATGAATTCTGATTATTCTAATTTGATTATTCATTAAAAATATTTATTGAGCCTCTATTATATCCAGGAACTCTGTACACAATGGTAAAATAAAATAAACATAGTTTCTAATCTCATGGAGCCCACAGTAGATTTATGAACACTTATGCTGTTGCAGCTTATCATAATTATTTACTGATAGTTTAATATGTGTCAGGCACTGTGTTATACAGATATAAAAGCAAGAGCTAAGTGCTTCACATAAGCCTCTTACTTAATTAACCTTACGACAGACCTGTAATACAGATGTCAGTAACACTAGCCTCAAAAGTTAATTGAGATTAGGCATGGTGATTGGTGTGTGAGAGAGAGTCCGTTTTGTTCTCTAAAGACCATTGAGCTGAGCATTAAGAGACTGAGGTGGTAGGAACTTAGCTGCATAAACTAGTTATTTAGCTTATTTAAGCTTGTTAAGCTTTCTATACACCTAATCATGTGCTTGGTTAAACATTTGGATATCAACCTGCTGAAAGGAAGCTTTTCTATATAGTCATTTGTCTGGATTTCTGGCCTTCTATCTGAACCATGTACCATTCTTTAGCCAATCAACTTTTGGAAGCTGCCTCATCTCATCAGTTCCCAGAGAGGTACAAGTACTGTCCAGCAGTGCCTAGATTCATGGCTTTAGAGATATCCTTTGTTTATACTAGATGCAAAATGAGTTACCCAGAATCATAAGAACATCATAAGGAAATTTTTGTAACCATTATGTTGAACTAATAACTTGAGATCTTTTTTCTTTTCTTTTTTTTTACAATAGACATCTAATGTCTGATACAGACCTCTGCTAAGACTATTTATATTTTTGTGTATCTTTGTGTATCTTCCTTCATACTAGGAAAGGCTTGCCATTTTGTACTAACTTAGCCTATGCTGGTTCAACTAGTGTTTGTCAAAGAAGGAATTAATTGACTCTAGGATGGACTAGGGGGAGTGGGTGAGACAAGTCCAGACAGTTCTGTGCTTATGAACAAATCAGAGGATAATAGATGCGCTACTTAAGGAACTCAGACATGAAAACCATTCCTGGAACTGCCACATTTCAAGGTTGCATACTGGAATCTTTTATCAGTTCAGTGGGTTTAGTTGTGATATGGGAAATGAGTCAGAAACTTTGTTCTTTCTTCTAGCTTTCAGACCCTAAGTCAAGATTGAGGATCTATCTATTTTACCTCTTCTACCTTCTATAATTATAGATGATTTCTCCTGGAGGCTTCCTTGCCCAACTTATGTTTAATATTTTTAGATAATGCCTACTTCCATCCTCTAGGTGGTTAGGGAAAGAGCTTTGGCCCATTCTAAAGACTTCTTACTTTATTTTCTTCATACGAATCTATACAAATATTTCCATAGCCCTTCTAAATTAGAGGTGGAACCATTACAGAGTGTTGTGTTTGGAAAAGGTTAGGCTTCAGATAAGTTGAGTTCCTCTACAGCTTTCCTGTAATCAAACCAAAAACACCCAAGCAGTTACTTTCAAGTGGATTCTGACTCATGGCTACCTCATTTGGGTCAGAATAGAACTGTGCTCCATAGAGTTTTCAGTGGCTGACTTTTCAAAGTAGATCACCATTCCTTTCTTCCAAGGAGCTTCTGGTTGGATTCAAACTGCCAACCTTTTGGTTAGCAGTGAGCACATTAAGCATTTGTTCTACCCAAGGACTCATCATTCCCACCACTGTTGTTATTTTGCTCTTGTGTCTATTCCTACTCATGGCAACACCATGTATTATGGAGTAGCACTGTTCCATAGGGTTTCCTTGGCTATAATCTTTAAAGAAGGAGTTTTCCAGGTCTTTCTTCCATAGAGTCACTGGAGAGATATGAACTACCAACCTTTAAGTTAGCAGCTGACCACAAACTGTTTATGGCCCCCGAGCTCCATGTTGTTATTGTTATGTGCCATTGTGTTGGACCCAACTCAGAGCAACCCCTCCTTGGGTTTCTGAGGCAGTATCACTATGGAAGTAGATTGCCCAATCTTCCTTCCAAGGAGTGGCTGGTGGGTTTGAACTGCCAGCCTTCTGGTTAGCAATCAAGTACCTCAGGCACTACGCTACCAGAGCTCCTTGTTGTTGTTGTTGTTATGTGCTGTCGAGTCGGCCCCGACTCGTAGCGACCCCTCCTTGGGTTTCCGAGGCAGTATCACTACGGAAGTAGGATTGCCCAACCTTCCTTCCGAGGAGTGGCTGGTGGGTTTGAACCGCCAGCCATCTGGTTAGCAGGCAAGTGTCTTAGCCACTATGCTACCAGAGCTCCCCCAGAGCTCCTTAGGCAGATATAATAATTATCATATCTTTGAACTGAAGATCCTAATTAGATAATCCATTAATAGAACTTGACCTAGTCTATGGCTTAATTTGTATGTGTGATACTATTCAGAAAGTGATGTGATTATTACTAGTAATAATAACTAGTCCTTGCATCCCTAAGACCATATATTCTTGCTTTAATAAGTTATTCAACTAACAGACTAATTAAAGATTAGAACTAAAATATCATTTCACTGCTGTATTCCTGTAAATGAAATTAAACTTTAAGTTTTATTTAAGACTTCAATGTAGTATATTTAGCATGTTTTGTAAGTCTGGAAGCTGGGCCATTTCTATAAATGTTGTATTAAGTAGCTAGTCTTTTGTGGAAATTAAGTACATTTTAAACATGGGTTCATTTAAATTATTTTCCTTTTTGTTTTCAAGAAAGATTGAGAAGAGTTACAGGAAATTTAGAAAATTAGTCATTCAGTTCCTTGATGGATCATTCACATACCAATGCTATGGAGTATTTAATTGATTAAAACATTCTGAATGAATTTGTCATTTTTGGGTCCTCTTTGAATGAATGTCTTTACTCTGTTTACTGTGTACCAGTAATATTGTTATTATTTAGGTTTCCTTCCAATATTAATTTATAAGATGCTCTGGCTAACTTATCCACAGAATGTTTGTCCAAATCAAGACCCTGACATATTTGGTTAAACAAACTTTGTGGCTTTCGAAAGAAATGCAAGAATTTAGCAGTCAACATTATTTACAAACTCCAGCATGGCCATGTTTAAATGATAAATTGAATAATGAGATGATGATTATTTTAACTTTTTAAAACCAAAACTCTTGCTGTTGAGTTGATTCCAACTCATAGAGACCTTATAGGACAGAGTAGAATTGCCCAGTAAGGTTTCCAAGGCTATAAATCTTTACAGAAGTAGAGTGCCACATCTTTTTCTGGTGGAGTGGCTGATGGATTGAACCACAGACCTTTTGGTTAGCATCCAACTGCTTAACTACTGTTCCACCAGGGCTCCCTTTTGGGAGCTGTTGTTGTTGTTGTTGTTTGCCGTGGAATCGGCCCCAACTCATAGCGACCCCTCCTTGGGTTTCCAAGGCAGTATCACTACGGAAGTAGGATTGCCCAACCTTCCTTCCAAGTTTTGGGAGTTATTAGACCTTAAATACTGGAAAGGACAGATCCTTAGATTTTAAAAAAACAAAACAAAAAACGAAACAAAAAACCTCTCAATATTTAAAGCCAAGTATCTAAACGTATTTTGGTCTCACATATGAAAAAAGTCTAAACTTACTGCATTATTTCTTGACATTGTTTTATTCTTTTATATAGAGGTTTCTTAAGAGAATATAGATTTGCTGTGTTAAACTGATTACTTGAAATCTAAGTTCAGTTTCCAGTTCCAGGTTCTCAAAAAGGTCCTGCTTAGCCAATGAACATAAAAACAAGTACTGCTAATTTAGTTGCTGCTGAAGAACATGACAGGAAATCACAAGGCCATTAACACATCTAGAAATAGTCATTTTCTAGCCTGGGGTTCCTAAAACAGCTTAGCGAAGATAAAATATTAAGACAAGGCAGGATAGTGAGGTGAGTTTTTAAATTATGTTCTTTCTAAACTTGCCTTCAGTTCTACCCTCTCTCCTTCCTTTCATGCCTTCCTTTCTCTCTCCTTCTTCACCTGTGTTAACTTAAACATTCATGTTCCAGATCTTCTTAGTACTAAGTGAAGGGGCCATGAAGTACACACTTCATTCCTGCATATGCAATGAGCAAAAAAGATGGGAAATTATAGCCTATTCATCATAAAATTTCCAAGGTGAAAATGTCCTTCTTGTGTCTGTTTGATTAGACCTCTAGCCATCCAAAAGAGCCCTGGTCGTGCAATGGTTAAGTGCTCAGATGCTAACTGAAAGGTTGGTGGTTTGAAACCTCTGGTGGCTGTGCAGGAGAAAGGCCTGGTGATATGCTTCTGAAAAGAATATAGCCAAGAAAACCTTATGGGGCAATCCTACTCTGTTACATGGAATCACTATGAGTTGAAATGACTTAACTACATACAACAACAACCAGCCATTCAAATGCAGCAGAACGTGCCCACACTGTGGATGGGAAAGGAAAGTTTTCTCCTGAAGTGGAGACTGCATATTCTTTACATCTTGAGAGTTCCTCTAGGCTAGTAGCTAAGGAAGTCTTTCTTTTCTTAATTGTTTTATTTTGTTCCTTACTGAACAGTTATTGTGTGCCAACCATGTATTAGACATTCTACTAGGTCTGGGTATCCTGCCCAAAAGGAAATTGTGGTCTTACAGGGAGGCAGACATTAATGAAAGATTTACACAAATATCAACTGGAAAACTGAAAAATAATGCTTTGAAGAAAAAGTGTGTGGTGCCTGAGAGTGGGTAACAGGTGGGGAGTGGGCAGGGAAGCCTGAGACTGGTTAACTGGGCAAATAGGGGCAGAAGAAGAAAGTCCTCGAGAAATTCCCTGAGGAGGGAGAGTCCAGACTGGTGGTCAGGGCTGGGAGGCTGGGAAAATTGGCTATTACATCAGGTAACATGAGAAGATGGAGGAGAATAGAGTGCTTCTTCTTAGCTGGACAAACAGTGTACATTTCTTCAACTCAGATTGTTTCTTATCTAATACAAAGGTGAGAACATTTGTGTCTCTATGACACTAAGTAAACAGCTGATGTGTGTATTTTTTGTTGTTGCTGTTATTTGCCGTTGAGTCAGCTCCAATTCATGGTGATCCCAGTAGAATAGAATGAAACAGTGTCTGGTCCTGTGTCTTCTTCTCAACTGATGACATGCTAGAGTATATTGTTGCAACCACAGTGTATTCTGACTTCCAACTTAGGGGGCTCATCTTCCAGAGCTAAAGTAGACAATATTTTGTTATGATCCACAGGGTTTTCATTGGCTAGTGTTTGGAAGTAGAATTCTAGCCCTTTCTTTTTAGTCTTTCTTAGTCTGGAAGCTCGGCTGAAACCCGTCCGTTATAGATGACCCTGTTGGCATTAGATATATCAGTGGCATAGCGTCCAGCACAGGAAGCTGACAGATGGGAAGTGGATATGTATGTATAGTAGTGGCTTAATAAATACTTGTTGAAATGAGGATACTGAGGCCACCAGGTGAAGGACGCTTAACACACTCATAGATGATTTTTCGGGAACAGAGAAGAATATTTTAAAGAAAGAGAAGAGAGAGAAAGTTTCTTTCCTTTAAAGAAGCAACATAAAAGTTTGTTTAAAGTGAAATGTCTACACAGGTAACGTGAGGACATTAAGTTTGTGATGTTATCATTTCGAAGTAAGTTATTATCATTATGGTTAACAGTGATAAGGTATTAATATTCTGAATATGGGCAGTTCTTTTCCCTTTTAAATATCCAGGGGTGTGTTTATGTGTGTGTGTGCAAGTGTGTGCAAGTGTGTGTGCACAGGCACAGGCACACATATTTGAGGTTAAATTGAATTTTAGTACAGAGGGTAGGGCTGCCACATTTAGCAAGTAGAAATGCAGAATAAATCAAAAAATAAAAACCAAACTCACTGCCATTGAGTCGATTTTGACTCATAGCAACCTCCCATTGGGTTTCCAAGGCTGTAAATCTTTACAGAAGCAGAGTGCCCCATCTTTTTTCTGTGGATTGGCTGATGGATTTGAACTACTGATCTTTTGGTTAGCAACCAAAATGCCTTAACCACTACACTACCAGAGCTCTTATTAAGAATGTAAAATATCCAGTTAAATTTGAATTTCAGATAGACACAAATAATTTTTAGTATTGTTGTTGTTGTTGCTGTTATGTGTCACCAAGTTGGACCCAACTCATAGCAACCCCTCCTTGGGTTTCTGAGGTGGTATCACTATGGAAGTAGATTGCCCAACCTTCCTTCCAAGGAGCGGCTGGTGGGTTTGAACTGCCAGCTTTCTGGTTAGCAGTATTAATTTTTAGTATTAGTATGTCTCAAATACCTGACAATAGGGGCATTTTCCTCTAAAAACTCCAGAGGGAAGTTACTCCATTTCCCCATGTTTTTAATCAGTGCACGTACAATGTTTGTATTTATATTTATTCATTCTCAGTTCATTCCAGCTACATATATTTTTAGAATCTGAATTTTCCCAACAGTCTGGAACCTCTGGGGAGTGTGAAGTAACATGATGAAGGATCTCCTTCCTGGGAATCCTGTTGACTTATAGCCGAGACTCTGCCTTACTTTGGGCTTCAGTCACTCTATTATTCATAGCCCAAGAGTGCAACTGAATTTGCTGACCTTGGTATCCTCTGAACAGTGAAATGGAGGGCTGCCTTGGCTGCAGAGGACCCATAGAAAGATCATTGATCAGGCTTCTAGAAGCTGAACTGTTCCCTCAAACCTCTTCCCAGTTTCATAGGACACCTGCCTCCTTTTTATCAGAAGATCTTTTAGGTGAGTGGTGGGAACCCTGAAAACTCTGTGTGTGCTGATACAATGAAATAGAAACAGATTCATGAATGAGAACTCAAAATTAATTTAAATAAATGAAAACAATTGTTTTGGATAGCAGGATTTAAATTTGTTGCTCAATATTGATAATGTGTAGTATATTAATGAGTCAGAGTAGGACATAAAGAGGAGGCTCTAACATGCATACTTATCTGTTTTTCTAAAAAAGTAAAAATTTTAAAAATTGGATGTTAATATGGGTATTTATATGTCAGATAAAACTGTCAATAAAATTTTTTATAAATGATAAGAAGCTCTTATCCATACAATTTAAAAGTAACACATTATTGTTGTTATTGTATGCCATAAAGTCAACTCCAACTCATAGCAACCCTAGAGGAAAGAGTAGAACTGCCACATAGAGTAGAACTGCTATAAATCTTTATGAAGTAGACTTCCATATCTTTCTCTCATAGAGTGACTGGTGGGTTCACACTGCCAATCTTTTGGTTAGCAGCCAAGGGCTTAACTACTGGGCCATCAGGGCTTCTTTAATACATGATTAGAATTAACCAAGTCCGCAAAGTAAGTAAGGTTTTTGCTTTAAATGCTAGAGCATTTTGGATAAAAACTGAAGATCATGAAAGCTAGCAAGGGTTAAAGATCAGCTGGACTCTTATTTCACTGGGGAAGCTTAGAGAAGGGAAGGGACTTGTCTAAGGTCACCTGGACTTGTCTAGAACCTGATCTAGAATTCAGATACCCAGACAAACTCTCTAGTTCTCTTCCTGCTTGACTCTGCTACCTCATTTTTGAAATGCCAATAATAGGCCTCAAATTTGTGTTTTTGAAACCTTCTTACAAGGGACTTATTATTTAGCATATTTTATATACAGAGCAGATTATATTCCAAAGGAATTACACAGTAAAATATTAAAATTCACTGAAAAAGTAGAAATTGAACCAGAAGGTGTTCTCAAAACTCTCCCTTCATCATTTTGTCTGTACTCTCCTCTGGTAGCCAACTGGCTATTTAATTTTGAAGTGTTTTTTAAGATGAGAGCCCATACAGAATAGCTGGAATTCTTAGTCTGAACAGTGACAATCAACACATATGTGTGTAATTTAGTACATGGGTTAAAAATACTGAATTTATAATATTATTACTACAAGACAACCCACTGATGTGAAGACTTAGTGAACTGGTGCGAGGAAAAGATGTTAATTAAATGGCACTGTTTTCTCAAAGTAAAAGAAGCCATAGTATTAGCGGAATATTAGCCTTCTTTTTTTTACAATTCAGTTATGCTGACTTCATCAGAAACCTAAAAAAAAAAAAAAACCATTTTAACATCTGGATGCATAAAGATCTGTGTAACTGATTTGTGTAACTGTGAAGGAATATATAAGAATCAAATCAACTACATCATTGGAAATATATAAGGGAGAAGCTCCATGTCATCAGTTAGGACAAGGCGAGGCCCCATTTGCTAAACAGACCATGAATTGCTCATATGCAAATTCAAGTTGAAGCTGAAGAAAATTAAAACAAGTCCATGAATGCTGAAGTATGACCGTGAGTATCTCCCACTTGAGTATATCTAAAGAGACCATCTCAAGAATAGATTTGACATTAAGGACATCATACAGAGAGAAAGCAAAAGATCACTAAAAAGACAGGAAAGAAAGAAAAGATCAAAGTGGATGTCAGAAGAGACTGAAATTTGCTCTTGAATATAGAGTAGCTAAAGTGAATGACAGAAGAGCAGTCAGCCCCAGGGTTACAGGTGAGGAGAGACAACTCAGGGATGCCCAAAGCAGCAGGCCAGAAGAGCAGGAGAAAGGGGATTAAAAGCCAGGAAGCCAGAGAGAAGAGCAATCAGCTGAAGGGATTAGGTGAGGAGAGGAAACTCAGGCTCGCCCAAAGCAGCCGGACAGGAAAGGAAGAGAAAGGGGATAAAAGCCAGGAACCCAGACAGAAGAGCAGTAAGCCCCAGGGATACAGGTGAGGAGAGACAACTCAGTGACACCCAAAGCAGCAGGCCAGAAGAGCAGGAGAAAGGGGATTAAAAGCCAGGAAGCCAGACAGAGGAACAGTCAGCCACAGGGACCCAGGTGGGGGTGATACGAGAGGTCTCCGACAGCCAGACAAATTTGTCTCTCAGTTTGTC
>NW_006921589.1:37091621-37101144 GCF_000298275.1 Orycteropus afer afer | reverse complement strand
TGAGCTGAACAGAAGATTTCAAAGGGTGGCTTGAGAAGACAAAGCATTATAATGAAATATGCAAAGATCTAGCATTAGAAAATCAAAAGGAAGACCATACTTGGCATTTCTCAAGCTGAAAACTGAAAAGAATTTTAAACCTCAAGTTGTGCTACTGAAGTTGCAAAATAAACAATGTAGGAAGCATCAAAAGAAAATGAAAGGAATACAGAGTCACTGTACCATAAAGAATTGGTTGATATTCAACCATTTCAGGAAGTAGCATATGATCAAGAATCAATGGTATTAAAGGAAGAAGTCCAAGCTGTACTGAAGGCATTGGTGAAAAATAAATCTCCAGAAAATGATGGGATACTAATTGAAATGTTTCAAGAAGCAGATGCAACACTGAAAGCACTCACACTGCTATGCCAAAGAATTTGGAAGAAAGCTATCTGACCAACCAGCTGGAAGAAATCCATATTTATGACGTTCCAAAGAAAAGTGATCCAACAAAACATGGACATTATGAAACAATATCATTACTATTGCACATAAGTAAAGTTTTGCAGAAAGTAATTCAAAATTGATTGTAGAAGTACATCAACAGGGAATGGTCAGACATCAAGCTAGATTCAGAAGAGGATGTGGAATGAAGGCTATCATTGCTGATGTCAGATGTATCTTGGCAGAAAGTAGAGAATACCAGAAAGATGTCTACCTGTGTTTTATTGCCTACACAAAGGCATTCGACTGTGTGAATCATACCAAATATGAATAACATTTTGAAGAATGAGAATTCTAGAACACTTCGTTGTGCTCATACAGAACCTGCACATAGGCCAAGAAGCAGTCATTCGAAGAGGACAAGAAGATACTATGTGGTTTAAAATCAGGAGAAGTGTGTGTCAGAGTTGTATCCTTTCATTCTACTTATTCGATTAGTATGGTGAGCAAATAATCTGAGAAGCTAGAATATTTGAAGAGCAGAGCATCAGGATTGGAGGAAGACTCACTAACAAAGTGTGGTATGCAGATGACACAACCTTGTTTGCTAAAATGAAGAAGACTTGAAGCACATACAGAAAAAGATCGAAGGCTGCAGCCTCCAATATCAACATCCAGAAAACACAAATCCTCATAACTGAAACAATAAGCAGCATCACAATAAATGCAGAAAAGCCTGAATTTGTCAAAGTTTTCATTTTACTTGGAGACACAATCAATGCCCAAGGAAACAGCAGTCAAGAAATAAAATGATGCATTACATTGGGCAAACCTGTTGCAAAAGATCTCTTTGAAGTGTTCCAAAACAAAGGTGTCACTTTGAGGAGTAAGGTATGCTTGACTGAAGCCATGTTATTTTCAACCATCTCATATGCATATGAAAACTAGATAATGACTAAAGAAGACTGAGGGAGAATTGATGCTTTTGAGTTATGGTATTGGCAAATGATATTGAATATACCATGAACTGCCAGAAGAATGAACAAATCTGTTTTAGGAGAAATACAGTCAAATTGCTTGTTAGAAGTGAGTGGGGGTAGACTTCATCTCACATATTTTGGCTATATTATCAAGAGGTCCCTGGAGAAGGACATCATGCTCAGTGTAGTAGAAGGTCAGCAAAAAAGAGGAAGACAACTCAATGGATTGACACAGTAACTACAACAGTGGCTTCAAACATAGCAATGATTGTGAGGATGGCTCAGAACTGGGCACTGTTTTCTTCTCCAGGGACCTCTTGATAATATAGCCCTGGTAGCATAGTGCCTAAGGCACTTGACTGCTAACCAGAAGGCTGGTGGTTCAAACCCACCAGCCACTTCTCGGAAGGAAGATGGGGCAATCTACTTCTGCAGTGATACTGCCTTGGAAACCCAAGGAAAGGTTGCTATGAGTCAGGTCCGACTCGACAGCACATAACAACAACAACAACATGAGTCATAACTGACTCATAACAACAATAGGTGTTGACACTTAACAACACACCTAACAACAATAATAACTGGTTTCATCAAGCTATTGCTTAAAATTCAGCTTCCATCACTTCATCCTCTATAACCATTGCTATTTATAATTACATGCTTTTAACTCTAAAGTTTATAAAGTGGTCTATAATGAAAGATATACACAGTTAAATTTAGAAATTGAGACAATTGTAGAGGGAGAGGTGAATAGATAAATTCCCCCATACCTAGGCTAATACAGTCATTGAGATTGAGTGCTGGTATTTATTCTATGCTTTCTGACAGCTAAGGCAAATGGAGACTCCAGTAATATAACATCATGCTCATTACTTCAGTGCTCACTTTGACTGCCCTCACCCTCAAGGTGGACTGTTACAGAAATGTTAGTCATCATTTCTAGTCTTAGTTGTCATCACCAGAAAAATTGTTGAATTTTGATTTATAATTACAATGAACTCTCAGTTTTTACAGATATTACATTTGCTTGAGTAACTCTTTTGGGCTTGGTTTTAGATTTTCTAGGTGATATTAAAAATCAATCTGTGTTAAGTGCCCTGGCTAAATGAGACTGTCGCTATCATCCTTTAACTGTGGACATAGTGTTAGGACTAGTGCTTTTCCCTTAAGTCCCAGTAAATTCCCTGTCTTTTGTTTCCAGCCAAATCCCAGTGTCCTTTGGGGTAAAGCTTCTCATCCGGAGACTCTGACCATGACTATGTATCATGCTTATTAATATCACATTGTGATGTAATTTGCTGTTTTATTCAGCTCCAGTTCAACTGCAAACCTTTTGATTTTACTAAGAAAATCTGAGAAAGCATTCCAGAGGGAGTCTGAATTTAAGGCAAAATATGATAGTGATTAGGCCAATTATAGATAAGTGGGTAAGGAAGCTGTGAGATTATGTGTGGAATGAATGATTATTAAACGCCAGTAAAACAGCACAGCTGGGGCTTGAGACATCTAAGTGAGCTCAATGTGTCATTTTGTCTGGTTGAACCAGATTAAAACAATATTTTCTGTGAGCATTAAACTTTTCTTTCTTGAGGCTGAATACTATGGGAGGATGAATAGCACTATTGCTATGATTGCTATTATTCAGCCTAATTAGTTCACACCTCTTTTGAGGTCTTAATGTTCTATTTAGCCAGTTTAGCACATGAGACTTCAGTAATGAACTGTGAAATCAAGAATTCTGCGTTCTCTGGCTGAAGTTTTGCCCCTAATTCCTCTTGGTCTGTTTCAATCTGTGTGTCACTGCTCCTAAGCTGAAGTGGGCAAAAGAGTGTTGATACATCACACCTAGAAAAACATCTTAGAGCATGTTTCCAATGGACTATGGGTTAGCAAACTAGTCTTTTTTTTTTTTTTTATAATAGAAAACAGCACGGCTTAGTATAATGAACTGATGTGCTGTAAATGAGGATGTGCTCTGGCTTGATGATTTTCTGGTTATTTTAAGTAAAAGAGTTTTGATCTGAAAGAAAAGCGAAAAGTCAAAGGGAATGAGTATTCTTAGGGAGGAACTATAGTTTGTTCATTAGATCTTAGCTCTTGCTCAGATGCCAGACTATTTGGGTTCATTTTTAAATTCCTCCACTTATCATATCTGTGCCCTTTGTTAAGTTTTTCCTCCACTCATCAGTTTCCTCATCTGTCAAGTGGGTACAATGATAAGATCACACCTTAATGGGTTCTGGTTAGGCTTAATAGATTACTCTGTGTCTCTTTGTAAAGGTGTGATTAGAACTGGCTTTGGCATAGAGTAACCTCTCCATAGGTGTTAGCTCTTTTTGTTGTTTTTGTTCTTGTTATTTTTCTTGTTCATGTTGTTATCTTCCTTATTACCTTGTGGGAAAGTTTATGCTGAATAATCAATGTTATTGGATTTTTGATAGAGAATATAAGATATCATCTGTAATGAATGCATAAACAGTTACTGTATTTTCCCCAAGTGCTTTAATTCATTTTAAATGAAAGATTCATGGCTCATTTGAAATGTACAAGTAGATTGTTGTTGTTGTTGTAAGTAGATTAGCCTTTACAAATAATGTATTTAATACCAGCTACAATATGTGGCAATTGTTTTAAAGTCCTTGCTCTCTGGGAATTGTACATAAGGCCTATCTATGCAAATTACTTTTCTTTATATTTAATCAATTCTGAAAACATAGGTTGCCTATAGGATTTTTTTTCCCAAAAAGGTTTTGAATCTCGTTCAATATTGTATAGCTGTAGCCAGAGGGGTGATCCTTATTGCTTTCTCTGACAGTTACTGAGCCAATTTGTCTTAATGTTTCAGAACATATTGTTAGCCTTACCCTTGACAGTTACATGTTCTGAGGTTCAGAAGAAAATAAAGTGAAGGAATTATTTGACTTCCACTCCACTAGAAATAGGGCAGCAAGAAAAAGTGACGATATATATCCTGTTCTACTATTTCATCCCATCTGAAGCCTTAGGGAAACTATGGCCACATAGTCAAGCATTTGACTGCTCTTGTCTCTTTATTGATTGACTAATAGACTGACCTATATACCTATGTACATTGGAAGATATATTTATAAGAATGGGAAATGGTAACTACTTAGCAAAAGAAAAATAAAGTATTACTTAATATGGGATAACTTTTCACAAATCATTCAAAATTTAATGTAGTAACCTGAAAAATTAGAATGCAAAAGTTACTTGACCTAAATCTAGTTGATTTGTAATAAATCTTGTTGGTTATGGTTAGCAATCAGTTAATAGCTGTCAAACTAATACTTGACCAAGTAAGAAACATATTTACTATGTTTCTTGGTGTGGGAACAATTTATTCGTTCAACAAATACTTATTGAGTGGACCAGGAACTATTTTGAACCCTGGTAGTGCAAATGGGACCTCTTGCTGTGTAGTGCCTAAGGCATTTGACTGTTAAGCAGAAGGCTGGCGGTTCAAACCCCCTGGCCACTCCTCGGAAGGCTGACTGGGTGATCTACTTTCATAGAGATGCTGCCTGGGAAACCCAAAGAGGGGTCTCTGAGTTGGAATCAACTCCACAGCAGTGAGTTTGGTTTTTGGTTTTTTTGGTAGTACAAATAGTAAACAAAACAGTCTATAGTCTAATGCAGGAGCTCTGGGGCATAGTGCCTAAGGCATTTGACTGCTAACCAGAAGCCTGGCCGTTCAAACCCACCAGCCACTCCTCAGAAGGAAGGTTGGACAATCTACTTCCATGGTGATACTGCCTCGGAAACCCAAGGAAGGGCTGCTATGAGTTGGATCAGACTTGATGGCAGTGCATTTTTTATACTCTAATACAGACGACAGACAATTCCAAGTTAACAAATGAATAAAAATGTAATGATGTATTATAATATGGATCACAGTGATGGTGCTAACTGCCTAAACACTGTAATCAGAGCATTGTGCTTGTTAAATGAGGTGATTGTAGTATGTTTTAAACAATGAAACCAAACTTTTGAGTACCTGCTTGAAAATACTTTTTTTTTTTTGGCAAAAATGTTACCCTTAGAATGAATATACAAACACGTTTAAAAAGAAAATATACACGCTAAAAGGACTATCCTTATGAAGGTAAACTTATATTACAACTTTACCCTACATGATCTCTCTAAATTGTAATGGACTATGAGTGTTGAAAAACACATGAAATGTACAGTGAGTCTGACTTGTGGATGAGAAAAAAATGTTTTTTCTAATGTGCCCTGTATATCATGTAAAATAGCTACATTCATGCCTTGCTCAGCGTGGAGGCAGGTACTACTGGTCAGGGAGAGATGAATGGTTCCAGTTGGAAGCAGTGCATTTGAAGGGTCAAAGTGGTAATATCCAATTAATAGGAGAGCAGGCAGGAAAAAGTATAGAAGTTGTACATGCTAATGCTACTTCTGCTGTTCACAAAAAACAAAACGGTTTTGTGTGAAAAAATTATTTTCCCCAACTTGAAATCATTAAGACTTTGATCCCTCTAGAACTTTCTTTGCTATTCTTCCCTTAGTCCCACATGGTTATCTCCTTTCTAAGAAAGCCTTGTATGAACTGCACAGCTCTTTGCAACTGGAAGCACCAGGGACTGAGGCCTGGTAGAATGTTTTGAGGTCAGATACTTCTGAATTCAAATTTTGCTGTTCTTCTTTTTAGATCTATGACTTGAGCCAGTTTTTAAACTGTTAATCTACATCTTTCTCAACTCTAAAATGAAGAGACTAATATAGGGTTGTGTGGTGTGTAATGCTATATCCATAGGTAAGGCGTCTTGTGTAACACTTAATTGGTTCTGCTTACTACTTAACCGGGAGCTCTGGTAACATAGTGCCTAAGGCACTTGACTGCTAACCTGAAGGCTGATGGTTCAAACCCACCAGCCACTCCTTGGAAGGAAGGTTGGGCAATCTACTTCCGTAGTGATACCGCCTCGGAAACCCAAGGAGGGGTCGCTATGAGTCGGGTCCGACTCGACGGCACATAACAACAACAACAACAACAACAACAACTACTACTACTACTTTACTGCTTAGCTCTGAAAACATTTGCTCTTACTAATACAAAGTTCAGTGTCAGGCTATCCCCATGGTGTTTCACCTCTAAGTCTCATTTCTGCAGTGTGAGGAGGATGTTGAGGACAGGAAACATATTTTATGCTTCTCTTCTACCTTCCACTGCACAGTGAACATTCCTCAGCACCAAGTATTGTTACTATCCCTGACCTTTGGATGTATCTGAGGCCATTGTGGTGGCTATTGTGTCCATCTAGCTCACTGAGGGTTTCCTCATTTTCACTGACCCTTCATTTTATCAAATATTTTGGAATTGGAGATACCAACATGAATCATGTGTTTATATCTATATAGATTTAGATGGATGTCTATCTATCTGCTCTATCTCCTTCTTTCATCCTTTTAAAAGGTTAGTCAATAGCAATGAGGTCAGCTCGTACCCAGATCTTGGTTTCTAAGTTGTTAGTTGCCATCGAGCTGGCTCTGAGTCATGTTTAACAAAAGAAAACATTGCCTGGTCCTGCACCATCATCCTAATGTTTGGTTTATTGAGCCCTTTGTTGCAGCCACCGCCTCAAGCCACCTCATGAGGGTTTCCTTCATTTTCCCTGACTCTCTACTTTACCAAACATGATGTCCTTTTCTGGTGATTGGTGTTTCCAGATAACATGTCCAAAGTAAGTGAACTGAAGTGTTGCCATCCTTACTTCTAAGGAGCACTCTGGTTGTATTTCTTGTAAGAATGATTTGTTTGTTCTTCCGGTTGCTGTTAGCTGCTGTCAAATCGGTTTTGACTCATAGCAACCTCATGTACAACAGAACTGGAAGGAGCCCTGATGGCGTAGTGCCTAAGGCATTTGACTGCTAACCAGAAGGTTGGTGGTTCAAACCCACCAGCCACTCTGTGGAAGAAAGACTGGGCAACGTACTTCCATAAAAATTTACTGCCTCAAAACCCAAAGAAGATCACTATGAGTTAGAATTGACTTGATGGCAATGAATTTGATTTGGTTTCAGCTTGGTCCTGTGTCATCCTCACAATCAATGTCATGCTTGAACCCATTGTTGTAGCCACTATGTCAATCCATCAAATTGAGGGTCTTCCTCTTTCTTGCTGACCATCTACTTTACCATGCATGACTTCCTTCTCCAGGGTTTGATCCCTCCTGAGAACACGTCCAAAGTATGAGAGGCAAAGTCTGCCCATCCTTGCTTCTGAGGAGCTTTCCGGCTGTACTTCCTCCAAGACAGTCCATGATACAGTCAATATTCTTCACCAACACCACAATTCAAATGCATCAATTCTTCTGGCTTCCTTTTTCATTGTCCAGCTTTGCATGCATATGAGATAATTAAAAAGATAGACTATGGCTTCTATCAGGAGCACCTTAATCATCAAAGTGACATTTTTACTTTCTAAAATATTAAAGGGGTCTTTTGCAGCAGATTTGCCCAATGCAATATGCTGTTTGATTTTTTAATTGCTGCTTCCATGAACGTTGATTGTTAATATATGTTTATATTGCCATTCTGGGCCGTCTTTAAAAAAGATTCTTAAAATTAGGACACCCTGAAAAACGTGGAGACTAGTGCTTTTCACGCTGTGCTCCCACATAGATTTTGAGGGTAACGGGGAAAAAAAAAGGTGGCACCATATGAAATCAGCTCTTACAATCATGATAGTGATTAGGAAAATAAAATGTGCCATATCTCATTTGATAATCCCTGTACTAGCCTAAGGAGCTCTGGGAGCATAGAGTCTAAGGCATTTGACTGCTAACCAGAAGGATGATCGTTCAAATCCACCAGCCACTCCTCGGAGGGAAGGTTGAGCAATCTATTTCCTTAGAGATACTGCCCCGGAAACCCAAGGAGGGGTCACTATGGGTTGGATCTGACTTGACGGCATTGAGTTTTTATACATAGCCTAAATTGCCTAATGTCTTTTATTATGATTAAAGTTACAATGGGATGTGTAATGCCCATTTACTATGCTCTAAAACACAATGGGAATTCACCTCCACAAAGAACAATAGGCACAGATCCTATTTTAAGATGTTGGATTCTGGCCAATTTTAAACATCTGCTTCCTTCTGAGACAGTCTGGAATTATCTTACAGATCCAGCCTCAGAACTAGGTTCAGGAGCAGCAGGTTTTTAAAATTATGATATATAAGGAGTCTCAGGTTGGCTGAATGGGTGAGGCGGCAGGGCCCTTGTCCCACGACATGTGAAGAGATGGTGTTCCATCCATGGTGCAGTGTTTCCAGGCTCTATGTCAGCATTTCAGAGTTACCTATAATAACAAAAGAATCAAGGGAAAAATCTACAACAAAGCAGACACTAGGTAATTAATTAAAAGGTTTGTGTATGAGGAAGCTTTCTTGTGTATCTATGTGTAATGCTAAGATTTCCAAGCCTATTTTAGGCACTATTCTAACACAGCATAAGGATTTGGGCAAACACATGTAGTATGTTATAATGATATTTGGCTTGTTGATTTCTCAGCTCTAAGGAAACTTTTGCTTCTTACAATAGAGACAGATTATTGTGTTCTGAATGCTAAACTTTATTCTGAAAAATCATAAACAGAAACTCGTTTTTAAGCAAGTTTATATGCATTCTCTGAACAATGCAGGCCAACATTCAATAGTAAACATTTATTTAAGTGCACACAGTATACCGTTGAAGGTTGTATAGGGGTTTCAGAATAAATGATCTACCTTTGCCACCTAAGACCTTACAATTATCTCATATATAGACACTATACTTTCATATCTTCAATTAATGGCAGAAAATTACTACAGTGAGTGGTAAAATATTACACTAGTATTTCTTTTATGTGGCATCATGACAGATTCTGATTACATGATGTTTTCTAATTATCTTAATTCCATAATACCTAGTGTCTTTAACAAAATTCCTAATGGCAGTACCATAAATAGTAGAACCACGGAATGCTATTTTTAAGATTTCTTTGTGGTTCTTTTTGTGCTTAGAATATTTCCAACTAGGATAAGGGTGTTTTCAAGTCAACTTGAAATATTTAGGTTCATTTGTTTCTATTTTAT
>NW_006921589.1:37070167-37091521 GCF_000298275.1 Orycteropus afer afer | reverse complement strand
AGAACATATATCCCTGGTTCCAAAATTAAGATCACATTTGGAGAGTCTGACTTTTATTCCTGTCCATTTTCTACCTCTATTTAAAAAAATTAATTTTAAAATTAGTTTTTGGTTTATCCTTCCATTGTTTCTTTTTGAAAGTATAAGCAAATACATACATATATGAGTAAAATATAACTATATGGATATTCATATATATGCATTAATCACCTCCCCTTCTCACATGAATATAGGACATTAGATACATTTGCCTTGACCTTGCTTTTTTCACATAAAAGTAGACCCTGAAGATCACTCCATTTCTTTTTAGAGCTTCACAGCACTATAGTGTATTACACCATAGTTTGTTCATTAGGTTTCCTGTTGGTAATTATATGGGTTGCCATATTAAAACTTTAAATAATATTTCTGAAGTGAGAAAGGAAATGAAATGATCAGCTGATATGAGTTCTATTTTCTTAGTTGTTCTATTTCTCATTATAGACAAATACCAAATACAAATCAGGTTGATTTTTGTGATGGTGTGTGTGAGTTTAAATATAATTTCAGCTTTGCACAACCTGGATGAGAACACTGGAGTCCCAGACTTTTGCACCCAATGTGACCAAAGCTTGCCCAATTACCCAAGGAAGACTTATTATCCTGGATGACCTTGGAAAAGTTTATGTAGTGATTCGAACCTACTCAGCAGAACCACAGAATTTTGAAAAGGCCTAGAGATCTACATTAATATTACAGCCAAGAAAACCTCATGGAGTAATTCTACTCTGTAACACATGGGGTCGCCATGAGTTGGATTTGATTCGAGAACAACCAAGAAAAACAACAACAACATTGAGAACCCAGAAAAATGAATGGTTGGGGTGTGGTAACAATCGTGTAAGGCTTTTCTAACAATTAGAAAAATGTTGGATTATAAATTTTGAAAGTAGTGATTAATAACCTATTGAGATGACTTGTTCTGGAACTTTTAGACAAAAAGTTCTGTTCACATTGAAAATAAGGTATCATTAATCATATTTGTGATAGGATCATTTGTGATCTCTTTAGAGGCTTAGTTGAACTTTTTTTTTTTTTTTTTTAAACTTCTGGACACAGTATCTGCAACCTCGGTAGAGGCCATCAGGTGACTGGTGACTGTATCTACTGGCTTCAGGGATCTGTACAGTATTTCCCAAAGCATTTTTTGGACAATAAAATATATTTTGGGGAACAAAGAGTTCTGTGGCCAGATACATTTGAAAAATGCTGATATAAACAAATTTCATTACTGCAGGATTTTTCAGAGCCTTTGATAACTAAGATGTATATGACTTTTCAAGACAGGGATCTAAAATGACTTTCACAGAGTTTTTTCCTTATGGAGTCTGTTCTGGGAAAGTTGGTTGTTAAGAGTGAAAAGTGTTTTTGGCCTTGTATAATTTCAGCAGGAATGGGATTGTCACTGGTCTTCCGCTTTGTGTAAGGAATTTTAGATGAACATACATACATTAGATAATGGTTCCTTGTAATGAAAACCCTCATAGAAGGATTTATGCTGTTCTTAACTTAGCAGAAAGAAGGAATTATTTTGATCCTTCCAATAGTTTCCCTTTGCTCTCTGAGTAATTTCTATTCCTTGTTACTAGTTTTTATCCAGACAAGGGTAGACTAGTTATCCTTCCTGTGGCACTGGAGGAGAGAGGTCAGAGTCATCTAGTACACACCATTTGTTTGTACCCCACATCACTGCTGACCCTTTCCTGTTCAGGGAGAAGAGTACTAATTGCTTGCTTTTTCACCAAGTTTTCACTAGTGATTGACTTTAGAGTTGTTATAAAAGGACATTTGAAATTTCATGGATTTGTTTTCTTTGAGGAACATGATAGGCTCCTAATATGGCTTCTATCTGGTCTATTCATCCAAACTGCTTCTTATAAGGTTTGCATCTTGTAACTCCCATTTTATTTTTACAGACACACATTTTAAGACTATTTAAAGAGAAAAAAATTCAAATATACTGTGATTTTACTTCAAACATCTTGAAGTTGGATACAGTTGTAATCACATGAATGGAACACATAAATGAATGAATTAATAAAAACATAATAATTCTTCAATTGGTGTATTTACAGCATTTCAATGAAGGAGAGATGCGATTCACTTCATTATTCACTGTATGGTCAGGAGCGTCAGCTGGTGTTTGAGAACTCGTTGATGATAAGACTAAGAGTAATTCTTCTTCCTAAAACCTTTTTGTCTTTAGAAGAGGTAGTTCCTGTCTGAATTTTCTGATGGATCTCATAACTTACTTTTGGCATATCCTATTGCATTCTTTGCTTCGTTGTACAGATCCCACTTCGAAGTCAGATTGATTTTTGTCTGTCTTCTTAAGCTCAGAAAACATCATTGTTTTAGTGAGTAATTTTAGGATTTTTGTAAGTACTTTTCTCCTAGATTGCATCTTACCTTAATGGCTCATTTGTTAGAAATTCTATTTTTTGCTGTGGTGAGGATGAGAATGGCATTCTGTTGCTAAATAGAATTCTAAATTGCTTTTATAGCAGACATTTTGGATATTGTTATTCCAATACCTCTGAGGAACAACCAAAAACCAAAAACCAAACTTACTGCCCTTGAGTCAGATCCCATTCATAGCAAGCGACCCCTCCTTGGGTTTCCGAGGCAGTATCACTACGGAAGTAGATTGCCCAGTCTTCCTTCTGAGGAGTGGCTGGTGGGTTTGAACCACCAGCCTTCTGGTTAGCAGTCAAATGCCTTAGGAGTTACACCACCAGAGCTCCCGAGGAACAACCAGACACAGGAAAAACAGTATTTTAGATAAACGGTAGTAGAATATACATCTTTGTGATGACTACATTTGGCATTGCCAAACAGGCTTGGGCACCCTCTGTGAGACACGGGCTAGGGGAAATCCCTCTGCAGCCACTGCTGGAGTGGCTGGTCTATTCTTCCAGCTGCATCTTTCTTCGTTGCTTTTTGTCAAGCTAGCAGGTAGAGAATACTGCCTGGAGATAGTGGGTCCTGGAATTGTGGATCCTAGAATTACTGAAAATTACAATGAATTTCCTTAAATTGGAAGAAAGAAAATGAAAGAAATAGGTAATAGAGAATGTGATAATGAAGTTATTATTGCCCTCTGTTCTGGTTACCTAGTGCCGCTCTGACAGGAAACATAAATGGGATGGCCTTAACAAACAGGAGTTTATTCTCTTACAGTTTGGGAGGCTGGAAGTCCAAGTTTAAAGTGCAAGGTTCTAGGGGCTGGGTGAAAGACCCTTGCTTGACCTTGGGCTTCAGTTCTGCCTCTTGCTCCTGGCCCACTGAAGCTAGAGGCATCTCTTCACTCAGGCAGCTACTGGCTGCTGAGGCTAACAAGCCCAAGGCCGACAAATAAAAAGGCACAGTCCCGATGTTACCAAACCACATGGCAGGCCATTAGTTCAATTGCATTGTATGTCCCCAGGTCTGCAAAGCATGGCAGGCTGCTGAACAAAGACATGGCTACATGCAGGGTCCAACCGTGCCATAGGCTAGAGACCATCCCCAAAGCTTCTCCTTATATACAGGAAGCAGACCATATACCAAAGGCAGCTACCTACTCACCTGCTTGTGGTAGATCCCACCATGGAGCTGACTGCCAGTCTCCTCATGGGGAATAACTACCACCAACTGTCCAGCAACTCAACCAGACCCAGCCAAGTTGACATACAAATTTAACTACCACACCCTCTTGGTAGGGGGATGGTTTGGATATTTAAATATATGTGTATATGCCATGTACTAAACCAAACCAAATCAAAAACACTGCTGTCGAGTCGCACCTGACTCATAGTGACCCCTCCTTGGATTTCTGAGGCAGTATCTCTATGGAAGCAGATTGCCCAATCTTCCCTCCAAGGAGTGGCTGGTGGGTTTGAACCACCAGCCTTCTGATTTGCAGTCAAATAGCCTTAGGCACTACACCACCAGAGCTCCCTGCCATGTACTTGTTGTTGTTACGTGCCCTCGAGTCAGACCCAACTCATAGCGACACCTCCTTGGGTTTCCAAGGCGGTATCACTACAGAAGTAGATTGCCCAACCTTCCTTCTGAGGAGTGGCTGGTGGGTTTGAACCGCCAGCCTTGTGGTTAGCACTCAAGTGTCTTAGGCACTATGCTACCAGAGCTCCTTCTGCCATGTACTAGCAATAGCATATAGGGAGCTCTTGTGGTATAGTGGGTGCAAAAACGGCAAGGAGGCCACATGTTCCGACCTCCTCTAACTTTACAAGAGGAAGACAGGATTACCAGCAGTAACCCAAGGCCTATTCCTACAAGGCCAGACATGCTGCCTCCCTCCAACCCTTTCACCAGCCGTTCCTCCCAAAGCATCCACCACCTCTCTCCTGGGTTCGATAATTCACTGCAGTGGCCACACAGAACTCACAGATTATGGGGTTTATTAGGGAAGCATCAGGCTACAACTCAAGTTCAGGAAGAACGCTCAGTCTCTCTCCCAGCCCACCGTCTCTCAGCCAACAGTCTCTCACAGTCTCTTTCCAAGCAGTGCTGGTCCCTCGGTGTCTCACTCAGCAACGCGTGTCTCTTGTGTCTCTTTCCCGGCAGCACGTGTCTCTTTCCAGGGCACGTCTTCCTCAACCAGCAGTCAGAGAGCCTTCTGCCTCCAGGAGCCTCCTTTTGAGCCTGGAAGGGTGGCCAAACTAGCCAATCACAGCATCAGAACTCTAAGCACGTGAGAGAGAGTGGGAACCTCCCAGAACATTGTATTGTGCCATGCTCAACAGAAATAACCTAGGTGGGCGACTTTAAAATCAGGATCTCCTCAGTTGCTAATAGCAATTCCCACCTTGGAGTTTACAAAGACTTATGGGTAGAAAAGCCACACTAAGTAATTTACTACACCGCAGTGGATAAGGCATTTGGCTGCTAACTAGAAGGTTAACCGTTCAAACCCACCAGTTGGTCCACAGGAGGAAGATGAAGCACTCTATTTCCATAAAGTTTTACAGCCTTAGAAACCCAATGGTGGTTGTAACGAGTCAAAATTTACTCAATGGCAGTATAGTTTGGTTTTTCTGAGCAATAATATGGATGATAATAATAGGTAATTCTGAGCACTTACTTTGTGCCTGACACATTAAATTTGCTTTGTATGTATTCTCACAGTTAATTTCCTTATTACCTCAATGAGGTAAGTGCACTGTTTATTCATTTTATTAATGACAAAAACAGCTCCTTAGAGGTGGAACAACAAGTTAACATGGTTAATACATTAAAAAAAAAAAAAAATGAAAAAAACTACTTGTTGATTCTGACTCATGGTGACTTCATATGTGGAGGTAGAATGCTGACTAAAGTAGAGACTTTGACCAAGGAGGCATTGGAGACACTTGTACATGAGATAGTGAGTGTTGGAGCCCTGGTAGCTCAATGGTTAAGTGCTTGGCTGCTAACTGAAAGGTTGGTGGTACAAACCCACCAGAGGCTCTGCAGGAGAAAAGATATGGGAACCTGCTCCCATAAAGATTACAGCCTAGAATACCCAAAGGGGCAGTTAGGGTCTATGAGTCAGGATTGAGTTGGTGGCACACAACAAGTTTAAATTGTATCTGTTTGGAATTATCAGCCACATTAAAGGAAAAGGTAATATTTTATGTTTATCAGCTGTAAGGATTAACTATTCAGCAGTATTTTTTCTTCATCTCTCTTCTTACTCATCATTTTTGGTTTTATATTGTTGTTATTAATGTACATGTCTTATGTCCCCAATGATTCAAAAGTTCTTTCAGTGCCTTTCATTTCATAGGCCCTCAATAAATATTTGCATCATGAGTGGGCTGAATATTACTTGTTGCTATGAGATATGTGCCTATAAATATGTTGGATGACAATTGTTGTTGTTGTTGTTGTTGTTATGTGGACGATAGAAACCTGATAATAATTATTATGTCAAAAATAACTTAAGAACACCAATCCTATAGCATTTGTCCTGAATATGACTTGTAAGGATTTGGGTTACCTTTCATTCATTGGGCATGCAGACTTATTCCACAATAAATTCAGTGGGTGTAAAGTTTATTTCTGTATGTATATTTAGAGAGACATAAAATATTGATTTTCCTTATAAAAAAAGATAATGACTAAAAATTTTTTGTGGTCTCTATGACAGTTTTATCACATGTCTCTAAAAAAGCTACTCATTTTCTAAGAACAAAGCTCTCTCTGTGCTAACAGACTATGAAAACCTATCAGTTATGTTTCTTTCTTTCTTTTTTTAAAAAGCCATTAGCCTTTAAATATTTGAACTTTTTCCTCTGAGCAATGGCCACACTAGACAAACATACTGGCATTAACATTTCTAAAGCAGGCTCAAAATAAATGAGAACTTTAAAAAACCTTCTTCAAATCCCTATGTTAATTGTCATTTTAATTAAAGCTTCTGTGTGTCATCAGTGACAGGAGATTTCTCCAGGAAGATAAAGAGAGAGACTGCATCTGCATTTGGCTTTTATGAAGGCAAGAAGAATGTGAAGGAAACCCAATAGCTAGATAATCTTGCCATTTATATTTATAAAAAATATAAAGTATGTGCTAAAAATTAGGTGAGTCAAATTCTTAGTTGATTAACATGATTTTCTTAGGTGATTACATTTCTAAATCTAATTTATGGATAGATCCCGTGGTCTAGGGCTTAATCTGGTGTGTGCTAAACTCTTCTATCATAGACAGTTTCATAGAGATAAAGGGATCTGGAGACAGAAATCACTTTTTTGTCCATGGCTTTTGATTTGAAATTTTATTATTCAGGTTATCGCAAGGCTGTGAGATCAAATAAAAACATACTTGAAAGAGCTTTGTAAAATGTAAAATATTACATACTGCCTAAGGCACTTGACTGCTAACCAGAAGGCTAGTGGTTCAAACCCACTAGCCACTCCTCGGAAAGAAGGTTGGGCAATCTACTTTCGTAGTGATACCGCCTCAGAAACCCAAGGAGAGGTCGCCATGAGTCGGGTCTGACTCGACCGCACATAACAACAACAGCAACAACATTATTATCTAGAAAACAAAGTAAAATGCACATGTTTATTCAAACTGCTTGCCCCTCCCCTCCTGCCTAAATTACTGTATTAGGAAATTAGGAATTTTCTTTCGTGCATCTGTTTAAAAACTAAGAACAGGGACCTGGAGTTTGTTGCTCATGGACCCTTAGCCCTGCTTCAAAAACTGTATAAAATCAAATGAAATAGGGTCCTCAGGCAGCTTGTAAGGAGTCATGCTATCTTTCCTCCCAGCTTCCAGGCCAAGTTGAAAATGTGCTTTATTGTAGAATAGGTAATATGTGAGTCTTGTTAACTGAGAACAAAAGACTCATTTTTTATGAGTCTTCATCATTTTAATGATGAAGACAAACCTAGAATCTGAACCTCAAAGATAAAATGCAGTCAGAGAAGCATGAAGACTGTTCAGTGCTTTTAACACACAAAGATACTAGCAGCAGCATTAGCATCTTTCCAAGGACTTATCTTTTCTGTTGTTGCTCATACTGATTGTATTTGAATAAATTTAAATAACTGGCAAAACTGGTGGGTAGTGATGAAATCAGAAAAGAGACGGCTTATATTGGATATTTTCTGCATGAATGGCAATGATTCATATCTTGATAGGGTTGTTGTTTACTAGGGGTATACATTTTTCAAATACATTTTTGTATATTTAAGATCAACACATTTCACATTTCATTATATTTCAATTTAACATCCACAAGAAAGCAATAAGAAAGTGGGATATAAGTAGGATCATTAGAAAATAGTGAAGGAAAGCACATTTTATCATTTAGGTCTTCCCCCGACCACCTCACTGATAACTGCCCAGGGTACCAGTTGCTAGTGGGTTCCAGGTGGAATGTTCAGAAGTTCTTTGCAGTGTGTTGTGGCTGGTGGGTCTATAGCAACTGAGCAGAGCCCTGTGGTGGCTGCAATGCCATGGAGGGGCCACATTTCTCTGTGGAGCTTGGGTTTGACCTGATCCTTGAAAGGCTGTGAGAGGTGGAGATAGCATTGCTGTCCAATGACATGAGTCCACACTTCGTGTTCCACAGCCTCCAGTGGGGGAGAGGAGTGTCTCCTGGGATCAGCTTACGAGTGCAGCTGCTGTTTTGCTTCATACCTGTGCGGTCTCTCAGGAGCCAGCTTTACGTGAAATGCAAAAAGAAGCTAGCACAATCAAGTGTCCCTCTGTTTGAACCGGTTAAGCAGAGAAGTCAAATATTTTACGAGCTCTGTGCATGTTTACAGGAGTGTGCATAGAGTTGTAGAATGCCAAACTGGAGAGACAGTCTTTAAAAATACCCAACTTCATAGACAAATACAAAAAAGCAATGAAGAGCCACTCCATGCTGATGAAAGAGATGTCTTCCCTGGTTCAAAAACAGAAAGAAGAGGGATTGAAATGCTCCAAACATGAAGAAGTGATGATGGAGATGATAAAAGTGCTTCGTAGAAGAGGTCATCACATTTACCACAGCACAAGGCGTTTTTCCTAACCCAGTGCATGGCCCAGAGCCACCCCCTGACTGTCCTTCCCTCAGAGTGGGTCTGTGTAAGAAGGCAGTGCTGTGCCCTCCCCTCCACAGAGGCCTCTGAGTCACCAGCGGTGACCAATGAGGGGGGACTCACATCAAGGCGCTGAGACCAATGTGGCCACAACCCCTCCTCATGGGCTAGAACTCCTCTATCTTCACAACTTGGACACATGGTCAGATATACCTTCAAAGGAACAGACTCTTCGACTTCCCAGAAAACACCAGGGAATGTAGGACTTTCTTTTTCTTCACTGAAAGTTAGAATTTTCACTCATTAGCAAGAAACTGCTGCCACTTAAAAGACTATGCTTTAACTCACATTGAAACTTGGTCAAATGACATTTTTCAAAATATGCTTTATAAATGTTATTTATATACTCTTATGAAATTATTTAGTAGCTCTGGTAGTGTAGTGCCTAAAGCACTTGACTGCTAACCAGAAGGCTGGCGGTTCAAACCTACCAGCCACTCCTCGGAAGGAAGATGGGGCAATCTACTTCCGTAGTGATACTGCCTCGGAAACCCAAGGAGGGGTCGCCATGAGTCGGGTCCGACTCGACGGCACATAACAACAACGACAACAACAACGCCATCTTCATGGTCAGTTGTATGTTTGAATACATTGTGTTGTGCCCGCTGTGTATTTTGAGTGCCTTTCAACCTAGGGGTCTTATCTACCAGCACTGTCCACCACACACCCACACTCACTGCCATCGAGTTGATTGACTCATAGCGACCCTTTCTTGGGTTTCCGAGGTGGTATCTATACGGAAGTGGATTGCCCAGTCTTCCTTCTGAGGCGTGGCTGGTGGATTTGAACTGCCAGCCTCCTGGTTAGCAGTCAAATACCTTAGGCACTATGCCACCAGATCAGACAATATTTGTCTTGTACCCGTAGGGTTTTCCTTGGTTGATTTTCAGAACAAATCGCCAGGCTTTTCATCTTAGATTTTCTGCCTGGAAGCTCCACTGCAACCTGTCCACCACGGGTGACCCTGCTAGTATTTGAAATACCAGTTGTCTAGCTTTTAGGATCATAGCAACACACTAGGCACCACAGTATGACAATCCGACAGATGGATGGTGGATGGAGATATGTTGTGAAATGTAACAGATTTTTCTGATTCTGTTTTCTCATGAGGAGCCAGCACAGTGTACGCCTTTTGAGAAAAGCATCTGTGTTTTTGTTTGTCCGTCACGCATGCGCACACGCCTCATATTCACAACATACATGTGGTTGAATTAGTACCCTTATGTACTAATTACAAAAGCCTATGAGTGGCCCTTTCTCCAGCCACATCTCGTTTACCTTCAGGCAACAGTGGAAATCACTGATTCTCCCTGCCTCCTTTGAAACTCTTTCTTAGCTCTCCAGCCTTTGTCCCCTGACCTTTTTTTCTCTAAATCCCAACCTCCATCGCCTCCAGCTGGTTGTTTCCTAAGACTCTGTTCTCAGCCCTCCTTTTTATGTTCTTTGTTAGGCCTGTGTATTCGAATCATCTGGGGGAGGTTCCCTACCTTTTGCCTCCTCCTCACCATCCCCAGTAACACTGTGTTTCTACTTGTGGTACATCCTTTTTTTTCCCCTTAAGTATTTACAAGTAAGTTGAAGATGTTTTTGTTGACCATCTTTGAAGCGACCCTGACTCGTGCTAACCCCATGCACAACAGATCAGACCACTGTGATCCGTAAGGTTTCACTGGTTGAGTTTTTTCAGAACTAGGTAGATCTTCAGGTCTTTCTTCCTAGTCCGTCTTAGGGGGGCAGCTCTGGTGACACCTGCTTAGCATGATAACCCTTTATTCCCCAGGTATTTTGAAAAACAAGGATGTTCTTGTACATAACTATAATATGTTTATTAAAATCAGAAAATTGACATTGGTAGTACTATTATTTAATCTATAGAGTTTATTAAAAATTTGGTAGTTATCCCATTATATCTGTTATAAACCAAAACCCACTTTCATCAAGTCAATTCCAAGTAAATGACAGTCTTTGGGTTTCCAAGGCTGTAAATCTTTACAGAAGTAGATTGCCTTCTCTTCCTCCTGCAGAGGAGCTGATGGGTTTGAACTGCTGACCCTCTGCTTAGCAGCCAAATGTCTTACCCACTCCACCACCAGTGCTCCACATATTCTTTATAGAACTGGGGGGAAAAATATTGGTGTCTAGAAGTTGAGTCCGGGATCACACATAGCATTTTGCTGTCATTTCTTTAGTCTCTTTTAATTTGAAACAGTTCTCTAGGATTTCTCTGTTTTTCATGACCTTGACATTTTTTGAAGTGTATAGGCCAGTTATTTTGGGATCATTTGATCTTTCCTCGTGATTAGATTCAGATTATGTATTTTTGGCCGGAATACCACAGAAATTATCTTGTGTCCTTTTTAGTACTCTAAATAAGGGGGCATATGCTATCTACTTATGCCATTATTTGTGGTCACATAGTTAACACGGTATCTGTTATGTCTCTCCATTGTAAAATTACTCTTTTCCCCTTGTAATTAATAAGTATCTCATGGGGGAATTCTTTGAGACTATAAAAATCATGGATATTATGGAGAAGAGAGTCAGGTTTCTCATTTTTGGAGCATTCCTATAGCCTTGTTCTTCACCAGTTCCTTTAGTGCAGCTGTGACTTCCTCCTTCAGTACCATTGGTTCTAGATCGTATGCCACCTCCTGAAATGGATGAAGATCTACCAGTTCTTTTTGGTACAGTGACTCTGCATATTCCTTCCATTTTCTTTTGATGTTTCCTGCATCATTCAATATTTTGCCCATAGAATCTTTCAATATTGCAACTTGAGGCTTAAATTTTTTCCTCAGTTCTTTCAGCTTGAGAAATGCCGAGCATGTTCTTCCCTTTTGGTTTTCTAATTCCAAATCTTTGCACATTTCATTATAGTAATTGGCTTTGTCTGCTCGAGATGCTCTTTGAAATCTTCTGTTCAGTTCTTTTATCTTGTCCTTTCTTCCATTTGCTTTAGCTACTTTCTGCTCAAGGGCAAGTTTCAGAGTATCTTGTGTCATCCATTTTGGTTTTCTCTACTTTTCTCGTCTTTTTAGTGACCTCTTGCTTTCTTTATGTATGATGTTCTTGATGTTATCCTACAATTCTTCTGGTTTTCGGTCGTTGGTGTTCAATGCATGAAATTTGTTGTTTAGATGGTCTCTAAATTCAGGAGGGATATATTAAAGATCATGTTTTGGCTCTCATGGACTTGTTTTAACTGTCTTTAACTTCAAGTTAACTTGCATATGAGCAGCTGATGGTCTGTTCCACAATCAACTCCTGGCCTGGTTTTGGCTGAAGATATTGAGGTTTTTCCATTGCCTCTTGCCACAGATGCAGTCAATCTGATTCCTGTGTGTTCCATCTGGTAGCACAAGTCCATGTGTATAGCTGCTGTTTGTGTTGTTGAAAAAAGGTGTTTGCAATGAGTAAGTCATTGGTCTTGCAAAATTCTATCATGTGATTTCCAGTAGCAATGAGCATACTTAATATCCAAATCTTGGTTTCTAGATAACATTCCCCAGTACAATCAAACCAAGTCCCCTTCCTGGCAGGGGTGGGGAAACAACAAGACAAACTTGTAACATCTTGTTTTACCAGAAAGTAAAAAAGTGAGTGAAGAATAATGGAGACATGTCAAAAGGACATACGAGCCAGCTTGAAGGGGCTCCACTGACCAAATACAGGACAATTCGAGCGTAAACACAAATGATAGGGACAGATAGAATAAAATAAAAATCTATGAGTCCGTGTTAATGTAAATAAAAAAAATGAAAAAATAACTGAGCAAGAAGGGAAAATTATTCTTTACAGTAGAATTCTAACAAATAAACATAGGAGGAATGGTGAAATGAGAGTCACCATTTGGGAATCACTGCAGTGATGGTTGTTTCAGATAAGAATCATCAAAGGACTCTCTCTACTTCTAAGGATAGATTTGCTCTTTCTGACTCCTTGCCACCCAGTCATTCCATCCGCAGCTTTCAGAACACTCTTAAGCTATTCTTAATCTATTCTTAAGCTGTTTTTCTCCACCTCTCCCACCCATATGTATATATCCCAGTATCTAAGACCAGGAAATATCCTACTTTCATACTATTAGAATAGAGTCTTGCCCCATCTGTTAAGATTCTTCAGGCTTTCCAAAGAGACACTAATTAATACTAGTTTGTATTAATGTAAGAGACTAGAGAACAACCCCAGAAACATTATTCCTCACCAGCTAATGTGAGTTTATTTCTTGGGAAAATCTGGATAGGTAAGAGGGAGCTATCAGCCTGGGAAGTGGACATGAGGGTATCTGCTGGGGGCAAATAAGACTTTGTGGAGCTCCTTCTATATTATATAATAAATTGGCCTAAAATTTTTTTCTTCTGGTTAGAGAGTAAGGTGTTGAGAATTGACCTAAGCAGATTTGGCCATGGATAGCCCTAAGTGATATGTTGTTATTTTCCTTAGTCAATAATTCAGAAGAAGTTTGAGGTTAGTGAGTTTTAGGTACTACCCAAAACTTGGCAACTAGCTTATAATGAAAGCAAGTCTTATACTAAATTATGATACACACTGAGACATTTATTACATAAGCACTTGTTAACAAGTAGGTATAAAATAGTTTATAGAGCTTATTATAGGAGTTGTTAGGAAGTCCCAGTCCCACTTGCTTGCACAGAGTTTCCCTGAAGGCAGACAGGGCAGCATTCCAGAGGGTACAATTCTGATACTTTATCATAGCAATCAGGCAACTCCCAGCAAGTTGACCTAGGGCCATCTAGGGATCAGATCTCAAGTCCATCTCTATAGGGAGAGCCACACTTGATCCTTATATTCCATTCACACTAGAAAGGAGAGTGTTTCTAAAATATTTCCCCACAAATTCTTAACAGTCTTTAGTTTTACTTATGGGAGTCCATTTTCAGATTCTTCATATTAATTAGTAAGCCAATAGTTTCACCATTTAAAATCCATTGCTAACATTTGTTATACCAATTAGTAAAGTCTTAGATGTTCATAAAGATTTGGATAATAGAAGCACTTATAGCAGTTGCTCTTGGAGTATTGCCTTTCTAATAAAATACTGACTGGCTGTGGAGTCCTGATAAGATAACTTACTGCCCCATGGTTAAACTTTGAACTGACTAGCATGCACATATATCATTACTGTCTGTACTGAAGTCATAAAAAGTATATTATATAAATCGTGATGGCATTGAGGGACGAGAAGAGTCTAAGCACCAGGATATATCCAGGAGGCCCAGCCCCATGAAATTCTTCATGACAACAAACTCCTTGGTCAAATGCATTGAGAAAGTATTATATACTATACTGCCATCTTGCAAGTTAAAAAACGCACATTAGCTATTTAAAGGTTGATGTTCTACAATAAAGAAACCTGCTTAGCTTTGTTTGACCTTATTATTTCCCACACTTAGTTAACCACAGAGTCCTTTTTTCTATCACACTCTTGAAATTACTTTCCCGCAACATGCTTTAGAAAACATTTTTTTTTAGAGATTATAGAAGAAGCTTTCCTAATCAGCATCCCCTTAGCTGACACTCGGCATTTCCTTCATAAAGCCTGAGGTTAATAGGCTCCTCTCTAATAGGCTCTTTTCTCAGTTGGGTTGCATGCTTACAGACAGCTAACAGAGCCCCCCCCCCACATCATGTTTGTTCCATTAATACTTGTAATTACGATTAAACTAATTTCATCAAGTTGATTCCAACTCGTAGTGACCCCATATAACAGAATGAAATACGCCATAGGGTTTCCGAGGCTGTAATCTTTATGAAAGCAGATTGCCCACAGAGCAGCTGGTGGGTTTGAACTGCTGATCTTTTGATTGGTAGCCGAGTGCTTAACTACTGCACCGTGAGGGCATAAATATTCATTATTCCTGTGAACTCTGAATGTAAAAAAAAAAAAATTAAATTATTGTTTCATTGAATGATAGATAGAATACTTTGGAAAGACTTTGTAAAAGCAAAATTGCTTCAAGAGTTATATTAGGTAAAAGCAGAACAATTGTCAAAGATGGAAAAAAATAATAGAAAAAGACTTTCTACCTTGATTGTTCTGAAAATATCTTATTAAGTTTTTGATGCATTTTAAAAGGACCAAAGTGTATCATTATTGAAGAAAGACCAAGTGAAGAACTTAACTAGCAGGACTGTATTCAAAGAAAAGCCTTGAATTGAAGTAAAATATTTCAGGTACATAAGCATCAATTTTTGTTATTTCCTGCTTTAACTGAATTTTTTGACTAAATGACTAATCACAGGCCGTGTGGGTATCAAATAAAGGAGCTCATTTTCTAGAGAGAAGCAAAGAGGAGACTGCATAAAGGGACGTGCACATAGATACTTCGTGGCATGTTTTTAAATATTCAACACAGAGCTCATCAGTATCTCCTCAGCCCAGGCTCAGTTGTCTTTAGAACCTGTGCCCCGTTGACTTGCTTTTGTGTTTCTGCCTGTGTAATAAGCCCATTGGGTTGCTCAGTGCCTACCATACCCTTAAAAATGAGGGTTAAAATCTTAATTTCTCTCTGTGACTGGTCCCCACATAAGCACATGTGTGACCTTTTGTGACCAGTCTTGTATATTTGATTTAGTGACTGGGAACAAATTTTATTTCTATCTAGTGTATTTTTTTTCCCCTCAGTGTTATTTTGTAGTAAAAGTTCTCAAAAGAATGTGAAGTAAATAATGTTTGATTTTTATCTGGGTTCTCTTAGGCTTGGTCCTATTGCAGCCTACAATTTAAGATTAAGGTTATGTTACTATTTAAGAATGTTGTTGTTCTGTGCTGTGGAGTCAGGCCCCGACTCACAGCGACCCTTCCTTGGGTTTCCGAGGCAGTATCACTATGGAAGTAGATTGCTCAATCTTCCTTCTGAGAAGTGGCTGGTGGGTGTGAACTGCCAGCCTTCTGGTTAGCAGTCAAGTGCCTTAGGCACTATGCTTAGCATCTCTGTATTTTATTGTGGACCACTTTTTTTCTTTTGAAATGCATAATACAGCGATTGTTTCTGAGGTTTAATTAAAACTGTGTCTGTGCAGTGGTCTGTAGTTCATAGAAGTGGTGAAGCAAGGAAATAGTTTTGTTATACACACAGACTGACAGCACAGAACAGGAAAGTTACTTTGATCCCTTCATTAAAGAAAAAAGGAAAATAAAGAAATTCTTAGACAGATTTGGAGTTCACTCAATGTATTTTACCTTAAATTTTCTCACAAATACCAGAATCAGAGCCACAAGATAGTCATTTGTCAAAAAAAACATGGTAAGCTGATATTTGAATATGAAAAGGATATTTCTACCCAGTACGATATTGTTTCTTTAAAACATTTAACGCCTTTTTGTCAGGGTGGTAATTGAATGGATGCTAAAAACAAAAACACCAAATATGTATTTATGACTGATTCTTTTTACACTTGGTCAGGGATAAACATGTCAGAATGCAGTGGAACTGAAGAGGGAGGTGGAGTTCAACAGAGACATAGAAGCCTATCTCTTCATTCTCAAGAAGGGTAGTTGACATACAGAAACTGAGAGATGGAATAGCAAATTTAACCAAAATATGTGGGCCATAGGTCTCTGTGAAGAGAGGACGGTCGATTTTCAGTATATGGGACAACAAAGGGCAATAAGCAAATTACATAGACTCTTTGAAAACCTGGTTGGTAGGGATTGGAGAAAGTGTATCTCCTGAGTAAATTGCTCCCAGTTTCCCAATCTTCCTAGGACACTTCTAAGACTGCTCAAAGGCTGACAACAGTGTTGGGTCGAGCTCTCTTAATCCCTGCATAGATTAGCATCTCTCTAAAATAAATCGCTTTACTTTATGATGCCTAGCATTGCAGGGGTGGCTTAGGAGAGGCTTCAGATTTGAAATGTCTGCGCACTGCCTTTATATTTGACAACTCCGAATTTTACTTAGTCTTTTTAGCCTTTTCGAAGAAAAAGGATTATGTTTTGCTACCTTTGCTCCTGAGGTACAAATATAATGATTTTCTTATTTTGTGGGATATATTTTGGCTGAAATGAGTAGATAATATGCTGTTTTCAAAGTCTCAACCACAGCATTTTACATTCAGTGACTTCTGTCTTGTGCTTCCCTGGCAATTGTAGAAATTTTCAGTTTGTCAGTAATTTGCTAGCACATAGCATGCTTTCCACACTGCAGAGAACTGGACTGTACAAAAGAAATTTAAGGACTGGCTGGTGTCTTCAAGTAGGTTACAATATTTATGTTGTTGTTGTTGTTGTTATATGCCGTCGAGTCAGCCCCGACTCATAGCGACCCCTCCTTGGGTTTCCGAGGCAGTATCACTACGGAAGTTGTTGTTGTTGTTGTTGTTATGTGCCGTCGAGTCAGCCCTGACTCATAGCGACCCCTCCTTGGGTTTCCGAGGCAGTATCACTACGGAAGTAGGATTGCCCAACCTTCCTTCCGAGGAGTGGCAAATGAAATCAAGTCACAGGAGATAAAGGACAGTTAAATGTTCAACTGTGTAGTGCTCTGGTTGAAGAACTATGTGTGTAATAAACTCTAGGAATCATGTGTAAGTAAATACTGAATATGGATAAATGTTTGTTGAATGAATGAGAGATAATTGTGATCTGGAATGTGTCGTGGAGTGGGTGGAACATGAGCAAAGTCATGAAGGATGAATAGGATATGGCAAGTAGAGGGCGGCAGAGGAGAGATGTTATAGGGGTAGAGAGCAAAGATAAAAATATGGAGTTGAGTACCACATGTGTTGGGGATAATGGGTGAAGAAACCAGACTGACCAGATTACAAGGTTAATATCCAGGAGAAGTAGAAAAATAAAGTCGGACGTCGCCCACTCCTTCCTTGATAACTGAATCTCACTTTTGTGCTCATCCCCAAGTGTAAGCCACTCATGAGAATTCTGTTTCCTGCTTTTCTAGCCTCTTTTGTGGTTAGGGGCAGCTCTGTTACCTCACTCTGGCCAACCTGAAGACTGCTGTTGGCATTTTTGGGAAATCTTTTGTTCTCTTGATAAAACATTGAAATCTCTTCCCGTCTCCTCCCTGCCTTGAAAGTAGATGCAAAAATCTGGAGTCACACAGCAACTTTCTATCATGAGGAAAAGGCTAGAGGTGTTGTCATTGACAAGGCTGAAATGATGACCCCACACCAACAGCTGTCTACTGGATGTCCTGTCATGTAAGAAAAACCAGCCTCATTTGGGTAAAATACTGTAAGTCATGTTTTTTAGTTATTTGTAGCATAGTGCTTATGGCATTTGACTGCTAAGCAGAAGTCTGTTGGTTCAAATCCACCAGCCACTCCTTGGAAGGAAGGTTGGACAATCTACTTCCATAGTGATACTGCCTCAGAAACCCAAGGAGGGGTCGCTATGAGTTGGATCCAACTCCATGACAGTGAGTTTAGAGCAGTGTTTTAGCTTGTTTTAGGAAGGTTAATCTATAATAAAGGAGCCCTGGCAGAGCAGTAAGGAGCTCTGGTGGTATAGTGGATAAGGTATTTGGCTGCTCACCAGGTCAGCGGTTCAAACCCACCAGCCACTCCTCGGAATGAAGGTTGGGCAATCTACTTCCATAGTGATACTACCTGGGAAACTTGTTTGCTATTTTTGGTTCTCTGTGCAAAGGACTCCTTTTAGTATCTCTTGCAAGGTTGGCATGGTTTTAACAAATTCCCTTAGTTTCTTCTTATCTGGAAATCTCCTGATTTCACCATCATCATATTTGAGGGACAATTTTTCCAAGTATATAATTCTTGGTTGAAAAATTTTCTCTTTCAGGGTTTTATATATACCATTCCACTGACTTCTCGCTTGCATGGTTTCTGTTGAGAAATCAGAGCTTGTTCTTACTGATTGTCCTTTGTAAGTAACTTTTTGTTTTTCCCGTGCTGCTTTCAGGATTCTTTCTTTGTCTTTGGTTTTGATGAGTTTGATGATTATATGTCTTGGTCATTTTCTTTTGGGGTCTATCCTGTTTGGGGTTTGTTGAACTTCCTGAATGGATATATTCCCATTTTTCATCATATCAGGAAGTTCTCTTCCAACAAATCTTGGACAATTTTCTCAATGGTTTTATTTTTCTCTTCCTGTTCTGGAATTCTAATGACACATAGGTTATTCCTTGTGATGGTATCCCACATGAACCTTAGGCTTTCTTCATTTTGTTTTGATCTTTTTTTCTGATTGCTCCCTTTCCAAAGAAGTATTGATGTATTTGTCTTCAATCTCAATAATTCTGTCTTCCATTGCATCAGTTCTACTCCTTTGCCCTTTCAATGTGTTATCTATTTCTGACAATTTAGTATTAATCTTCTGGATTTCTATCAGATTTAGAATCATTTTTAATTTTTCATTTATTTTGTCATCTCTTTCTTGTATTTTCTTCCAAAATTCTTCTAGGGTTTTGTCTGTGTTTTCATTGGTCTGTTTTTCAATCCTTTGAAGATACTCAAATATAATTCATTTGAATTCCTTATCAGAGAGTTCCAATGCTGCTTCTTCCTCAGGGATGTGTTCTGGATCTATATCCTATTCCCTTGTTTCTACCACTTTATCTTGCTTCTTTGTGTAGACTGTGATGGTCTGTTGTCTCTGAGACATCATGGTGTTGTTGTATTTAGATCTCTGTTAACTGTTTGTGAGAAGCAGCCAAAGGTGAGTCAGGCTCTTCTTGGTGGTTGATTATCGTTGGTCCATTGGTGGAGAAGGAAGTGGTGGCTCTCACTCAGTAAGTGAAGCTGCAGGAGATGTGGGTATAGTTGTGTTGTTTGGGGACTGTTGCTGTCTTCCACTCAGTTAGACAAAAATAACAATTGCATAACCATCAAAAAAGTGAAAGCACATGGATGAAAAACACACAGTGTAATCACACAGCAACAGTAACCAAAAAAAGAAAAAAGGGAAAAAGAAAAAAAAAAAGCCACAATGTCTGGGGAGAGGGCAATAAGAGAAAATAGGTAGAGAAAGCGAATAATGATGGAAAAATGCAAAAAGAAAAGCCAGGAATGGGGTTAACCACAAGAAAGAAAAAAAAAATGCAACCAGGAACAGGGAAAAGAAAAAAAAGATGAAAACTAGAACCTGGGAGGGGAAGAATAAAGAATAATAGTAAAAAGTATAAAAGTAATAATAATAATAGTAGTTTAAAAAACAAACAAAAACAGAAACCAAACAAACTAAAAAACAGAAAACAGAAAAAAAAAATCGGGGCAGGGCAGGACACCCAGGCTCCCGTCTGAGCACATGGACTGGGATGGATTTCTTGCTGTCCCAGAAGGTGGATGGGAGTGAGTGATGGCTGCACCTCCATTCACCAAGAAGGTGTGAGGTATAAGAGTAACAAGAGGAAAGTCACATCTTTCCAGTCGTCCATGTCTGGAGTGTTCTTGTGGTTCTATCAAGTGGAGTCTGTTCTTAAGTCCCTAGAATCTGGGAGAATGCTGTCTCTTTAAATATCCCAAATGGTCAAATTGCTTGTAAACATTCAAAATGGCTGCATCCTCTGGACAGGCAAAAGTCCACAGCTCAGCCCGCCCTCCTCTTCATTGCGTCCCCTTTTATGCACCAGCCACCAGAGCAGTCCTCTGTGCAGTCTCTGGCTAGCATGGCTGATTTCTAGGTTAATTCTTAGGTCCTACCACCACTCGGCAATATCCAAGCTGTCTGTACCATCAGGATCGCTGCCAGACTGCAGCTCCGTATGTCTCCTTTTTTGGTGTTTTCATGCAAATTCTTCTGCTAGTTGGAGTTTAGTCCATTTCTATATCCTTCCCTTCAAGGCTCAGGGGTCCAGGAGTATCTTCTGTATCTGTGTTAACTGGTTCCCCTTTTCTTTGTTGAAGAGGGTCTGTGCAGTCTTTCTGCCTATTCCACCATCTTTCCGGAACCCCCTGCCTGGGAAATTTAAGGAGAGTCGCTATGAGTCAGATCTGACTTGATGGCAGTGAGTTTAGAGCAGTGTTTTAGCTTGTTTTAGGAAGGTTAATCTATAATAAAGGAGCCCTGGTGGAGCAGTAAGGAGCTCTGGTGGTATAGTGGATAAGGCATTTGCTTGGTAACCAGAAGGTCAATGGTTCAAACTCACCAGCCGCTCAGTGGAAGGAAGATGAGTCATCTACTTCCATAAAGATTTACAGTCTTGGAAACCCAAGGGGGTTATTATGAGTCAGAATCAACTTGATGGCAGTGAGTTTGGTTTTCGGTTTGGTAGAGCAGTGTTTAAGCTCTTGGCTGCGAAGTTCAGCAGTTCAAACCCACCAGCCACTCCACTGGAGAAAGATGAGGCAGTTAGCTTCTATAGAATTTACAAACTTGGAAAGCCTAGAGGGCAGTTCTACTCAGTCATAAAGGGTTGCTATGAGTCAGAATCCACTGGATGGCAATGGGAATCTGTAGCACTGTACAAGGGAGATTAGAAAGGGGTGAGGCTTGAGGTGATTGGAATAGCAACACAATACTGAGGTGAAGATTTCATGGGGGAGTTATGAAGGTGAAGGAGTTTAGAACAGGGTTCCTAGAGAATGAGGAGTATAAGAAGTCCAGGGTACCTAGGGTGAGGTTAATGATGAAAGGGAGTGGGAAGATCACCAGATAACAGAGAACAGATGTGGAGGGTATGGTGGAGAAGTAGCAGAGAAAGGGGTAGTGGCTTGGGAAGAGTGTGAGAGCCAGGGCATTGCCTCATTAGTTACAAGCAGAGATTTAATTCATACTCTAATATGTGTGTGTGTGTGT
>NW_006921589.1:37046668-37069678 GCF_000298275.1 Orycteropus afer afer | reverse complement strand
ATGTGTGTGTGTGTGTGTGTGTCTTATTTTTTTGAGAAAAACTTGAACAAAAGTACATGGCATATTCAAAGTGCATTTTGGTACATTATTAGAAATAAATTTAGTATAAATTAAGCACAGATCTAATGAGTTTTCTCTCCCTTTGTTGAGACTTCTTGAACATGACATAATTAGCCATCCAAGTTCTAGTCCTGTTCCCTTCCACCTATTCCCCACTCACCCTGGACTCAGCCTTGAATTTCTTACAGCATTGTTGAAACCTGCCATACATTTGCGGTGGCTTTTACTAGTGATCTCTACAAAACACAATTTTAAAAATGTTCCTTAAAAAGAATACTACTTTAATGACATGGCAGATGGCTTACTGAATGACTTCCTAAGCTGGTGTTACTTCCACACTATAATTGAACTATATAAAGAATTTTTCTCTCAACTCAGGAGGAATCCTGTGAAACCCAAGTTTATATTCAGTTATAGAGGGACAATTTATGTATATTGAGAATGATTTTCACACATTTGTTATAGCACGAGTTTTATTATGTAAAAGCTATACATAGAACATAAGGCATAAAAATAATAGATGCAAATCAAGGACTTTAGTAGGAAATTCATATTTTTTTCCACTTTAAATGTGAGCCATTATCATGGTAGAAAATTTGCAAAATAGAGAAAAGAAGAAAAGAAATAAAAATTATTCTTAATCCCAAGTTCCTAGAGATAATCATCATTAATATATTTTTGGTGAGAAGAGAGACTTTTTTCCCCTAAAATAGGAATTATATTAAATATACTTCTTTAAAAATCTTATTTCAGTAAGCCAGTAAACTTCTCATCTTAATTTCATTTCTGGAAACTGAGGCTATCTCTGTAAAGTCAGCAAGAAAAGGTATTAGAAGGAAGTAGCATGCAACATAAAAGTTAGCAGAATGCTTCATTGCTGTAGGAGAGAAAAAGGCTGGTGAATTTGTGACATCCACTGACTTTCTTCAAAGAAATGGGGTTGCAGTAGGCAAAATCTTCATTGCCCCTAACCTTTAGAAGATAGTGAATAGTTCAACTTTATTATAAGTTATACTATTTTCTTTTCAAGGTTAACTCCAAGTATAGAAAATCATTGTCTTATACTTTGATTCTGATTATTTACTTACAGCCCAAAATATAGGAATTATTTTTGGGCAATAAGTCTACTAATGTTGTCAGATTAAACATTTCTATATGATTTTTCCATTATATTTTTTTAATGGAAATCGTGTGTCCATTAGAATGAATAAACTGATTACCCAGTTGTATTTGTTTTAATTTTCTAGTGTTTATTCAGTTTTATTTAATATTTGGGTTTTATGAAGGTTATGAATCATAGGAGTATAGACAATAGGAATACATATTGCATTATTTTAGGATGGAAAGTAAAACTATTAATAATTTGGATATACTCCCATAATTTTTATTACATAGGGTATTTTCACTGTTGTTTGAAAATATTTGGTTTGCTGGTTCCTCTTGCTTTATAGAATTTTCATATTGGAATTGGCAGTAAAATAAATATCTACTTTGCACAAATTTTTATTTAATGTAAGTAACCAGGAATGAGAGGGAAGGGGGAAGATATCCATGGACATCTGGGGTAATGAATTTAAATGCCATAACTCAATAAGTCAGCCAGGGACTCAAATGTTAATCTTTAATAAATAAGCATTTACTCAGGAGTTGATTTCTTTGGACTCAGAGGAAACATTGAAACAATAGAAAATTGTCGATAGTATTATATTTGAGTTTAGATATAATTATCTGGAATAAAACACTCAGCGATGGGGTGAAGAGAAAAAGGAACTCCAAAGTCTTGGAACCAAGCCTCAACTATGTACAAGTGAATCAATTAATTTGACAGAGAGCTTTATTGACGTGTATATTTCTCATTTAATGAGGACTCAAACTGCTTATTGAGTTGGAATTAAAGTGGAGAGTGGTAGAAGGGTAGTGTGTATATATATATGTGTGTGTGTGTGTGTATATATATATATATATATATATATATATATATATATAATCTCTTTGGGTGTTTCATTGTTTAAGTTAGGGGTCGGCAAACTATGACCTACTAGACTAATCCAGCCTATTGCCTGTTTTTATGTAAATAAGATTTTATTGGGACATAGCCATACTCATTTATTTTTGTATTGTTTCTGACTGCTCTCTTGCTATAATGCAGGGTTGAATAGTTGCCACAAAGGCTGTAGTATGCACCTTAAATATTGACTGTCTGACTCTTCACTGAAAAAAGTTTGTTAATTCTGGGTTTAAGTCAAACTTTTGTTTATATAGTATTCTTTAACCCTGACAGGGCATTATTGTTTATGTGTCAATACGGATTGCCAAGTCAAATTACTAAGGTGCTGAGGGAGATATAAAAGAAGTACAAAACATGTTTCCTTCTTGGAGAACTTTTCAGACAAGGCAAACAAATGAAAGTACCAGAGAAAAAATATGACTTTTTAGACTCAAGGGCTAAATTACGTAATTGTAGCAAAACCTCCCTACATTTTATATCATAATTATACGTGTGTTGGAAGTCATTTCAGTCTGGTCAGAGCTTGGGTACTCAAAATTACAATGCTAGTACAATATATATTAGGATAATTTTTTACTTTTTGACTTGAAAATGTGGGTATCAACTTTTTGCCTCACATTACTGCAGTTTAAGGCTTTTTATATAAATAGTAGGGTTAGAAAGAATGTTGGAGCAAGCATTCTTGAGTATGGGTAGGAGAAAGGTGTTCAACTCTGTGAACAATATATAGAGAGGCTACAATAATTGTTTCTTAAAGTAGTTTTAATCAGTACCTGGGGAGAGATTTGGGATCAAAACAGTAGATTTCTATCTTCAAGAATTAATAGAGCTGAGAGAAATAACTTGGCACACAAATGGACATGTGGGGAAAAGAGTGAATTTGGAAGGGGCAGGTGAAGCCATCGTAAATTGGTGTGAACTTACATGCAAGCTAAACTAAGCAACACAAAGTGATGTGTCTGTAATTTGTTTCGTTTAAATTTAGTTTAGTATCATGAGGTTTTTGTCGTTATTGTTACCATAAAGTAAGATCTAGACTTTAACTTGTGGAATATTCCTGTTCTATGTTAAAATGGTCGTCACAAGGCAAGGAGGTTACCATCTGTGAATGGGAAACTTACTCTCCTTATGTAACTCTTCCATGTGAATGGTGGAAGATGAACAACCTTCTGTAATATGACCATTTTTATTGTACTGCTGTTGCTATTAGCTGCTGTCCTGTTGGCCCCTGACTCATGGCAATCTCATGCCCAATGGAACAAAATGCTGCTAGGTCCTGCATCATCCCTAAGATCTGTTGTAGATGAGACCATTATGATGCATAGGGTTTTCATTGGCCAATTTTAAGAAAGAAGTGGCCAGGCCTTTTTCCCTAGTTTATGTTACTCTGAAACTCTGTTGAAACCTGTTCGGCAGTATAGCCACCCTGAAGCTTCCACAGACAGACAAATGGTGGTTGCATAGGAGGTACACTGGCTGAGAATTAATCCTGCATCTTTGCATAGAAAGTGAGAATTCTACCACTAGTACTCACCACTACTACTAACTCGAAAATGCCATAAACCAAAAAAACCCAAACTCACTGCCATTGAGTCAGATGTGACTCATAGCGACCCCTCCTTGGGTTTCCAAGGCAGTATCACTACAGAAGTAGATTGCCCAACCTTCCTTCCGAGGAGTGGCTGGTGGGTTTGAACCCCCAGCCTTCTGGTTAGCAGTCAAGTGCCTTAGGCACTGCACTAAAGGAGATCAATGTTGTGGTCTGGATTGACTGGGAAAAGCTTTGTAGAAAACAATGGACTTGATCTCAGTTTCTGAGAAAAGTATGAAGTTGTAGTGATAGAGAAACAAGATGGTGACTCTGGGATTGAAATGAGTATGACTTGTGAGGAAGTAGAAGCTGGTAGAACAAATGGATTTTGCCTAGAGTTTAGTAGATTAGTTGAGTAGCAAAAAGGGTAGGGAGATGTGGCAGTGGGTAGGTGATGAAATATAAAGGAACTATGGTACCACTTTGGTTATCTTGGTTTCTGTGGTTCCATTACATTATGAAGTTGAGTGATTAATACTCAGAAGCTTCTCCTGGAACAGAGACTAGAGAAGTCAGCTGTTGTACATGAGTCTACATGGTTTGGGACTGTTTTACTCTGATCCCAGTTGTAACTGATGACAAATCCTGTTCCACTTCAGGAGGAAAGGACATCCAACAATTAAAACACAACATAAACTCTCATTCCTAATAGACAGCACTAGTAGCCTTCTGATCTTCTGCTCTATGCCTTTTATAGAAGAATATAGGGTGTAAATAATAAATCAATAAATAAAATTAATTGGGAATCTCCTTTTGTGTACTGTCACAGAGACAAAGAAAGTAAAAAAGCAAAGATAAGATGCCTTCTGTCATTTTCCCAAATGGACTTTCCGAAAGAATGTTTACTTTAAATGAGGTGTTACCTACGAGTGCATAGCAGAGCAAGTTTTTCAAGGTAGTTTAACCATAAACTCTCCTAAGTGGTGAAAGTGCGTGGCATTCTCAAGGATGGCGGTGGAGCTGGCAGAGGCAGCAGAAACTGCAGGTCCCCACCTCATTAGCACTGCTATAAATCACAGCATCTTTCATGCCTTTTGAGTGAAACTTGGCATCTGACGTTTACTCCTATGTGGTGGTCACATCGCCCCTGACTTCAACAATATTAATAGATGGAACCTTCCTTTGAACAATTTAACTGGGGCGCCTGCACCATTGATGATGGATTGAGAGGCTGAAAGTTTCTGTGGGGAGGAGAGCAAGAGGATGCCAAAGAAGCCAAGATTTTAGTATATAAAAGACTGATGAATATGAAGAATATGTGGATACATCCATCAGCCACTGATTCCGGGACTAGTGTTTGTGAAAACTGTGAAAAGGATTTGGCAAGGATGAATGGGCCAGCACAGCGGATAAGCGTGGCCTCTGCAGGCTGGCTGCTAAGGGAGAGGTAAGGTGATAAGATTTTGTGACTTGAAAGTTTACCTCCTGTAGTGTTCCCTCAGATGTGGAAAGGGTTCTGGCTCACAGTCGCCTGGTTGGAAGATGGAAATTGTTCCAGTTTAATATTCAGGGCCTTCTGTCTGCCAAGGCCTGTTTTGTTTTGTTTTTCTTTTCTCTTTGTGGTAGTTGTTGTATAAAGACAGTGGCAGGTGATATTGGGAAGAAACGAGAGACTTGAGGAAAACAGACTTTACCATAAAAGTGAAAGTAACTCACTTTAGTAGCCAATATATGGATGCCTGAAGATCTTTTATTCCTTTCACTTCACATCCAGGGAGGTGGACAGAAAGAAAAGAGAAGAAAAATAAATAAAAGAAAGATGTCTCCTATGCGAATACGTAAACTGATGATGATCTAGTAAAGGTGTTGCTTTGGGAACCTTGGGAATAATAAAAACAAGAGAAGAAAACACTTAAAGACAGAGTTCAAAGCTGAATACTGCAAGACTGTTTTGTCTGGGATGTATGAAAGGAAGAGTTTTAACATATTAGTCTCATAACACTCCTTTGGCATGTTGCTGTTGTTGTTATGTGCCGTCGAGTCCGACCCGACTCATAGCGACTGCTACTTGGGTTTCTGAGGCAGTATCACTATGAAAGTAGATTGCCCAACCTTCCTACTGAGGAGTGGGTAGTGGGTTTGAACCACCAGCCTTCTGGTTAGCAGTCAAGTGCCTTAGGCACTACGCTACCAGAGCTCCTCTCCTTTGGCATAGGTGGTGACATTTAAGTTAACAAAGCTTACACACACCTGCTATTTTTCAGTTGGTCACTTTGACTGATAGGCAGTTACCTGGAATTAAAAATTCCTCCCTACCTTTTTCCTTGTCTTCTTATACTACTTTGCTATCCATCACCTTTCCTTTTCTAGCTATTTTCTCTCCTATGCCAAAACCATCTGGCAACTATCTCTTATACCAAAAGCCCACTGCCATCAAGTCAATTTGGACTTATAGTAACCCTATGGGACAGAGTAGAACTGTCTCATAGGGTTTCCAAGGCTGTAAATCTGCAGAGACACAGACTGCCACATCTTTGTCCTAGGAGTGGCTGGTGGGCTCAAACCATAAACCTTTTGGTTGGCAGGCCCAATGCTTTATCCACAGAGCCACCAGAACTCTTTTATTTCTTTATAGAGGCCTATAAAATCCTGGGTTGAGCATTTTGTTACCTACTCAACACCTTTGTCAGCTGTTGTTGATTTTCTGATGTATTTTTTTTTATCTGCAAATAGTCCTATTTGAAAGTGGTATGCAGTATAATTATTTGAAAGGGAAACACTTTAATGTGGTACAGCCACAATATAGAAAATGGAAATTAAGCTGAGTAGTTTGGCCTTTTTCACATTCACGTTGCTAGCTTTTCCAGACTTGAAAACAAAATGAAATCCAAGTGTATGAAGATGGGACAAGAATGTGGTGATAGCAAACATAAGAGATAGATGACAGATGCTAATACCAACCATTGTGTCCACAATACTGCATTACCATTAATACCAAACACCAGGCAACAGAAGAACACATAAACACCTGAGAGGATCAGATGGGGGTCAGTGAACAGGATATATTCTAGACTAAGGATAGATTCAGCTGAGGTTAATCTTACACAGATACCACTGATACAAAATACCTGCAGTCATTACAGAAACAATAGAAGACAGACACAGAGTAATCCTTCACAAACAACCAGACACTATGGGAGAGAGATCCAATAGATCTACTGGCTCAGGACCATAGTACTGGGGGACACCAGACTCAGTTGGCACAACAAAATACATTAAAGCCTTGTTCCACATCCTACATTGGTGAGTAGTGACTGGGGTCTTAAAAGCTTTCAAGCGGCCATCTAAGATGCAGCTAACGGTCTCTGAGCATTGAAAGTGAAGAAGAAGAATGCAAAAAAGAAAAGAAAAGAAAAGGCATTTGGAAGCAATCAGCCACAATGGCCCTCAAGACCAGAAGAACTAGATGGTGCCCACCATTCAGGAAAGGATCAAATCTGGAGATCCTGGATAGAGTGGGAGGGAAAACATGGAACAAAATCTAAAAACTCAATAATGACCAGAATTACTGATCAGAGGAAGTCTGATGAGACCCCCAATACTATGGCCCTGGAATACATTCTGTGCCTGAAATAAAATGCACCCCCAGGGGCTGGCTCACTGCCTAATATGTACATGGAGACCGCTCAACCCAGGATGATGCATCCACATACTCTATGGTAATGCATCCCTTAGAAGAATGGACCACGGGGCACCAGAGGACTAACATTCAGGTTGAGGAAATGCAGGACAAACAGGAGTGCATGAATATGAGGGGCACAGGAGGTGGGTTACAGGGTAGGGAGGGGAGGAGACTGGGTTAGAGTTGGACAAGGTAAATGAGGAGTGAAACTAAATGTACACATTACGTTGAATGTAAAACAAGCTTTTTTAAAACACAAACATTAGAAAAGTGACTGAAAATGGATAACAAGAGGAACAAACACAGAGGTTTTCCATGTTTTTGGAAAAACATTCCGTTGATTCTATGGAGACTTTAAGCATGCAATGAATTTTTTAAAAATAGACTTTATATTTTGCAGTAATTGTAGGTTAATAGAACAGTTGCAAAGATAATATAGTTTCTGTATACTCTTTTCTTCCCTTCCCCTAATGTTAACATCTTACAGTATATATTTAATGGTAATGATGATTATGCATGTATGGTGTATTGATGTCACTGCATATTATTAGAAGAAAACTACAAACAATAAATTTTCTACTCAAACTTTTATATTCTTGTTTTCCCTTTAATCAAATGTAATATTCCCTACAGTTCCTAATGCCTAAATGTGTGATCTGTACAATCTAGGGAGGGAGAACTACATTTTTCACTCTTCCACAAATCCTCTGCGCAAGCTTTTTTGTAAGAGTAAAAAGTGGGTTAGGTGTGCATTTTGAGGTTCTGACCTCTCGAAGGTGTCTTTTCCATTTGTTAATAGTGGCTCCTTCCCAGCTTCACAGTTAAACTGACACTCTCAACATTTCTTCTTTTTCTACATTCATACCTGTACTTAGGAAGGAGTCCCAAATAAACTTATATAAAGGAAAAAAAACAAAACAAAACAGAATGACACACACACTGTCCTATAACAGCTTAAAGAAATGACTATCTCCAGGTTTATTTACATTTTAACAGGGCGGGAGAGCTTTGTGTTTAAGCTCTTCAAATTTAGGTATGTTACCATGGCTCGTTATCCTGAAAAATTGCTTATGCCAGAATTTTTTCTTTAAGTCATCATTTTTATATTAAAATGCACCTGGAATTATTGTAGAATATAATACAAAATTTAAAACTATTTTTAAAGTAAGCTATCATAAAGTGGTACTCTATGGTGTCTCTGGTAGTCTGCAGACTCTATAGGTAGGAGTTCATTCAGCCTTGCTGTTATGACTATTTAGGTGGAAAATAAATTTTAAAAAATCACTGTTTTAAGCTAACCAACTAAACTTTGGGGGTAAAATTTTAGCACTAACCAGTACAAGTTCCTCTGCTCTTTAAAACTCATCCTCCCTTTTGATGAACTTTAAGCAAAACAAAACAAACCACAAACACCCAGAGTCTGATTAATCCTCCCTTATTGGATAGCATTGGTATGTCTATTTCAGCATCTGTAAATAATTGTCAAATAAATAAATAAATAAAACATAGAATATTATTTTGGAATGTGGGGATTTCCCCGTGCCTCCTAAAATCTCACCTAGAAAGTATTCACTTTTTCAGGTAAGCTAAGCCCCGTTGATCAATCCCTCCATATTCTGGGTATTAGCCTGGGAGGGGAGAAGGGGTTGATAAATACAATCATCTCCTCTAAAATAAGATGAAACTAAAACCAAAAACCAAACTCGCTGCCATGGAGTTGAACCCGACTTGGGTTTCCGAGGTGGTATCTCTACAGAAGTAAATCGCTCAGTCTTCCTTCTGAGGAGTGGCTGGTGGGTTTGAGCAGCCAGCTTTCTGGTTAGCAGTCAAATGTCTTAGGCACTATGCTACCAGAGCTCCTAAAATAAGATGAGGTCAGGTCCTCATTTTTCTTCCTAGTCTAGGAGAAGATGGGAGTGTCAAGATTACAGTTCTGATTCTCTCTATGCATCAATAAGTTGTAATCAAATATTATATCCCATTGGTGGTGCTGTGGTTAAAGCATTGGGCTGCTAACCAAAGGTCTTTGGTCTAAACCCATCATCCACTCCTCAGGAGAAAGATGAAGCAATTTGCTTCTGTAAATATTTGCAGCCTTGGAAACCCTATGCAGCAGTTCTACTCTGTCCTACAGAGTTGCTATGAGTTGGAATCAACTTGATAGCAGTGGGTTTGGTTCCAGTTTGGTTTATTATGGTGTAAATGCTGTAGCTGAAGAGCAACTGGCAAAAGAAGGCAGTGGGAGCTTGGGGAAAACATGAAGTTTGCAGTTGGAGAGAGAGCAGGGATCAAACCTTGTCTCCACCATTTGACCTCAGGCATGGTACTCTTGAAATTTAGTTTCCTGGTAAATAAAATGAGAAAGTCAACTATTGATTGTGATATTGTAAATAGAATAGAATATATTTAACTAATGAGCTATCCTTGGCTCTCTTGCTAACAGATTCATTCCTTATCTCCCCCTCCAACCTTTCTCTCTGTGTACGGGCAACCCCTGCAGCTGATTTCCCAGTTCTGCCTTCCAGCTGGTTTTACTCAATGGGAGGCACTGGTGGACGGTAGGAGAATATAGCAGCTGTGTTTATTTTGTGGCTGTAGCTTTTGCAAGACAGATTCACTGTGGTTTCAGCTTCTTCTTTGACTCTGAATCTTAGATACTGGTAACACTATCTTCTCTTTTTATTGTCCAGACAAGAGGTGACAGTGGCTATCTGCTGCTGCTAATAGCTGGGTAGCCTCATTGTTCTCTGTTGGATTCTCAGTTCTCCAACACCTTTATATCCAATCTCCTATATTGAATACCTTCTATTTTAAACATTTGGAGTGGTTTCTATTTTCCTCATTGAGGCCTTCAATAAAGTCCATTTCAGTAATCTAGCCGAGAGCTGAGGATGGCTTGAATTAGACTGGTTGTAATAGGAATAGAAGGGGAGGAGAGACATGTCAAAGGAGCAAGGGACAGAGCAGTGACCAATTATATAAAAGGGACAAAAATCAGAAAAAATCAGGCAGGTCAGATAATGGTAACTGCCACTAACAGAGACAGGTGATCAGAGGAGAGCTGGTTTTTATGGGTTTGGTGTAGAACATGTCAGAGAAGGTAAAGTTCACAACTTCATTTTCTCTGCACCCTTTGTCTTTCAGACTTAAGTGTATTGCAACTTCAGGAGTATTTTGAGAGTTATTTTCCACCTTGAGGAAGGGTAAGAAGCAAATATCAGAGGAAAGAGAGGAGAGCAGTGTGTCCCAGAAGAGAATGGCCTCTGGCACCCTGCTGAGCCTGGAACACAGTGCTCCAAAGCCAAGGATCCCAGCCTCACGGCTGTAACCTTTTGCTAATGTAGAAGAGGAGGGTGGCTGCTCAGACCACATTCTTTGCCATTTGGGCAGCAGCTCTTCACCAAAGGGATGGAGATGAGCAGGCTGTTCCTCCTGCCAGGAGAACATTTGCAAGAGGAGTGTTGTGGGAGGAGATAAAAATTGACTTCCAAATGGTTTGCAGAAATCCAGAGACATTTTTGGGACCATCTTTTAGGTCCAGATTTAAGCAAAACAGCAGATACTTGAGGTTTTGATTTCCCCATGGGTTAAGATAGTTCATAGTGGAGATAGTCAATGTTGCTGCGGTAGGCAGGAATCCATCTCCTCAATGTGTTGGAGCATTATGGAAAGTAATGATCTTCAAGGGAGGAAAAGCATTCTGCATCTTCAAGAATAATGTCTACATATATTAAGAAACCACTCAGATGAAAAACAAACAAAAGCATTTTGGTAAATTAGAGAGAAGACATTATTTGGCATTCATGATGTTTTATGCATGTGTGTTGGGAAAGAATAGTTAATAAATGAAGAAAAACAGGAAACTCTTTCCAAACTCTCTTCCCAGATACTTTTCAGTCACGTTGTACAGGTCGAAGGTTCTGGGAAGAAACAGTTAGTGCTCTGACCTGCCTTCTGCAAATGTAACATTTCCTGTTTTGTAGGAACTTGGGGCCCAATTATTACAAACCAATTGATTTAAACCCTTGAATCTATAGTATTTACAAACCTCAAGGACAACTGGTTAAATCCTTGTGTGTGTGTGTGTTTTACTTGTGTGTGTGTGTGTGTGCATGAGCATGCATGCGTGAGAGATTGTTCTATTCCAGATGTCCCTTGGAGTGTCCTATTATATCTAATTTCCAGATACTTTCCAATTAATGGAATAATTGATACATCTGCATGTTAAATGCATCTATATTTTATAGTTTGCTAAATTGACCTTTTGTCTTTTTTTTTTTTTCTCCCAACTGTGAGTGAATTAGATCTGGCTGGAGAGAACCATTCATGTACGTCCTCATAATATGGTGAGGTGAAGCATGGATTTACTTGGACTGCTGTTTACATTGATAAGGCCTTTTTTCTCATAACAGCTTAAACAATATCAAAATATAATCCATTGCTGACCTTAGGGAGCAAGCAGATTTTTTTTTAATATTGTGTAGCCACTTTTGCATTGTTTCCTTTCCTTTTTAATAAATGATAAAAGCCACAATGCTGTCATAAAATCACACTTATTTATAGTGATAGGGATGCAGCTAATCTTTGTTTTATCACTCTGATTGGTAGTCACACACACACAATGGAACTTGACATCCTGGCAGCCTCAGCTCATTACAGCTTTCCAAGCAGCCTCCAAGATCATGGCTGGAAGTCAAATGGGGTGGGCTGGTTCCAAGCAGGAAAGAAAACTAATTGGCTTTGGAGAGAAGGGGATTATTAAAGTTTCTGTATGAAATTTCTACCACTTCTTGGATTCAGATCAAGTGGCAGTTACACTAGGATGCCTGTCTCAATTCTGAAATTAAAAACATTCAAGAAAATGGAGAACATTAATATAAACAACAACAACAACCACTTTGATAACATTGTTTCCCTGTCTTCATATTAATTACCTATTAATGAAAAGCAAAGGAGCCTTGGTGGTACAGCGGTTAAGTGCTTGGCTGCTGACCTAAAGGTCTGTGGTTTGAACCTGCCAGCCTGTCTGCAGCAGAAAGATGTGGCAACCTGTTTCTGTGAAGATTTGTTATTATTACTGTTAGGTGCCATGGAGTCATTTCCAACTCATAGTGACCCTATGTACAATAGAACGAAAACACTGCCCAGTCCTGTCCCGTCCTCACAATTGTTGCTGTGTTTGAGCCCATTGTTGCAGTCACTCTATCAATCAATATCATTAAAAGTCTTCCCCTTTTTCACTAACCCTTTACTTTGACACCATAACGTCCTTCTCCAGGGACTGATTCCTCCTGATAACATGTCCAGAGTCCGTGAGACAAAGTCTCCCATCCTTGTTTCTAAGGAACTTTCTGACTGTACTTCAAGACAGATTTGTTCATTCTTCTGGCAGACAATGCTATGTGTGGAGCAGTCCTACTCTGCCCAGGGTGACTACAAGTCGAAATCAACTCGATAGCAATAGGCTTTGTTTTAATTAAAAGGAAAATAGCTTTTCACCAGGGCAGTCTTTTGGTTAACGGTTGTTTTCCTTTTATTACTATCAAGCTGTTCTTCCACCCAGAAGGAATTGATTCTTTTTTAAAGTTGCCATAGAGAAAAACTGTAATGCTTTGTCTGTAAGCATCAGTGGGGACAAAGACAAGATTTTTTGCCTTGTGATCTTTAGAGACAAAAGCTTCTGAATCAAATAGAGCAAAGCTTAAACCTGGTTATCTCTCTGTTTACCACACTTGATGCTTAACATATCTCTCTGCTGTTTCATCTTGGACAGGCTACTTAATCTCTCTAAGCATCAAATTCTTCATCTATGAAACAGAGATAATAAAACCACCACAAAGACCTGTTAGGAGGAAAAAATAGGAGAATGTGTATAAAACCAGCTGCCTTTGAGTTGATTCCAACCCATGGCAACCCTGTGTGTGTCAAGGAGAGCTGTGCTCCTTAGTGTTCTCAGTGACTGATTTTTTCAGAAGTAGATCACCAGTCCTTTCTTCTGAGGCATTTCTAGGTGAACTCAAACTGTCACCCTTTGAGTTAGCACTTAACCGACCATTTACACCACTCAGGGACTCAATGTATGTAAATAGCTTGCATAATACTGAGACCAAACCAAACTCACTGCCATCGAGTCGGTTCTGACTCATAGTGACCCCTCCTTGGGGGTGATACCAAGGCGGTATTACTATGGAAGTAGATTGCCCAACCTTCCTCCTGAGGAGTGGCTGGTGGATTTGAACCTCCAGCCTCTGGTTAGCAGTCAAATGCCAGCTCCTACACAGTATATTTATTTTGTGAAAATCAGTGTTGTTGTTGTTGTTTTGTGCCATCGAGTCGGACCTGATGCATAGTGACCCCTCCTTGGATTTCCGAGGCAGTATCACTATGGAAGTAGATTGCCCAACCTTTCTTCTGAGGAGTGGCTGGTGGGTTTGAACCGCCAGCCTTCTGGTTAGCAGTCAAGTGCCTTAGGTGCTGTGCCAGAGTTATGTATTTATAATTTGTGTACTTTTCTGTATATATGCTACATTTCCCACCACTGATCTGTCAGTTTGTCATATTGTGGTGGCAAATCTGCTGCAAAAGACCTCTTTACAGTGCTGAAGAACAAAGATGTGTCTTGAAGACTAAGGGGCTTAACCCAAGCCATGGTATTTTCATTTGCCTCACATGCATGTGAAAGCTGGTGAATGAATAAGGAAGACCAAAGAAGAGTTGATGCTTTTGAGCTGTGGTGTTGGGAAAGAATACTGAAAGTATTATGGACTGCCAGAAGAACTAACAGATCTGTCCTGGAAGAAGTACAGCCAGAATGTTCCTTGGCAGTGAGAATGGCCAGACTTCGTCTTACCTACTTTGGTCATGTTGTCAGAAAGGACCACTCCCTGGGGAAGAATAATCACGTTTGATAAAGTAGAGGGTCAGCGAAAAGAGGAAGGCCCTCAGAGAGATGGATTAACAGTGGCTGTAACGATGGGCTCAGGTATAGCAAGGATTGTGAGGCTGGCACAGGACCAGGCAGGGTTTCATTCTGTTGTACACAGGGTCACTATGAGTTGGAGCTGATTCGATGGAACCTAACAACAATGACAACAATGCAGCATTTCAATTAAAAGGTACTTAAAAAACAAAAACAAACCACTTGACTCAGTCTGTGTCCTTTTCTCTCTACCATGCTGGCTCAAAAGCCTCTGATAGATGCAACTCCAAGTGCTGTCTGAGGAATTTCCCTTGCCAATCATAGCTGGGTGTGGCCAGAAGTTGTGTTACCCTTATTAATTAGTTCTAACTTTGAACAACTTGAATATCTCTCAGGAAAGACACACTAAGAGAAGGACAGTTTCCTAAAACTGAAGATGCATGTTTTCAACTTAGGATTCTAAAGTGATGTCCTGAAAATGCATTGAGTTTGTTGTAGAATTACTTATAATAGTGAAAAATTGGAAACAAACAAACAAAACCCTGAAATACCCATCAAAGACAACTTAAATAAATACATACCTTTTTTTTAAAAAATGATTTAGGTGCATGCTATGTGGTTTTAAGAACTACACATTTTGAATAGTGCCCATAATATATTGTAGAATGAAAAATAGTTATGAAATTATGTATAGAATATGACTTTTATTGTAGATTTAAAATTTATATTTATGAGCATAAATAAATAGCTGGAAAGATATTTGCTCAAATATTGATAGTGGTATTTTTGTATGTTGTGATAGTGACTGAATTTTACTTTCAGTAAAGTTGATTTTCATATTGTGCATTTACATATTATAGAGTAGGAGAATGCCTTTATATTAACCATGTCTGACAGACATCATTTCTTTTACTTGTTAATGTTGTTATGTGCCGTCGAGTCCGACCTGACTCATAGCGACCCCTCCTTGGGTTTCCGAGGCAGTATCACTACAGAAGTAGATTGCCCAACCTTCCTTCCCAGAAGTGGCTGGTGGATTTGAACCACCAGCCTTCTGGTTAGCAGTCAAGTGCCTTAGCCACTATGCTACCAGAGCTTCCTTCTTTTTTTTTTTAGGCAAGGCCTTTTGTTTAGGGAGGAAGGAGTATTTTGCTTGAAAGGGAAGGAAGAGACTCAGGAGTTTGGGTTTAGTTGGAAGAGAGAAATTTTAGCTTTGACAGAGCAGAAAGCTGAAAGAGGACAGAAAAGTGAAGGTTAGAGGCAGTGTAATGGTAGTCTGCTACGACTTTGCCGGCTACCCCCAGGGCACACAAACTCAGAATTGTAAGGAAAATCATCTGCGGGTTTCTGAGGAAACTGGGAAAGGTTTAGAATGCTATGTTTTGTATAGAATAGAGGCAACCCTAACAAACCAGGGCAGGAGCCAGAGGAGAGCGTGAGGTGTTCGTGTTGCAGGAACTCCAGAAATGCACGTGGTGAGGGGAGCTTTGGGCTATCATGGGCTGTAGAACTGAGGCCAGGCCATGCTGAACCTGGTTACTGGAATGTCTGTGTAGGGTGATTGGGCTGGCAGGGCTGGGCAAGGATATCTTGGCGCACATAATGTTATGGGCAGGGGATGTGCCCTCCCATATTCACATGAGGGGGTGACATGTGCCACTGACAGCTCACAGGCCTCGTATATCTGTCCTACTGGAGTTGAAGTTTTAAAGATTCCTTTAAAAAGGAATCATGAATATGATTCAAAGATATTTGGTAGATGAATCCTTTAAAAAGGAACACTAATAGGCTTTTCTCACGTTCTCTTTGCTTAAAATTGAAGAAACTACCATTCCACTTAAAATGTACAGAAATTGAGTCTGATGTTCTGCTGGTTCATCTCCTGCCATGGTCGTAACAGTACGAAGCACTAACTTGAAGGTAAGGGCACACCCAAACCCCATCACTGTCGAATTTATTCTAACTCATGTGATCCTACAGTACAGATAAAACTGCTCTATAGAGTTTCCAGGGGTGTAAATCTCTACAGAAGCAGACTGCCAGACCATTCACTTTTCGGTTAGCAGCTGAGAATGCAACCACTGCATCACCAGGGCTCCAAGGTCAGGGCAATGGATCCAAATTCAATATTCAGCAGAAAATGCATTATCTAACGTTGATAGGTAGAGCTCTGGTAGCATAGTGCCTAAGGCACTTGACTGCTAACCAGAAGGCTGGCAGTTCAAACCCACCAGCCACTCCTCGAAAGGAAGGTTGGACAATCTACTTCCGCAGTGATACTGCCTCGGAAACCCAAGGAGGGGTCACTATGAGTCGGATCCAACTCGATGGCACACAACAAAACTTTGATCAAGGCAAATGGATTAGTCAGTAAGTTGAAGTGATTTTTTTTTTTTTTTATTAGGATTTGGGTGAAGATTTACAGAGTAAATTCACTTTTCATACAGCATTTCACATATACTTTGTCTCATGTCATTGACCAAAATTTACAATGCAGCAGCTCCCCTCCCACTTCCTCCCCATAGTTACCTCCTCCCAGTGTCCATCCCTTCATACTCTTCGAGAGGCCCATTGTCTGCCAACCCTGTATGTGATCTTGGATACACTCTCCATTTAGACATACATAATTGTTTAGCTTGTTCACCCATCTATCCGTCCCTATACCCATGTTTGCTTTCATTGACAACTCAGTATTGTATTTACAAAGGGGTTCATATTTGTTGTTTGTACTGCCCATGTAACTCTCTCTGTCTTTCTCATCCTCAATGCTGCCATATTGGTCACTCACATTTGGTACATTGCCCTTCTCTTCACCCAAATCAATATTTATCTCTATCTATCTAACAGCATTCCCTCCCTTTCCCTCCCACCCCTGGTAACCAACAAAGAAAATGTCCTCCAATATATAAACCTTTCCTTAACTTTCACAATAACGGACTAATACAATATTTGTCCTTTTGTGACTGACTTATTTCGCTCAGCATAATGTCCTCCAAGTTCATCCACGTTATGCGGTGTTTTGCAGATTCTACATTATTCTTTAGCGTTGCATAGTATTCCATTGTGTGAATGTACCAAAGTTTGGTTATCCATTCCTCAGTTGTTGGATGAAGTGATTTCTTGTCACTAAAATCCAAAACCGTACCAGTTGCCATGGAGCCAATTCTGACTCATGGTGACTCCATGTGATGTAAAGTAGAGCTGCAGTAGGCTCAAACTGCCAACCTGTGGGTTAGTAGTCAAATTCTTAACTGTTCTTCCATCCAGGGACTCCACTGTAAGTCACTACTGATGTTAAATATAGCCCAGATTTGTAAACTGCTGAGTCTAGAGACTGCTAAATATTGTCATTTTAAACACACTTCCACTCAATGAGAAGCTTGTTGAGTTGGTCTCAGATGTGTTTTCTTGCTGAGCTGCAACAGTAGTTATAGATGAGTGGGGACCTTAAATCGCACTGTCATCATCATGCTGTCCATTTGGCCATGGAGACAGTTTATGGAAAGCTGATGCACAAGTATATACGTGGTCTAGAAATCTGGAATTCCTTCTTCTCTCCCCTATCCTGAACTTTTGTATAGGACTTTTGATTAATATATTGCAAATTATGTTTTGAAATTCAATGCATTGGTTCAAATTGGTCAGAACTTTCTCACTTTACATTAATTTTTTTTTTTTTAATAATTTGAACTCTTTAAGATAGTTGTAGATTTCGTTTTCTAAGGTGACTTAGAAAACAACATCTTCATGTCACCTTCCTTGAAAGCACTATCAAGTAAAATAAACATAGAGCTCTGGTAGCATAGTGCCTAAGGCACTTGACTGCTAACCAGAAGGCTGGCGGTTCAAACCCACCAGCCATTCCTGGGAAGGAAGATGGGGCAATCTACTTCCATAGTGATAATGCCTCGGAAACCCAAGGAGGGGTTGCTATGAGTCGGGTCCGACTTCACGGCACATAACAACAACAACCTTATATTAATGCACTAATATTGATGTGTTAACTATTACAATTAGTAGCAGAGTGTGTAATTAAAGATATTTGGTAGATGATCCTGACCCGCTTTTGAAAATACATTGGAGATACAAATATTGGTATTTACTTGTTTGGAACAAAAGAGGAAGAAGGAAACCAAAAACTCAATGAAGAAACTAACCTACAGGACTAGGAAATATAGTCTACGTGAGCCATGGCCTCATCTACCCTGAGGAACTAGATGGTGTCTGGCTGCCACTACTGATTGTTCTGATCAGAGTCACAGTAGATGGATCCTGATAGAATGGGGGAAAATTGTGGACCAGAACTTTAAATTTTAAAAATATCCAGGCTTAGTAGACTAGTTGAGACTGGAAGACTCCTAAAGACTGTTGACCTGAGATACTATTTAAACTTTTAATCAAAACTAGCTCCTGAGGTCACCTTTTAGCTAAGTACCAGATATGCTCACAAAAGAAAGAATATCACATGTGAATACTGTGCTCATATATGATACCAAACAGCCAATGATTGATTACTTTAAAACAAAAATGAGAAAGTAAGGTGGTAAGAAAACTAGGTTAATGGAAATGGAACAACTGGAATGTAAATAATGAGAATGTTCATGCATTATGAAGAACGTAACCAATGTCAGTGAACAATTTGTGTACAGTTTTGTTGAATGGGAACCTAAACTGCAGTGTAAGCCTTCACTGAAAACACAATAAAGTATTATTAAAAAAAAAAAAAAAAAGAAAAAGAAAATACATTGACAACTCTGGAATTTTCTATTTAACTTTCTTAGTAAGCCATTTTTTGGGGTAAATGAGTCCCAATTGGAAGGACTGCAATTTGACCCAGCAAGTGTAATGATTAGCATTGGAAATGTCCCATTGTGGAACTTTAGTTCCATCTGCTCATGAAAAGGATTATGGATCATTATAATTAGGAATTTAGTGTGTGGCAGTGGGTTAGGTGTGAAAGGAATGACTGCTGAAAGCCTCTGATCATGGTTGGAGGATGCAAGGAAAGTGAAAATTTCATCTGAAACCTACATAGCACTCTTTGCTAATTAGAGAATCTCAGTGCATTGATATCCTCCAGGTAGATTTTCAATTCTTCTTGGAATACTAGAAAATGCTTGGGTTGCAATGAATATTTTTCAGTACAATGTGTATGACTTACACATTATGCAGGATGTTAACTGCTAGCATCCTTTATAATGGCCCCCAAATGTGAAGGAGAGTAGTGGTGAGAAGAGGAACTGTTACAGAAGAAAGGAAGGTTACAGAGGGAAGTGGTAGGAATTGGTGAAATTGATTTCACTGATATATGGTCTGAGAGAGTGGGAAACCCTGGTTTAGGAATGCTCAGATCACCTCCCTCTGCACATGCCTTATTAAGTTCATTAGATATGTTTATTCTTCCTTTCCCACTCTGTACATGTTGCCTGACACTGAGAGATAAAGTATCTCCCATGTCTAGCATGTATCTCCCATGTCTAGCATGTATCTCCCATGTCTAGCATGGCAGTGACTGTATGTTTAATAACTACAACCCATTAATCAGAAACTTACATCATCTAAAATATAATGAAATACTGGAGACTACAGCTCAGGAAATAAAAGTGGTAATACTCCAAGCCAGTTCCTCAAGTTATTTATTGATAATAGAATTTGACTCACTTATACATACTGTTTTCTGAAATGGCTATCCTTTCTGGTAAATTCTTGTGCATTTAAAAAACCTTTTGGCTGCAGTGGGAGAGCTCTAGATTTATACAAGACTTGTGACTAATTCTTTCTTAAAGGAAGCAATTCTTTATAATGCATATAGAGCTCTTTCATTAATTTCTGTACACTTGACTAGAGATTGGGTGTTTCTCAAAGTTGTCTGCAATTATACATAACTGTATTAACTCTCTAAAACTGCTTATCTAAAGTTGTTGTTGTTGTTGTTGTTATGTGCCGTCGAGTCGGCCCCGACTCATAGCGACCCCTCCTTGGGTTTCCGAGGCAGTATCACTACGGAAGTAGGATTGCCCAACCTTCCTTCCGAGGAGTGGCTGGTGGGTTTGAACCGCCAGCCATCTGGTTAGCAGGCAAGTGTCTTAGCCACTATGCTACCAGAGCTTAATCCCCTTTTTTTTTGAGTGGTGACTCGTTATTTTTCTTAATTTTGGAGTATGCTTCCTCATTTTCCTGAAATAACTATAGAATTAAAATTAAAGTCTTGAAAAAATATGACTTCAGTATGCAGAGTACTCTTAACATGGAACAAATAATCACTAAATTAAATGCAATGCCTACTTTTTTTTTCTTTGATAAATGTACAAAGTGAAAAGACCTTTGGTGGTATAGTGCTCAAAGCAATGGACTGCTAACCGAAAGATCAGTGGTTTGAACCTACCAGCCACTCCACTGAAGAAAGATGAGGCAGTCTGTTTCACTAAAGATTTATAGCTTTGGAAATCCTGTGGAGCAATTGTACTCTGTTTTAAAGGGTTGCTATGAGTTGGAGTCCTCGATGGCAGTGGGTGGGTATTTTAATTTAGTGCAGTGTTTTCAAATTATCTTATAATAAGAATCACTGGGGAAGATGAAGTGTTTGTTAAAAAATATAGATTCCTGGGCACCACTTCAGACCTACTGAATCAGATGGGCAAGCCTTAGTGAATATATTGTTTTAATGAGTGATCTCATATTATGAGATGATCAGGTTAGCTTGGGGCTGGTGATGTAATGCAGTAAAACTTTAAGGTGCATGAACATTCCCCTTGGCTTGTGAAAACCCAGATTTTTGGACCCCACCTTCAGTTTCAGTGGGTCTGGAGTGGGGTCTAAAAATTGCTTTTCTAACAAGTTCCCTGGTGATGCTGATGCTGCTAGTTCAGGGATAACACTTTGAGAACCACTGATGTAGTAGAAAGAATGTAGACTTGAGACCAGGAGCAACTGGGTTCAATGGGTTCAATCCCAGTATTGCTGTTATTAACTCGAAAGTTTTGGATAATTACTTAATAACCTTGACATTTTTCCTCTCTCCATTTCCTTTTTTTTTTTTTTTTTTGCACATATACTTAAACTTATGCACACATGCATACAAATTATGATTGGGAAGTGCAAAATGAGAGGCCCTAGTTAAATTTGGAGTAAAATATAGAATTGAGAAGGAGAAAGTAGAAATGAGAGCAAGACAAGAGACAGGTAAGTGGGTAAGATAGAGTGAGTGATGAACAAAGTCATAAATGTGCCCTAGAAAAAGCAGATCCTAGTAAAACACCATAATCCACAGCCAACTCAGGAATACAATTCAATTTATTAAAAGTCAAGCTAACTGCTAACTCTGCAAGGAGAAGAGAAAGGTCACTTGGCTGTATGGGTATGATAGCATTGATTAATTTGAAGGCTTGCTCTGAATCATTGCTGTCGAGATTCTGTAAGTTCAGATACTGAAAAGAAGAAAATAATGTTGAAATGGAGAAACCAATCATCTAGGATCTGTTACCCATGTCAGCTGAGGATAAAATCATTGCTACCTGCTCTCCTTATACACATGACTAATGACATATTAGTAAATTTATTTGCATTCTAAGGAAGAAATACAGGCATCACATTCAGGGTTCAAACACCATTACTTAAATATGAATAACTTTATTCCATTAGCTTCTCATGAAGTCAGACATTTAAGAAATATTTTTTTTCCCCTCAAGATATGGGGAAAAAAAGCCAATTTGGGTGTGAAAATTCAGTGTTTATGTAGAAGCCTTGCATTATGTGGAACTAAATTGTTTTCATGGAATTTGACTCCTGGAGTAGTTAAGAGCAAGGAGGACCTCATAGTCAGAGGGCTGGGTTCAAATATTTCTTCTGTCTCGCGTAGGCTTGCTCAATAAACTAATAAACTAATAATAGCATGTGGTTTTGGAATTTCTACACTGTAGTCACCAGATACTTATCAAGTGCCTACAGTGTGTCAGGCATAGTTCCAATCCCATCTGCTCTTTGGGAAACTGGCAATAAATGCTATGAATGCGAAAGTTAATGGGGAAAGAAAACTTAGAAATGAAGGCCGCACAACTCAAAGAATGTAATCAATGGCACTGAATCGTACATGTAGAAACTGTTGAATTGGTGTGTGTTTTGCTGTGTTGTCACAACAAAAACAGAAATGAATAAAATTTTTTAAAATAAATGAGTGTAAAGGAGAATTAGTATAATTATGCTAGGTGTTAAGGATGGAGCAACGAGATTAAAAAAAAAACAAAAAACCAAAGCTCCTGTCTTCACAAACTTCCATTTCAGTGCCTACATACAAGTTTGATCACATTATATTGTCACATTACAGGTAGCATATGACTTAGATTTCCTGACTAGAGTTTTCTGCCTTAACCATCAAACTGAGTTCCTTAATTCAATGACTTAACAAAGATCAGTATGCAATTAAAAAAACAAATTATTCTTATTCATCCTCTCTTAGGCATTAACAGATTTTATCCATATCACCAGTGCAAATAACAATAGAATTTCTGTTTTTACTCTATTTTATGTGGCTTTAATTTAAGACAACTACAATTTTAAAATATATTTTTATAGTTTCTTAGGTATTCCATTATTTCTTATTTACGAATTTTCATTTTGTTAAGGACAGATTTGGCATATAAAATCTAGGAGGCTGTTAATCCCTACTGACCTCATCATTTTTGTAGACTTATTTTATTTATTTATTTATTTATTGTGATTTGGGTAAAGATTTACAGAGCAAATTCACTTTCCATACAGCAGTTCACATACACTTTGTCTCATGACATTGACCACAGTTTACCACAATGCAA
>NW_006921589.1:37035624-37046222 GCF_000298275.1 Orycteropus afer afer | reverse complement strand
TTGCATCTAGATGGCAGCTTGCTAGCTTTTAAGATCCTAGTCACTACTCGCCAAGGTAGGAGGTGGAACAATGTTTTGTATAGTATGTTATGGCAATTGAGCTTGTTGTCCCCTGTGACTATGGTCCCAAGCCCACAGGTTCAACTACTTGGTCTCTCTGCGTAGCTGGCTGTGACCAAGCAGTGACCACAACCTTGCCCCTTGTCAGCTCTACTATACACCTAGGAATTCTGATCATTTTTGTAGACTTATTTTTGCTTGAAAATTGAATTAAAATCAGTTTCCTGGGCTAAAAAGAGTGCCATTTTAGACTTGCCAAAATATGCCAATATTGTCTTAATTATTAACTGTGACTCATTCATGATTGTATTCCTTCTTTAAGATTGTAACTAACGTAAAACAAACCCTGAATGAAATTCTTCAAGGTTTGCAGATAAGAGAGCACCCATTTGTCCTCAGGCAAATGAGTTGTTGGAACAATGAGTAGCAGGAAACCTTCTGGTATAGAGAAGTTTATGGAGGCAGAATTAAGCGCTTTGAACTGGCTCCAACTGCTTTGTTTTTGTTGTTGTTATGTGCTGTCGAGTCATCCCGACTCATAGTGACCCCTCCTTGGGTTTCCGAGTTGATATCACTACGGAAATAGATTGCCCAACCTTCCTTCCGAGGAGTGGCTCGTGGGTTTGAACCACCAGCCAACTGCTTTAGTCATGGCCAATGACGCAAAACCAGAACAGATCCTAATTTTAAAAATTTGGATAAAGTGGAAAGATAACTGGAATAGGAAAAATTACAGGAAAATGCCTTGGAATGGGAGACTTGGAAGAGGCATAGTGAGCTGCTTTTTTTTTTTTTTTTAGCATAATCGGTAGAATACTTTCAATCAATAGATTTGCCTTTGGACTTAAACATTGAGTATTAACAAAGATCCAAGAAAGCTTTAATATCAGGGGAAAAGCAGCATAATAATAGCCCCAAAAAAGCACAATTTTATTTTAAAGCTTAATGTAAATATTTTTAAAAATGACAGAAAATAATCTAGGGTTGCAATAATAATTGGAATGACTCAGCATGTAAGTGAAGTACAAAACCAGTGTCATGTGGGAAATGTACCAAGATGTACCATCCCCAGGTGCCAGGAGACCATCTTGGTACAAATTTAGCACTGGTCTGACCATTATTTGTTGAGGTAAGTAAAAAGCTTGGTTGGGAAGGAAACTGCACAAATATTAAGCTTTGGAAAATAGGATTTATGAGGAGAATGAGAGGTATTAAGATTTTAAAATGCAGTATAAAATACGGAGGGCAACAAAGATTTCATCTATAAGAAGGAACTATGTCCATGCTCATGCATACATTAGATAGACTCTGCATTGTAGAAATTAATGGCCATTCTCAATGTCCTCTAAGAATACAACAGAGAGAAACACTCTTAACCATTTGAAGAAATAGAATAATTTTTAAGAAGTGAGTTAGTTTAAAGAGAAATCTTGCATTGCTTGTCTAGTGACCCTCTTTGGATTGGTTTATGTGTCACCTTGCCAGAACACTTTAGGCTTTAGTCCAAGAAATCTCTCAATCTGGGATGGGTATGACTAATCAGTTTTCTAGTCTAAATGAATTAGAAAGTCAGAAAGAGCTGTTTCAGATCTTGATAATTTAATTCTCATGGAACTTTCTGCAACAATCACTTGGAAACAATTAACTCAGTGAAATGACTTTCAGATTTAGAATCTTAGTTAAAAAAAATTTTTTTTTCCATATCCTTCAGAGTAATTTTTTAACTTCTCTGAATATTTGGTCTACCAATGACCCATTATTTTGTTGTCCTATTAATGTATGTTCCTTTGTTATTCTTAGAAGGGTTGCATTGTTTGGCTTTATGCAAGCATGCTGATTGAGCACCTGCAAATGTTTGCTTTATTGGCATTTATAGAGAAGAGGGAAAATGATTTGTTTCATTAACAATGAATTATTGCATCTCTTGGTGGCATTACAGAATTTATAGGGCTCTTTTCCCTTTGGTTAAACTGTAGACAAACAGTCTCTGCTTCATCTTGGGTACAAATTTCAAGAAGAAAACTGTCTTCCTAAAATTAAGAAAGAAATTGCCTTTGCCTGTTTAAATGTTGATAAGATACTAAACAGTATACCCATATGACATTTAAATAGGGCATCTCTTTAAAGATTGTTACAAATAATTTGTTTTAAAATTACTGTCTTCACTTTCATTATATAATAGTGATTATATCAAAGTGCTTATTATAAATATTAGAGGAGTGGTTGTTATTATTACTAAAAATTTAAAAGAACATGATTTATTTCGTGGCAGTCTCTGGGTTACTGGCAATCTCTGGGTTACACTATAAATTTGTGATAGGTGGCAGCCAAGTGGTCCTCAACAATACCTCATCACTTTTCTTTCTCCCATTTTCCACAAGGATTATATCACTCTGTAGTAGTAAGATCCCTTCGGTTGCAAGTGTCAGCAGTCCAATGTGTCTTCTTTCATGCACAAAGTAATGTTGATTGGCTCAGTGACTGACAAGTCCAGGAGTACCTTGCTTTAAGCAAGAACGAATCCAGGGTGACAGCAGGTCATCAGGACCTCTTTCTCTTTCCGTCTCTTGTTCTATGTCTCTGGTTTGCTTTCCAGAAGGAAATAAAGATGGTTGCCAGTAGTTCTAGACTCCAAGCATTTTAGAAGACCCATGGAAAAAGTATTCCTCTTTTTCAGTGATTTTATCAAAGTTTCTGGGTTTGAGTTTCCCTGACAAACTAATACAACGATGGTGAATGCTTTGATTGACCAAACCTGGGCTTGCCCACCCGAGATCTAGATCCATGATGAGTGTGATGGGGGAGGATGGACTAGTGTCAGCTCCAGCTCAAGACCATAGGCTGAGAATGGGGGAAAGGTGAGTCACTTAAAAAAAGAAGAAAGAAAGGAGTGTGAATGGAGGTTGACTCAGCAAAAACAACAGAAGGCCATTTCTTCCCCATTCTTATCAAAACTCTAATTTCCTCTATACCCTTAATAAATGGCTTTGCCTTATTCTTTAGAGATAAAATAGAAGCCAACAGATGGTAAGTCTATCATTTGACAACCATTCATTTCTCTCACCTACCTAGTTCTGTTCCTAGTTCATTTTCTCCTTCTTCGTTCCTATTAAAATGGAAGACTTTGTATTACCAAATATCAAAGCTTTTACCTTCACTGAGTTCTGGATTGCCTCCTCTCTCTTGTCTCAGTTATCCCATGTCTTATCTTCATTTGCTCCCACCTTATTTCCTCTTAAAGGAGCTTTGGTGGTTCAGTGCTTCAGACATTGTGACTGCTCACCAGAAGGTTGGTGGTTTAAAGCCACCACCTGCTCTGCAGAACATAGATGGGACAACCTACTTCTGTAAAGATTTACCACCTCAATGGGGGTTGCTGTGAGTTGGAATTAACACGATGGCAGTGAGGTTCTTCTTCTTCTTTTTTTTTTTTTTTTTTGGTACTTCCTCTTAGTACAACAAGAACAAATAAACTTCTATTGATTCATATCCCTCTCTATCCATTCTCCTTTCTCTCAAGTCTTCTCCTCGGCCAAACTTTTCTGAAGTATCCTACACGTATTCTGTCTTTAATCTACTATTGTTGTTAGGTGATGTTGAGTCAGTTCCGACTCATTGAGATCCTCTGTACAACACAATGAAATACTCACAACTTCCTCAAAATTGTTGCTATCTTTGAGCCCACTGTTGCAGCCACAGTGTCAAGCCATCTTTTGGAGAATCTTCCTTTTCCTCACTGACCCTCTACTTTACCAAGCATGATGTCCTTCTCCAGGGACTGGTGTCTCCTGATAATATGCCCAAAGTACATGAGACAAAGTCTCATCCTCCTTGCTTCTAAGGAGCTTTCTGGCTATACTTCCTCCAGACAGATTTGTTTGTTCTTCCAACATTCCATGATATATTCAATATTCTTTGCAAACACTGTAATTCAAATGCACCAATTCTTCTTTGCTCTTCCTAGTCATTGTCCAGCTTTTGCATGCATATGAGGTTATTGAAAATACCGTGGCTTGGATCAGGTGCAACTTAGTCCTTGAAGTGACATCTTTACTTTTTAACACTTTAAAGGGGTCTATTGTAGCAGATCTGCCCAATGCAATAAGTCATTTGATTTCTTGTCTGCTGCTTCTATGGGTGATGCTTGTGGTTCTAAAGTGAAATCCTTGACGACTTCAGTCTTTTCTCTGTTTATCATGATATTGTTTATTAGACAAGATGTGAGAATTTGCATTTTCTTTATGTTAATGTGTAATCCATACTGAAGGCTGTAGTTTTTAACCTTCATTAGTAAGTGCTTCAAGTCCTCTTTGATTTCAGCCAGCAAGGAAGTCCTCTGATTTCAGCCAGCAAGGATGTTGCAGGCTGCAATCTGCATATTGCAGGTTGTTAATGAGTCTTCCTCCAATCCTGATGTCATGTTCTTCTTCATATAGTCCAGTTTCTCAGATTATTTGCTCAGCATACAGATTTGATAAGTATGGTGAAAGAATACAACCCTGTCACACCTTTCCTGATTTTAAAGCCTTTTTTTTTGTTCAAATGACTGCCTCTTGGTTTGTACAGGTTCAGCATGAGTATAACCTACTACTTTCTAGCATTTATATCCACCACTCTAACACTCTCTTGGTACTGCTCTAAGATCACCAATAGTATTCATGTTATCAATTCCAGTGGACACTTTTACTTCATCTTAATAAACATTTTATAGCCTCCACCACTGTTGAATATCTCTTTCTTGTCATGTTCTCTTCTCTTTGGTTTCCTCCTACTATTTTTATCTCTAGTTTTCTGTTTCTTTTGCTAGCTTTTGTGCTAACGAATCTCAATATATTCTTTTCCAATGCTCAGTGGTAGGTCCTCTGCTCTTCTTGTTTTCTCTTCTCTTCTTAGGTTAGTTCATCCAGGCCCGTGGTTTCAGATACCACTCACCCGTTCCTAACTCCAAATTTACATATTGGACCAGACATCTATCCTGAGATCTCGTCCCTCATTTGTAACTGCTTTCTCAACACCTCCACAGCTACTCACAAATCTGCTCCTTCTCTACTTTTTTTTTTTTTTTTTTAAAGAAATGACTCCTCAGCTTCTGGCTCAAACCAAATGTCGGAGGATCATTCTTTACAATGATTCCCTCTCTGTCTCTTCCTCCCCCCATTCCAATACATCATTAAGTCTTCAAAAAAAAAAACAAACAAACAAACAAAAAAAAACAAAGCTCTACTTCTCTCTTGTTCCTGTAGTTTGATCTCTCCACCAATTACCATCTAAGAGATCTCCCCCTTTAAGAGATCTTTCTCTCCAAACATATTCTGCAGAAGCTATATATATACATGCACACACACACATATTTAATTTAAGAACTTTTAATCTCTTTGCCTGATGCCTCCATATAATAAAATCCCTATTTCTTATAATGGCTTTCATGGCCCTACCCCATCTGGCTTTTGCCTGCCCTCCTTCTTTCTTTTATTTTCTTCTCTCACTGTCCCCTGGCCACACTGGCCTGCTCTTGGTGTAGGTAGTTACTTCAGGACCTTCTTATGTTGTTTCTTTTTATGGAACATTCTTCCCATACTATTTGCCTGACAATTTGTCTAGCTTAAATGTCAGTTACTCAAGGGACCTATAGGATCTCACCCCAATCTAAATTAGCCCCAAACCAAACCAAACTCACTGCCATCAAGTCATTTCCGACTCATTGGGTTTCTGAGGCTGTAAATCTTTATGGAAGTAGATCAGCCTATCTTCCTTCCATGGAGCAGCTAGTGGGTTTGAACTGTTGACCTTCTGATTAGCAGTCAAGTGCCTTATCCACTACACCGCCTTCTACCTAAAATATAATGATTCTTTAGTGGTAGAATGCTCACCTTCCATGTGGGGGACCCAGTTTGATTCCTGGTCACAAATCCTCATGCATAGCCTTTGCCCATCTATCAGTAGTGGTTCCTGTGCTGTTATGATGCTGAACAGGTTTCAGCCAAACTTTCAGACTACAAGGCACTAGGAAGAAAGGCCTGGTAATGTATTTCCAAAAATCAGCCAGCGACAACCCTATGGATCCCAGTGGTCTGATATACAGCCAATCATGGAGATGGCACAGGCCCAGGCGGCATTTGGTTCCATTGTAAGTGGGATCCCCAGAAACTGGGTACAACTTGAGGGCAGCTAACAACAATCTAAAATATCCTGCATTTTCTTTCAATTTTTAAATTACATATTTGTGGAATTATGTTTTAATACATCTTTCCACTATAAGTGCCATTATAGTACACCTACTATATACCCAGCTCAGTGCCTGGCATTTACTTGGGACTCAAGAGAAGCTTGTAGAAAGAATTTAGAGTGAATCAAACAGGTGCCAATACGTTATGAGTTCATCGACAATATGATTTATTGTTCAATCTGAGATGTGCTTGAAAGCAAAAAGCATGAATGAGACTATTCTGTGCAAACTGAGCACATAGTCATCCTCTTTATGGCCTGTAAAGGAAAAAGCAAATCATTTCGATATCAATCAATATATGCATTATTATAAAACTATGTTTTTTTTTTTTTTTTTTTCAAATCCAAATTGATAGATAATTTCTATACCACATCCTCTCTTTGTGGCTGTTTTTGGTCTGTTTAGTCTGGTTCAAATCTTGACTATTCATTCATAGCAATTATTGTAGTATAATTATAATAAGTCCTTTATAAGTAATTCACTTAGAAAGAGACACATGGAGGGATGTTTCAGGGGACGAGAGGAAGACCCTCAACACAGTGGGTTTGACACAGTGGCTGCAACAATGAGCTCAAGTATAGCAACCATTGTAAGGATGTTACAGGACTGGACTGTGATTTGTTCTGTCAGAGAGAGGGTTGTCACTGCTCAGAAGGAAGGTTGGGCAATCTACTTCCTTGGTGGTACTGCCTCGGAAACCAAAGGAGGGGTCACTGTGAGTCGGGTCCAACTCGATGGCAGTGAGTTTGGTTTTTGGTTTATGAGTCAGAAGTGACTTGATGGCACTTAACAGCAACAAACTATAGCACTGTGGAGAAGAGATAAGTAGTATAATGGTCTCTTTTATTCAACATTCAATGGGGGAAAATAGCTTTAGTTCTAAAACTTGCATTCCTTACCATGGCAATGTAGTTAGAAGATACATCGAGAATTAGAGAAGTACAGTAATACAGTGCAGAGGTAGTGTGAGCTTATGGAAAGAAATTCACCCAGGAATGATAATTTCTAGACTTGATATCCAAAGCTACCTGATTTATGTGTCTCTGGTAAATTATGCAATCTCCTGGGTCTCAGATTTCCCAGCGTAGTGCCTCAGGCACTTGACTGCTAACCAAAAGCCTGGCGGTTCAAACCCACCAGCCACTCCTCTGAAGGAAGGATGGGCAATCTACTTCCGTAGTTATACTGCCTCGGAAACCCAAGGAGGGGTTGCTATGAGTCAGGTCCGACTCGACGGCACATAACAACAATAACAACAATAAAGTCATATGGAGATCTCATGAGAAAACGAATGTGGAAGTCTTTTCAAAGGGATAAAACGTCTTAGAAACAAGAGATTCTCTTACTTTCCTTATGATTTTCACTTATGAACAAAAAGTGATTTTACTAGAAAAGAAAATTTTAAAGAAATAATGAATTTAGTCACTCTCACAGAATAGGACTAGCTGTCACTTTCTTTCAATTCATACAAGTTATTATTATGAAGCTACCCAGGGATGATATTATGAAAGTAAGTAAGTGTAGTGAATTCATTATGGATTTCCTTTTTAATTCTTTATTAGCTTTCAGGATAGCAATGGTAATTAAATTTAAATATGTTGGCTATCAAGTCTCTTTTTCTAGGAGATTAATTAGAGATTAGCCTCCAAGCTATTTGTAAATTACTCTACTTTTTTTCATTGTAAAGTGTTTAGTGGAAATGCTGTTTTGGGAAGATGATTATAGATTATAAATAGTTTCATTGAGTTTTTATTTCCCTGTCATTTTACCAGTTTTATGGTAATAAACGACTTTAATATTCTTTTTGCTGATAATTTAAAAGAAGTCTGAAAAATGAAGCCTGTTTTGAAACAAGTTTAATTTCATTTACGCAGCATGGCTTGGGATTCTTGCTGCCTATGATCCTTTTATGACTAAGTACTACAGAAGAATCTCTAATGTGCATCTTCTTTTCTTTTATTTCTTCACCATGGGATTCACACTCTCTGGATGAAATATCTGATCCTTTCAGAGGACACTAGTAGACTTATTAGAAATTTATTCTCTCCAGGGTTGTGCCAGTTGTCTCCATCAACAAACAGGAACTTAAAGTCATTTAGTAAAATTAATAACCTCACATAATTGAAAAACAACAATAACAAAAAGTCAAATTGTGCTTTAAGTTTCTTTGCATTCAGAGAAATTGATAGTCCTTCAAAAGGCTCTTCTCCCCATTTTTAAGCAGCTGGAATGAGCAAGGATAACTATTCCACATTTCATGGGATTTTGTGAACCTCTCTCAATGTCAAGGAAGCAAACCACTAGGCAGTTTAAAAAAAAAAAGTCAGTCGATGCTTAAGAGGAATGTGCATCAGAATCGACTGTTGGTATCTCAACTGAATTTGGCTCAGATTTACATGGGATATGAGAACATTTTTATTTTAGTCACAATGTGTTTCACTTTCTTATGAAGGGCCACTGCAGACTAGATTCTCAAGGGACAACAATCCTGGTGGTAATTGAGCAGATTTAGTTTGTTTCAATATATGGACAGATATTATTTTCCCCTTAGGGTTTAAGCATGATTCAGAAAAATACTCGGTATTTTAAAAAGCACTCAGGATGGAACACTGGGTTCCTTAATAGAGAATGTCCTAAGATTCACAAGTTAAATGTAGTGAGTTGAGAGTGCAGTTGGTAGAAGAGTATCTTAAAGAAGAGGAATAGACAGAAATTATTTTTAGGGCTGGGATTAATTAGTTGGATTAGATAGAGTATCTCTACTAAAGCAGGGGGTCTATAACTGTAATTAACACAATTTTTAAAAAAATGTTGGGGTAGGAGACAATGAAAGACATTTTTGTGCACTAAAATATGTTTTCTGAAGATGTGGGAGTGTGTGAAGGAGGGAGCACTATATGTAGAGTCATGAATTTAGACATGAAAATAGAGGGATAGGCCAAGACTACTTTTGTATTTTATGAAAATTTTCTAATTCAGATGTATGTTCTAAAAGATTAAATTTCCTTAACCTAGTGTTATAGGGAATTCTTGTTGAGTGCAATTTCTTTGAAATATACTTATGTCCTAATTTAACACAGCATATTTGAATCTCATTATCAGTGGAGTGCATTTATTTGAAATCAAGTTGATTTAAACTACTAAGTCAGGAAATTTTAGTTTAATTCCTTTTCTTCCTTAGGAAGCATTCATTTACTTATATCTATTATCAAAGTTTAGAATTAGTAAAAGTTTGATTTAAGAGGAAAGATACTACACAATTTCATTGAAATTGATGGTTTAAATACTTATGGGATTAATTTTACTGATACCTTATAAAATTGAATTGTGTTTTGGACCCTCTTTTCACCACATCTAATTAAAGCCCTGTTCTGGTTACCTAGTGCCACTCTGACAAGAATACACCACAAATGGGATGGCCTTAACAAACAAGAATTTATTCTCTTACAGTTTGGAGGCTTTAAGTCAGAGTTCAAAGTGCCAGGCTCTAGGGACTGGGTGAAAGCCCCTCAACCTTTGGCTTTAGCTCTGACTCTTGCTCCCAGCCCACTGAAGCTAGAGGTGTCTCTTCACTCAGACAGCTACTGGCTGCAGAGGCTAACAAGCCCAAGGACAATAAACAAAATGGCACAGTCCCGATGTTACCAAATCACACAGCAGGCCATTAATTCAATTCCATTGTTAAGTCCCAAGGTTGGCAGAGCACGGCAGACTGCTGAACAACGACGGCTATATTCAGGGTTCAAGATGCCACAAGCTAAACACTATCCCCAAGGCTTCTCCTTACATACAGGAAGCAGACCACATTCCAAAGGCAGCTACTCAGCTGCTTGCAGTAGATCCCACCATGGAGTTGATTGCCAGTCTCAACATGGGGAATAACTACCACCAGCTGCCCGGCCACTCAACCAGGTCCAGCCAAGTTGACACACAAATATAACCACCACAAGCCCCTAGTTCTAAATTGTAAGATTCTAAAATAATTTCCAGTCAGAGGTTTGGCATGATAGTTAAGGGATATTTTGTCATAATATATTTGGGATGCATTAACCATTACGAAGAACAATACATGTTTAAAAATTTGTGCTGAACTTAAATAATATTATAATTTACTTTTTAAAAGCCTGTGCATTTTGAAATTTTAACCATTTTAGTTAGGCCTCAAATAAGCCCTTAAATGTTGTTGTGTTGTTGTTGTTTGCCGTCGAGTTGGCCCGACTCATAGCGACCCCTCCTTGGGTTTCCTAGGCAGTATCACTACGGAAGTAGGATTGCCCAACCTTCCTTCCGAGGAGTGGCTGGTGGGTTTGAA
>NW_006921589.1:36982374-37035524 GCF_000298275.1 Orycteropus afer afer | reverse complement strand
TAGCGACCCCTCCTTGGGTTTCCAAGACGATATCCCTACGGAAGTAGATTGCCCAACCTTCCTTCCGAGGAGTGGCTGGTGGGTTTGAACAGCCAGCCTTCTGGTTAGCAGTCAAGTGCCTTAGGCACTATGCTACCAGAGCTCCTAAGCCCTTAAATAGTAGATATTCTATAGTAGATATTATCTCTACAAGTGCATCTTCCTGATAATTAACGAGGTAACTATAGGACTATTGCTTTTTAATTGTCTTTTGTATGAAAATACCTTTAATATATTTCCTCATAAAATATGCTAATATATGTTAATTTCCAATCATTTGAGCAGTACAGAAAAAAACTAATGCTTTCTTTTCCTTAATTTTTCTCCCTCTCCCCTAGAGATAACCACTCTTATCAGATGAAATATATCCTTCCTGACTTGTACGTATTAATAATGAGATCACATATAATGCGTACTTTTATATTTCCTGTTTTTTAAACACACAAACCCTAAAATACACAGTATCCATTTTAAGATTTATATGTCAGTGTTTTGTAAGTGCTATACAGAATCCCTTTGCATGAATGTCCATAATTTATTTCATCAATCTCTACTGGGTGAAGGATATTTCATTTACTAATTCATTTCTCTGGTGGCATAGTACCTAAGGCATTTGACTGCTAACCAGAAGCTGGTGGTTCAAACCCACTAGCCACTCCTGAGAAGGAATTTGGGCAAAATACTTCTGTAGAGGTACCACCTTGGAAACCTAAGGAGGGATTGCTATGAGTTGGACTCCCCTCCATGGCAGTAAGAGGTTTTTTTGGTATTTTTTTTGAGAAATTCATTTCTGATTTTCTTGGTATCATCCACAGAATGGTAGTGAACCACTTTGCACTTATATCTTTGCCCATTTATTCAAATGTTTTCTTAACATGAATTCCCAGAAATGATTGCTGCATCAAAGTGGATGAATCTTTAATATTTTGCAACGTATGACCACATTGCTCTCCAGAAAACTTGTACTTCTTTGTATGCAACACAGCATTGAATTAACATTCCCTTTTTGCCACAACCTCATGCTTTTGAACCTTTGATAGTTGGGCAAGCAAAATAATAACTTTATTTGTACATATATATGTATACATATATACATAATATTCTTTGTGTTTGAACATTTTGTCATATATTTACTAAGCAATCGTATAACTTTGTGTATTTGACTTTTCCAAAATTAGTTTGGGAATGCTTCTTATAAATTATAAATTTTAGAAATTATATATTAAAAAATGTACAGAAAATATTTTTCATTTTTTTAAAAAGTTGGTCATAGTTTTAAGTTTTTATCTGGTTAAATCTAACAGTCTTCTATTCTGTGGCCTCTGGCTTTGATATATTTGCGTAGCTCCTTTATGTTGTTTTAAATTAAGACAATGGATGTGTTTCCTCTTTGACCACGGAGTCTTCACTGGCTATCACTGAGGGGATACCCAAAAATTGTTTTGTGCAGAGAAAACTCATTTTCTGCGATCTTCCATCTGTTCTTTACACGTGGGCATATGTTGATATCCAGGTAATTAGAGGTAACGCAATAAAGATTAAAGTGTTAAACGGTTCTACCCCATTCCGGAAATTGTGGGTAAAACTTGAAACCTTTAATCAGATTCATCATGATGTTCAAGTCAAGTTGGCTGTTTGAGCCAAAGTTATTTATATCTCAGTGGTAACTAGTTCTGAAGAAAATATACCATCCTCATCACAAGAGAACATAAGGATTTGTTTGCACATACTATTTTAAATGTTGTTCAGGGATCTGCCTTTAGAAAGTTCAGAGTTCACTCTTATGGTTTTATTCCAAAAGAAATATTCAATTTTAGGCAATTTAAAATAATTCAGAACACATATTCAGTTGGGCAGTTTAGTTCAAATATAACTTTTAGAATCTACAAAGATTTAATGCAAATGTAAGAAAAGGTCCATTTGTTAAGATACTCACTAAATGGTAGACTAGACTGCTTCAAGTCTCAAGAAAGATAGGCTTAGACTATTAGTGAATAGTTTCCTAAATTTGAAAATAATTAGTTTTTTATGGTATTGAAATTTACTCTCCTTGTCTCAAGTCACACACTTATACAAAATGCTTTTTAAAAGTAAATTTGTTGCTTTTAAATCTCCTGGAAGATGTTTTTCTGAATGAGAAACCTATGTATTTTTATTGTATAGTACAAAAACACTGGTTCCATCTCTAAGAAATGCTATTCATAATTATGTTTTTTATGTCTCTTATTGGAATTTCTAAGTGATGCATATAATCTGAGATCTTTTCCTTAGTAAATGTTGCACAGAAAACCATGAATTCCTGAAAGCTGAGCATTTTTCAAACTCAATTTCACTAATGACAGCTTTATGCTCTGAAGCAAGGTTTACCACCTCTCTCATTTCCACTTAAGCTAGCAGAGCTATAAATGATATTCTTCTTTTTATAAATCACATCTTTCTGAAACTCAGCTCTAATAGTGCTCTGATAACAAATGGTGGAACCCACACAGTATTGAAACATATTGACTATTTTTCAGTTTTAAATATGCTTTATTTAGATTTTTATGACAAGAGAATATGTTAAATTCTAAAGTGATTGCCATGACTGTAAATAATATATGGGTGTTTGATAGTTGAGGGCAAATGTTAGCAATAAGTACTGAAAAGTCTCAATGAAGGAGAAACCAATCTGTGGTTTGGCTAATTTAGTACAGGGAAACATGTAGCAGTTTGTTAAGAACAGTTGTGAAATGAACTCTACTTACTCAGGAACTCTATCTAATAATTTTCCATTCCTGTTGATATTTTTCTATAGTAAGCATTTTAATTAAATGTTTAACATTAGTTAGAATGAAAAATAAAATTGTGCATAAATGGGAAATCCTATCTACTTACCTGTCAGTTTCTTATGAATGACTTAATTAAGCATCAAGTTAAATGCTTATGCCTTGGAGCATTAAGTTATTCTCTACAATAATATATTGAAGGAGATATTATTAGCCATGTAGGTATTAAAAATGTATATTTAGATATTTTTCATTATTGACATTCTTTTTAAAGGGACCATGGCATACTGCTTTCCATAGTGAGCACCTTCAATTAATCTTCATTTTAGGAACAACAACGTTGACTCTGGTACAAGCTCAGCTAGGATTCCTGGGCCCTGCTGTGTAGGGGGCCTCTTGAGGAAGGGCAGAATCAGATTGCAGTCTCCAGACCCAGTTGGCTCTATGCACCTCTGCTGAGAATCACACAGGCTATCAATTAACTTTAAAGGTAGTGTTTTTGAGTGTGAGGTGGACATCTGTCTTAAAGGAATAGGATTGATAACAGGAAGTCATTCCTTAAAGACCACAGAATACTTGTCAGATGACCTTTGTTGGTATCCACATCATTTTGTTTGTACTGGTGTTGCTAAGGCATAGTAGTATAACACACACTCCTGGGACTTAAGATAAACAAAACTATGTATTGGAGGCAGCAGCTGAGTTAGTTGGAAAAGGTCATCTAATTGACTAGAAAATGGGGGTTTCATGTCCTTTGTACAACTGTATACGAAGTAGTGGATTATGAAGGATACAAGAGGAGATTGGTAAAATTTAAGTCAGAGAAGGTCTTTCCCATAAAAGTAGTTGACTGTAAAACAGTATGTAAGGTTGTGGACTTGAGGGGAAATAAAAGTTGAGAACAGAAAGCCAGCAATGGGTGTCATAATATCAATCATTGAGTTTGCGCTCTGAAGCTGTGGAGAAAAGAGAAATTGCAGGAATCAGTGGTAGAACTGAATGAATTGGACTTCTGGAGCGTGGGTTCCTCTGACCTCTATGGACTTCAATTTCCACTTGAAAAAAAAAAAAAAAAATCCAAACAAGTGAAGCAGTCTTTGATTTGCAATGAAAGCTCAGTGATTTTCATAGATTTTAATAACTTTTCATCTTGAATGAGTCACAGAAATAGAAGAATACAGAAAAAAGTTCAAGTAGCTTTACTCAATAATTATTTAATGAACATTATATAAGCAGGTTTGTCTTGGTTATTTGACTTAAAATTACAAACTAGGATACAGTGATTCAAAAGAGATATTTTGGTATCCTTTCCCAACAGATTTTTGGTCCCTGATTGTTGGTTGCCATTGAGTCATTTCTGTGTCATGGAGACCCCATGGGTGCAGAGCAGAACTACTCCATAGCGTTTTCAAAGCTGTGACCTTTCTGAACAGATCATCAGGTCTGTCTCTCCAGTTGCCCCTGGGTGAGTTGGAACGGCAAACCTGCCAGCCGGTGACCATTTTAACCATCCAGAGACTCCTTGCCATTCCTTTAAATTGGTTTATCATCATTTTTTGTTAAAAATTTCAAACCAAGACCTTTTTTTCTCTAAATATTTATAAAACACATACTAGTACCAAAATTATTTTTTAAAGAACAAATCAATTGTATGATTCTGAATACATAGTAGGTGCTCAGTCAAGCACTGAAAAAAACAAGTGTTATGTTTTGGAATAATACATGAGACATGCATAGTAAGAAACATACTTACAAAAAAAATCCTACCTTGATAAAAACCATGCATAAGAAGAGCTGGAAATAATCACTTTTATTAAAAGCATAATTTCTTAATGAGTTTCCAATGAGTGAATGATTGCAGTGAGATGTAGCACAATGGAGGCTTCCTCTGTTAATGAAAGGAAATCAATGTTACTAAGAAGGTACTTTAAAATGGACTTTCTATATACATACTCAGCTTTCCCTGTAGAACATCTATTACTTTTGGTTTAAAAAAATGTCCATATGCAGTATAGAACTAACAGGGGACAAAGTTAGGATAGCTTCTTAGCCATGACTGAGCACCTTGAAGAAGTGAGTTGCTGGGCCTGCAGGCAGGGGACCCTGGTTGCAGGGGGCATCAAGCTTAATTGGCACAACAATAATATACAAAAACATTATTCTAATTCTACTTTGGTGAATAGTGACTGGAGTCTTAAAAGTGGCCATCTAAGATGCAACTATTGTTCTTTCCTTATCCTGAGCAAAGAAGAATGAAGAAAATCAAAGGTGCATGGAAGCAATTAGTCCAAAAGATTAATGGACCATGAGAACCTCAGGCTATATGAGCCTGAGATCAGAAGAACTGGATAGTGTTTCATTATCACTGCCAATCACTTGGAAACCCCCCACCATCCAGTCGATTCCAACTCATAGCAACCTCCATAGTGCTTCCAAGGCTGTAAAGGGAGCTCTGGTAGCGTAGTGCCTAAGGCACTTGACTGCTCACCAGAAGGCTGGTGGTTCAAACCCACCAGCCACTCCTCGGAAGGCAGATGAGGCAATCTACTTCCGTAGTGATACTGCCTCGGAAACCCAAGGAGGGGTCGCCATGAGTTGGGTCCAACTCGATGGCACATAACAACAACAACAAATCCTTACAGAAGTAGATTGCCAGCTGGTGGGTTTGAACCACCAACCTTCTGGTTAGCAGCCAAATGCCTTACCCATTGTGCTACTAGAGCTCTTTAATCACTTGGAAAAGGATCAAAATTGGAGATCCAGAATAGAGTGGGAGAAAAATATGGAACAAAATTAAAAACAAACAAGTGAAAAAAAAAAAACATAAGAAAGACCAAGATTACTGGTTTGGTAGAGATTGGTGAGTCCCCTGAGGCTATGGACCCTAGTCACTCTTTGGGCCTGGAATTTATCTCACTCCCGTGGTTAACTTTCAGCCACCTAGACAGGCCTACAAGCTGACTAACTACACCAGAGAGATCAGAACAGCAGCATTTGCACAGGTAGAATCTAGGGAGGTAGGAATGTATAGGAGGGAAGGACAGGGAAAGGGTCACCACAGGGAGGAAGTGGGAAGAGAGCTGTTACATTGTGGGATTGTAATCAGTGTCACCCAAAAAAAAGAGTGGTGTGAAATATAGAGTGTTACTGGCTTCTCCTTTTCAATTAGTATCTCATCCCCACCCACCGCACATGCAGTGGAGTGGCTTTCCTAAAGGAGATGCTTTTTTTTTTTTTTTTTTTAAGTGGCTCAACCTTCAGTATGGATTACACCTCAGCATAAATAAAACAAAAATCCTCACAACTGGGCCAATAAGCAACATTGTTGAGAAACAGAAAAGATTGATTTTACTTGGATCCATTTTACAATCAACAGCCATGGAAGCAGCAGTCAAGAAATCAAACACGTATTGCATTGGGCAACTCTGCTGTTAAAGACTTCTTTAAAGTATTAGAAAGCAATGTCACTTCAAAGACTAATGTGCACTTGACCTAAGCCATGGCGTTTTCAATCACCTTATATGAGTGCAAAAGCTGGACAATAAATAAGAGAGACAGAAGAAAAATTAATGTCTTTGAATTATAGCATCATCGAAGACTATTGAATATGTCATGACTGCAAGAAGAACAAAAAAAATCTGTCTGGAAGAAGTGTAGCCAGAATGCTTCTTAGAAGTGAGGATGGCAAGACTTCATCTCACATGCTTTGGCCATGTTATCAGAGGGACTGGGCGGTGAAGAAGGACATTTGCTTGGTAAAGTAGAGGGTCGGTGAAAATTAGGAAGACTCTCAGTGAGAAGGATTGACACAGTGGTTGCAACAATGGGCTCAAACACAGTAGTGATTGTGAGGATGTAACAGGACTGGGCAACATTTCATTCTGTTATACATAAGGTCTCTGTGAGTCAGAGCAAACCTGATGGCACCTAACAATGACGACAACAACATTAAGTGGATCCTTTTATAAGTGAAATGTAATGTTAAATACAGACCTAAAACTTAATATGGCAAGAAATATGTGCATGCATACACTTATCATTGCCTTTAATTAACTCTAGTGACTCATAACATGAGGTAGAAATGAATGCTTTCCTTATGGATCATAAAGCAGCTATTCAGCTTCTCACTAACTAGACTTAGCAGTCACAAGGGACAGCCAAAGTTTCACAGGGCTTGGGAGAGATTTCAGCAGTGATTATCATGACCTCCATCCCCACTGTACCACACAAGGGGCCCTGGGTGGGTCACATGGTATTAGCCATAAATCACTTTTGGCACCTGTTTGTGACCCTGCATTAAATAATTTGAGTTGTTTATTGTGGGAAAATAAACTTTGACAGTGGTGCCACTAGGGAGGGGCAGGGGGTGTGCAGTCTATTGAGTGACACTGTCAGAGTGACACCAAAATTACTGTCTATGAAATTTTGTGCAGTGTTTCAGCAGAAATTTATTATTTTTATAAAAACTTCCCTATCATTAGTTGTAACAACAAAAGCATTCTTCCATAGCCCAACTTGCAAGTCATATCCATACAAAGCTAAAACTCTAGGCTAATTTACTTTTTGAACCTTCTAATGTGCTCCAGTCAGAGCTGTCATTTATTACCCAATTACAGTAACACTTTGAACCACATGGTTTTCTCTGCATGCACTACAAACCTCTGCTGATCTTGTTGCTGATGTTTTTCATTGTCACTGATTATGTCAAATTTTCTGGTGTTTTAGCTACACTATTGTGATAATTAGTATTTGTGAACCTACATCAATAACTTTTTTGAGAATGAAGTAGTAATAAAAGGAAAAGAAGGAGGAAAATAAAAAAGGCTTCTGCTCAGTTACTGATAATATTGTAACTAGTGTCATGTAATGTAGAAAGATTTAAAAAAACATTTTTGTTGTTAGTATTCATATAATCTAAGAAATGTTACAACTGTATTTATCACATATTATTCTAAGATTAAAATTGATAATAAACATTACCAAGGTTTCTATATGGTCTGGTATGGGAGGAAGTCCATTGGAGAGTGTGACACCATGAATCCTGGTGATATCCACCACAGTGATGCCCCTGACTTTGGAAGTTTTAAGGTGGAATTAATGGTATAACTCTACAGTTGCAACTTTCTCTTACTTGAACTCTGAAGGCAATAGATGTAGTGGGGATACCCCCTCCTACCTTCTTGATTCTGCCTAAGAAGGGTTAGGCCCCAGTGGGTTGGGTTTTCTCTAGACCACCTAACTGTCAAGCACAAATGAGGATTGGGCATGGGCTCACTGAAGAGGGAAAATGAACACATCGGGACTGAACACTCAAGGTCCAACATTTTTGAGGATGGTTTTCTCCTGGATTACTACTCTCTATCTTTGCCTGTTGTTATAGTCTTATTTGGAGCCACTGTACGCCTTACTTATACTACAGCTGTCCTGGTCTTTTCTTCCACCACAGGACCTTTGTACTGGTTCTTCTTTCCTGGAACCCTTTGTTCTCAGTTCATCTTGTGAATGCAGACTGGTTCTCACCCACCTCACTGTCTCCACTATCTTAAGGAACCTAAGATATCATCTCATCAAGATGACAAGTGACATCCAGGGAGACAGCTCAGAGGGCAGGAGAGCATGGGAGGGAAGGGCACAGGGAAGAGGTAACTATGGGAGGAAGTGAGGGGAGCTGTTGCGTTGTGGGAAATTGCAATCAATGTCATGAGACAAAGTATATGTGAGCTCCTGTATGGAAAGTGAATTCGCTCTGTTAACTTTCACTCAAATTACAAAAAAAAAAAAAAAAGACAAGTGATATCTTAACTGCCAAATCTGATAAGCCATTTTCAGAGCTTATTTTCCAGTTTCCTGTACTGTGTTCTCTCCAACTTGATTCCTTGGCTTCAGTGAAAGCTCATGCTCATTCTCTGACCCTCAGAGTATTTATTTATTTAGGGAGGCTCGTCTTCTTCTCTCTGTTGTCTAAGTACTGGTTTTCTTCTGAGTTCGACTTTTTATTGACTGTTCATATCTCTTGGGTGGGAGCTCTGGTAGCATAATGGCTAAGACACTTGCCTGCTAACCAGACGGCTGGCGGTTCAAACCCACCAGCCACTCCTCGGAAGGAAGGTTGGGCAATCCTACTTCTGTAGTGATACTGCCTCAGAAACCCAAGGAGGGGTCGCTATGAGTCGGGTTTGACTCGACGGCACATAACAACAACAACAACATCTCTTGGGTAACTTTTTCATATTCAGCATTCAGTTTCTCCTTTATGATAATGATATCCATCTTGGATTCTAGTTTACAGTTCTTCACAGAGGTTTCCATGCTTATATGCAACTTTCCACTGGATGTCTTCAGTTAAGTGGCCCATCAAACCAGTCAGCCAACAACCAGTTGCTGTCTAGTCAACCTCATGTTTGTCAGAGTCAAACTGTGTTCCACAGGCTTTTCAATGACTGATTTTTCAGAAGTGGATCATGAGGCCTTTCTTCTGAGGTGCCTCCCTTAGCCATGTTGTTGTTGTTGTTGTTGTTATCTGCCGTCAAGTCGGCCCCGACTCATAGCGACCCCTCCTTGGGTTTCTGAGGTGGTATCACTTTGGAAGTAGATTGCCCAACCTTCCTTCCGAGGAGTAGCTGGGGGATTTGAACCACCAGCCTTCTGGTTAGCAGTCAAGTGCCTTAGGCACTACACTACCAGAGCTTCTTACCCTTAGCCATAGTCATCTAAAACCTGCTATGGCAGAAGGAAACTTCAGCATCTTCTCCTTGGGTTTTCCAGATCGCATTTGGTGATATTTCCATTCATTTATTACTCAAACCAGAAACCCAGAAGTCATCCTAGACTCCCTTACAAACACACCCAGTCAGGAATTTCTGATTTTACCTCAGATTTACTTGTACTACCCACTCTTCTCTGTCACTTCTCCTTCTTACACTAAAAGAGAAAAGTGAATGGCACTTTACTGTATCTGCATTTATGTCATTGGATTTCTGCAATGAAACAAAGATTCATTCTGTAACAATGAGTGTTTTGATTTGTACATTTCTTTAGGATTTGTAAATTTATTCTGTTTTAACAAAGAGTCATCTTAGAACCATTTGCTTAAAAACAACTTGCCAAAAAAGACAATGAATACACGACAACGTAATTACATGTTTAAACATACTCATCAGGTCAGAAGTAGGGAAATGTAGAAATGATGCTTCTCTTACTCACTCTTTAATTTTCATATAGTGCTTCAATATACTCTTTTCTTACAATAATTACAGTGAAATAATTCGGTAGTTTCATGAGTGAGATCCAAAGCTGTGCTTGCATTGAATAGGCAGAGTTTCTCTGGGCTTATCAATATATTATGAAGAAAAATGATTGTGTTTATTGAGTTTTTGTTAAAGAATTTGCCTCACGTCCAACCTCTTAGGGCTTAGAGAGAGCAAATGCCAATGAGAATTTATGGAAACAGGTTTATTAATTTGACTTATGTGAACATATTTTCCCCCTCAACTTTAGTTTAATAAAACATGTTTAGGGCGCTGCAAAGCTTTACGGTTGTGTGAGAGTCTCATTTAATCATGATTGGCATCCTATTCCTGACTGTGAATAAGCAATAATGTTGTATAAATAAATAAAAAATACAATGGTAAACACTTTCACATTTTACCTAGTATTTTGAAATGATGTTTAGGATTAGAAATCAGCCTTTGCAACAGGAGGTTAGATAGAAATTATTATGTGAGTGTATTAGAAGCAGTGCTTATAGATAAATTAATGCCTTGTTTTAACTAAAGAGTAAAAACATTTGTCTGTTGCTTTATCATTTATGAGACTCTTCTTGAATCTGATGATTAAATTTTTTTAAAAAAATTGTTTAATTTAAGAAGATAATAGTTCCAAAATGAGAAATATTATCTAGAGATGATTAGGGACTTATAAACCTAATAATTTAGATTATTTGTTTTATTAGAACGTGTTTAAACATTTTTTGTGAAGTGATAATTTGGAAGCCTAAACAAAGAATGCCATGAAATAGAAAGGAATATTCCTTGGGCTACACTAGAATATAAATCCAAGCTTTAATATACGGGAAAGGCAGAGTCATCACAATATGATGAATTTATTATTCATTCTAATAAACTTTTGTTGTTGTTGTTATAAGCAGCTCTAAGAGAAGTTTTTGAGGGAATTAGTATTTCAACTCCTTCCAGTCATCTCAGAGTGAGGGAGTTTAAACTTGAAATAAGCTGAAAGTCCTTGTCCTTCTGTCTCTGCCAAAACAAAAACCAAACTCAGTGCCATCAAATTGATTCCAACTTTTGGTATAGAGATCCGCATTGGGTTTCCAAGGCTGTAAATCTCTACAGAAGCAGACTGCCTCATCTTTCTTCCACAGAGCAGCTGGTAGGTTTGAACCACCAACCTTTTGGTTAGCAGCCAACCACCTTAACAACTATAGCTGCAGAGCTCCCTTGTGTCAGTTTCCTAGGACTACTATAATGAAGTACCACAAAGTGGATGGCTTCAAAAACCTGAAATCTTTTGCTTAAATGTTCTAGAGGCTAGAAGTTCAAATCAACATGTCTACCTGTCCAGGATCCGTCTGACATTTCTCGGGGTAGATGCTTTCCTGGTTCTCTTAGTTTCTGACAGCCCCAGGAGTTCCTTGGCTTGCAATTGCAACATAACTCTAACTCTACTTTCATTGTCACATGGCCATCTTTCCTCTCTGTGTCTCTCTGTCTTTCTTCTCCTCTTGTATAAGGACAATATTCATATTAAATTAGAACTCTAGTGTGACTTCATGTTATCTGATAACATCTGCACAGACTCATACAAGGTCATGTCTATAGGTACAGAGGTTAGGACTTCATCATATCTCTTTTGGGGACACAATTCAGTTCATAACATAGTCTATAACCATCTGTCAGATTGTTAATAGACTATTAGAGTCAATTCAGTCCTATAATGAGCTAATTAACAAGAACACATCTGAACTGACAGTTGACAATAAACTATATAGGTAAATGCAATGGATTTGCTCTCACTTCATCATAAAATATGTACATACACATATGTATATATATATATATACATATACATATACATATATATATGTATTTATCAACAAGGAAGTTCTGTAAATAACACTAACTTCTTTTCAATTGGCAATATTACCTTTCTCTTTACCTTAACAGTCCCACCCTTGCCCCACCAACCTACCAAGATATTCTTGAGGAAAATACAGATGTGGGGGTAGAAGAGTCTGGCACAGGGGCCATGATACGAAGGAAAGTCTGAAGGAGATTCGGAATCTTCAATCCACTGACACTTTATTTCCATTTCCCCTTCTCCCAGGCTCTTCAGAGCAACCGGGTACCATGGCCCCTGAAAAAAAGAGTGTGATTGTTTCTGAATCCAGACACTTAATTTTTCCTCCCCTATGGCAGAACTATGGAGCTCTGGTAGCATAGTGGCTAAGACACTTGCCTGCTAACCAGACGGCTGGCGGTTCAAACCCACCAGCCACTCCTCGGAAGAAAGGTTGGGCAATCCTACTTCCGTAGTGATACTGCCTCGGAAACCCAAGGAGGGGTCGCTATGAGTCGGGGCCGACTCGACGGCACATAACAACAACAACAACAACAACATGGCAGAACTAAGGAGCTCTGGCAGTGTAGTGGTTAGGTATTTGGCTGCCAACCAAAAAGCCAATGGTTCAAACTCACCAGCTTCTCTGTGGAAGAAAGATCAAACAGTACTTCCATAAAGGTTTATAGCCTTGGAAACCCCGTGGGGGGTTGCTGTGAGTTGGAATTGACTTGATGTCAGTGAGTTTGGTTTTTTTGATGGCAGAACTAGAGAAATATCAGAAACTTTTCTAACATATTTTAAATATAAATCATCTTGGCTCTAGTCATCAGCAGATAAACATTATTTGTTCACACGTACTCTGCCTGGTTTTTAGCTCATTTGGGGGCTTGTAATAACTGGATTTTGTCCCATATGAGATGACAACCTAAGATCACTTACTTATTTTTAATTGGTTTCAAGTTTTTAGGCATTTTGGGATATATTTTGTAATCATGTTGGAGGTCAAAGCAAGAAACCAGTACTATAAGGCAGGTAGTTTTTTTTTTTTCCTAGACTGGATTAAAAAAAAAAAAATTCTCTTAAAGGCTCTCTTACTCAGAGGGAAAGTCTTAAGTTAAGGAGATATTATCACAAAGGAGTGAGGCTTATCAGAGAAAGCTGTTCTGACAATTGTAGTTTTATCCTCAAATAAACAGTGGCTCAAATCAAAACTGGAGTGTTAGACTGTGGAGAAGACTAGTGTAATAACCACATATAAGGTAAAAGAATTATATATCTTCAATAATTTCCCATTTAAGATGTGTTAGGAACTATTAGAGGTTTTATAACTCTGCTGACAATAATCCTATTTGGAACATGATCTTCTTACATAAAAATAATTTTTAATTTGAAAGCTCTCATTAGTTTATGGACTAGTCAAACGGTGAGCTTTGAGATGAGTCACTGTCTAATTTACCAGCACAATTCACAGTTTTTCTTTGTTTTACTTGGTGGATTAACCCTGTCTCAGCAGTCCTATTAGGAAAAATACATACAAACATCTGATATTTCTGAGCATGTGGGTTGTGACAAATTTAAATTTGTTCTAGTAGTGCATTTACGTGTAAACAACTGAAGATTTATAGTTGTTTTTTCACTTAAGGATGAGGAAATGGACCACTAAGGGCTAATTAAAAATAACAACTCTCTGGAAAAGCAGAAGCTAACTTGTTAAATGCCGGGGCACGAGAGGCAGTATTCTGTAATCTAAATTGGGTAATTCATATCTTTGTCACTTGAAGACCTGATATGTATTTGAGTCAATGAATCATCCCACCAATATCTCATAACTAAAGCAAATTTTGTTTCCTTTTCACAGGCAGGATTTTAGTCAATTGAACAATAAATCATCCTGCATTTTCCCTGTATCAAAAGACAGGGAAGCTCTTACAGTCAGAAGCACAACAAAATGAGGCCCCAGAGAAGAGATTCTTGTGTTAAGAGAATGTCAGAATGGCCCCGATTTCTTTGATTATACTTTTCAGTGTTTGAAATAATATGTAACTGCTTTAATATTTTCAATTTATCACTGAAAAGTTATCTTCGTGGTCAGAAGTCAGGAAAGAATTAATGTCTTGATGACCCCCAGTATTCTGGTCATTGCTTACCAATGGTCTTACAGTGGCCACATTTATGAGAATATGCTTTCTTCCTTAAAAAGAATAAATTTACAAGCACTTACAGTTTACAATAATCCCATTTGGAACATGAGTTTTACAAGGGGAGTTCACATACATTTTCTCTTTTAAATCTCACAATAACACTATTATATATACCAAACCCTGAACCAAACCCATTGCTGTTGAGTCACTGATGTTGATGTCACCGCCTACTCAGTTTCAACCCAACAGCCCTATAAGAAAGAGTAGAACTGCCCCATAGGGTTTCCAAGGCTGTAAATTTTTACGGAAGCAGACTGCCACATCTTCCGCAGAGTGGCTGGTGTGTTTGAACCACCAACCTTTTGGTTAGTAGCCAAGTGCTTAACCATTTGTACCACCAGACTTATTAATTCTTATTTTTGAATCAGCAGTTTGGATTCAGAGAGGTTAAGTGAATTACACAAGATCATACATTTAGTAAGTGGAATAATCACAATTTGAGATGAGTTATGTTCATCCCAATGAGAATATCCTTGCACTCTACACTTTGCTGCCTATGCTTATAAAATGGTATGCTATCAACATACACTAAGGTGTTTTGGGGAAATTTGTTCCTGGGGATATCTTATTAATAATGGCAAAAAAGGCAAGGAGGCCACATCTCCTGACCTCCTCTAACCCTACAAGAGGAAGACAGGATCACCATCAGTAACCCAAGGCCTATTCCTACAAGGCCAGACATGCTGCCTCCCTCCAGCACTTTCACCAACCGTTCCTCCCAAAGCACCCACCACCTCTCTCCTGGGTTAGATAATTCACTGCAGTGGCCACACAGAACTCACAGATTACGGGATTTATTAGGGAAGCACCAGGCTACAATTTGAGTTCAGGAAAAATGCTCAGTCTCTCTCTCAGCCCACTGTCTCTCAGCAAACAGTCTCTCACAGTCTCTCTCCTAGTAGTGCATGTCCCTCGGTGCCTCTCTCAGCCATGTGTGTCTCTTGCGTCTCTTTCCCAGCAGCGTGTGTCTTGCAGGAATGCATCCTTCCTCAGCCAGCAGTCAGAGAGAGAGACTTCTGCCTCTAGGAGGCCTCCTTTTGAGCCTGGCAGAGTGGCCAAACTAGCCAATCATAACATCAGAATTCTAAACACCAGAGAGCAAGAGTGAGTCTTCCAGAACATTGCCTTGTGCCACACCCAACAGAAAGACCCCAAGTGTATAACATTTACAATCTGGAGCTCCTCAGTTGCTCACAGCAAATTCCACCACAGAGTTTACAAAGACTTATGGCTAGAAAAGTCATAGCAGGTAATTTATGACACCACAATAATGCAATTGGGAACATTATTAACTTGAGTTTATGGTCTGAAGAGGTCCCTGGGTGGAGTAAATTTTTTGTACTCAACTACTAACTGTAAATTTAACAGTTCAAACTCACCCAGTGGCCCCACAGAAGAAAGACCTGGTGATCTTCCATAAAGATTACAGCCAAGAATTGCAGTTCTACTCTATACCACATGGGGTCTCCATGAGTCAGAACCAACTCAACAGCTATATATTTATGTGTGTGTATATATGTATATAGGAGCTCTGGTGGCGTAGTGCCTAAGGCACTTGACTGCTAACCAGAAGGCTGGCGGTTCAAACCCACCAGCCACTCCTCGGAAGAAAGATGGAGCAATCTACTTCCATAGAGATACTGCCTCAGAAACCCAAGGAGGGGTCGCTATGAGTCAGGGCTGACTCGACGGCACATAACAACAACAACAACATCACTGTGGAAGTAGATTGCCCAACCTTCCTTCCAAAGAGTGGCTGATGGGTTTGAACCACCAGCCTTCTGGTTAGCAGTCAAGTGCCTTAGGCACTATGCCACCAGAGCTCCTATGTATATACATGGTTGTTGTGTTGTTATGTGCCCTTGAGTTGGACCTGACTCATAGCAACCCCTCTTTGGGTTTCTGATGCGTTATCACTACGAAAGTAGATTGCCCAACCTTCCTTCTGAGGAGTGGCTGGTGGGTCTTCTGGATAGGTATATATATATGTATATATATATATATATATATATATATATAGTCTGAACAGAAGAAAGTATAAAGATATATCCAGTTTCCAGTAGCATCATTCAGATGTTCAATGTAAAAGAACATATAAATGAGATGATAGACACAGTGGATGGTCCAGGACTAAAAGGAAACCACTGTCTTATAACTGTGAGTATTCAGAGGACTGGGCCTAAATTTTAGGAAAGGTGATAGGTGAGAAGGCCTTGATTCACTCAAGAAGGACAAACATAAGAAATAAATAATTAACCTATTTCAGATACACTAATCTGGACAGATGAAGTTGGATGTTCTGTAAACTGGGCTAGGAGACTGGGACCCTGTGTGACTGTCTTAATTATCTATTGTTGCTATGTCAGAAATACCATAAGGGGGTGGCTTTAACTAAGAAAAATTTGGTTTTTCACAGGTTAGGAGGCCAGAAGTCCGAATCAGAGCACCAGCTTTAGAAGAAGGCTTTTTTTCTTTGTTGGCCCTGGAGCAAAGTCCTTGCTTGTCTCTTCAGCTTTTGCCTCTTGGTTCCTTGGAGATTTCCTTATGGTTTGGCCTCTATCCAACCTCATCTTTCTCTCTGCTTGCTTGTTTAAACTCTATCTCAAAAGAGATTGACTCAAGATACACTGCATACTAATCCCACCTCATTAACATAACAAAGACAACCCATTCCCAAATGGGTTATAACCACAGGCATAGAAATCAGAATTTACAGCGCGTATTTTGGGGTGACATAATTCAATGCATAACAATGACTAAGAGCCAAAGACCTTCCAGAAATTGGTCAAGCAGGTATTTTCAAGGTGTACTGGAAAGGTGTGAACCAGAGCAAGTTAGGTAGGAAAAGAACCCTTGGAGAGTCTAGGAATTATTCCAGGGTTGGGCGCTGATCTTTGGTCATGTTGTCAGAAGGGACCATTCCCTGGAGAAGGCTATAATGCTTGGTAAAGTGGAGGGTCAATGAAAAAAGGGGAGGCCCTCAATGAGATGGATTGATACAGTGGCTGCAAAGATGGGCTCAGATATAGCAAGGATTCTGAAGCTGGCACAGAACTGGACAATGTTTTGTTCTGTTGGACATGGGGTCGCTATCAGTTAGAGTTGACTTGATGGCAGCCAACAACAACAACAAAGTGCTAATAAAAGTAGAGAAAACCTGAGGGGTTACTTAAAGATAGTACTTTATTTAAACAGAGCAACAAACACTTATATACCACATGCTGTGTACCAGACACTACTCTGTCATTAACATCGAACTCTTTTATTTTAAGTTTAGCTTCATGTAATTTTTGTTAAAATTTGCTGGGATTTCCTATATTCTTTACATAGATTCAGCGAAGTATTTATTACATGGGTAGCAGTTCGTTTGTCATAATGCTCCCTGTGAAATTGTGTGGAAAAAGGCTTTGAAATTTAAATTAAATTAGAAGAACCTTGAAAATAAGTGGGAACATCCATATTTCTGTTTAGTTCTAGGCTTTGTCTGCTAGTAGCATTATGCCGAAATGCAGGTGTGGATTCCCATGAGGTCCATTTAGGAGAACCTTGTGGGAAACTTCCATCAAATGAGACTCAAATGGCCATTTTTAGTTCTCAGCCTGACTTTCAAGACTCTTATAGTTACTCTTCAAAATAGTCTAAAAGGAAAGGTAATTTTTAGTTAAGCTGTTCTGTAAACACTCAGGATGTAAAGTATGTTGAGTTAAAGCCATTTATTTAAACATGTTTTAAATGAGATCTCTTTAAACAGTTGAAAAGTATATATGAAGAAAATTTTCAAAGAAATCCAGCTTTATTTCTGTTGCATACCTATAGGTACTCTAGCTAGTGGTTAAGCATCAGTAGGCAGACATTCTTCAGAAATCTGATTTATGAACCAATAACCGTGATCTGTAGTGAACACCATGATTCTTTTATTTTAAAGGGCATGCAGATATTTGAGAAATCAGTTTTGCCTAAACTTTATCATATCAATTTTCTTGGCAATTTCCCTTTTCTTAGACAAAGATAAATGTTAGGCCAGCCTCTGTCCAAATGATCAGGCTAGAAAGGAGTCTGAGGAGTTTGTGGAGTGTTACTGAATGTGTCCATTCTCTAAAGAAAATTGATTCACCATTTTCAAATTATTTTACAGGATCCTGCAAACCAAAAATGTGGTGGAAGAAAGAAAACTGTGTCTTTCAGCAGCATGCCATCGGAAAAGAAGATCAGCAGTGCAAGTGACTGCATCAGTTTCATGCAAGCTGGCTGCGAGCTGAAGAAAGTCCGGCCAAATTCTCGCATTTACAACCGATTTTTCACTCTAGACACAGACCTCCAAGCTCTTCGCTGGGAACCTTCCAAGAAAGACCTTGAGAAAGCTAAGCTTGATATTGCTGCCATAAAAGAGATCAGACTGGGAAGGAACACCGAAACGTTCAGAAACAACGGCCTTGCTGATCAGATTTGTGAGGACTGTGCCTTTTCCATACTTCACGGGGAAAACTACGAGTCTCTGGACTTAGTTGCCAATTCAGCTGATGTAGCAAACATCTGGGTGTCAGGATTACGCTACCTGGTTTCTCGAAGTAAGCAGCCTCTTGATTTTATGGAGGACAACCAGAACACACCAAGGCTCATGTGGTTGAAAACAGTGTTTGAGGCAGCAGATATTGATGGCAATGGGATTATGCTGGAAGACACCTCTGTAGAGTTAATAAAACAACTCAACCCTACCCTGAAGGAATCCAAGATCAGGTTAAAGTTTAAAGAAATCCAGAAGAGCAAGGAGAAACTAACTACCCGAGTGACAGAAGAGGAATTTTGTGAAGCATTCTGTGAACTTTGCACCAGGCCGGAAGTGTATTTCTTACTTGTACAGATATCTAAAAACAAAGAATATTTGGATGCCAATGATCTCATGCTCTTTTTGGAAGCTGAGCAAGGAGTCACCCACATCACTGAAGATATGTGCTTAGACATTATTCGTAGATATGAACTTTCTGAAGAAGGGCGTCAAAAAGGATTTCTTGCCATTGATGGTTTCACTCAGTATTTGTTGTCACCAGAATGTGACATTTTTGATCCTGAGCAAAAAAAAGTTGCCCAGGATATGACTCAGCCATTATCTCACTACTATATCAATGCCTCTCACAATACCTATCTAATTGAAGACCAGTTCAGGGGACCAGCAGATATTAATGGGTATGTCAGAGCTTTGAAAATGGGCTGTCGAAGCATTGAACTAGATGTAAGTGATGGTCCAGACAATGAACCGATCCTCTGTAATAGAAATAACATGGCAACACATATTTCCTTTCAAGGTGTCATAGAGGTGATAAATAAATTTGCCTTTGTTGCTTCTGAATACCCACTCATTCTCTGCTTGCGGAATCACTGTTCCTTACTGCAGCAGAAGGTAATGGTTCAACAAATGAAAAAGATCTTTGGCAATAAACTCTACACAGAAGCACCTTTGCCTTCTGATTCCTACCTCCCTTCACCAGAAAAATTAAAAAGAAAGATCATTGTGAAAGGAAAGAAACTGCCTTCTGGTTCAGATATTTTAGAGGGGGAAGTAACAGATGAAGATGAGGAAGCTGAAATGTCTCGAAGGATGTCAGTGGACCACGATGGTGAGCAGAAACAAATATGGCTCTGCAGGGAGCTCTCTGATTTGGTGTCTATTTGTAAATCTGTTCAGTACAGGGATTTTGAACTGTCTATGAAAAGCCAAAACTATTGGGAAATTTGCTCCTTTAGTGAAACAGAGGCCAGCCGGATTGCAAATGAATACCCAGAGGATTTTGTAAATTATAATAAGAAGTTCTTGTCAAGAATATATCCAAGTGCCATGAGAATTGATTCCAGTAACTTGAATCCACAGGACTTTTGGAATTGTGGCTGTCAGATTGTGGGAATGAATTTTCAGACTCCAGGTCCAATGATGGACCTTCACACAGGCTGGTTTCTTCAAAATGGAGGATGTGGTTATGTTCTAAGGCCTTCTATCATGAGAGATGAAGTTTCCTACTTCAGTGCAAATACAAAGGGCATTGTACCTGGGGTTTCCCCTCTAGCTCTTCATATCAAGATCATCAGTGGTCAGAATTTCCCGAAGCCCAAGGGAGCTTGTGCCAAAGGGGATGTCATAGATCCCTATGTCTGTATAGAGATTCATGGAATTCCTGCAGACTGCTCAGAACAAAGAACTAAAACTGTACAGCAGAACAGTGATAATCCTATTTTTGATGAAACTTTTGAGTTTCAAATTAACTTACCCGAGTTGGCCATGATCCGTTTTGTTGTTCTAGACGATGACTATATTGGGGATGAGTTTATAGGACAATATACGATACCGTTTGAATGTCTGCAGCCTGGATATCGACATGTTCCTCTGCGTTCTTTTGTGAGTGACATCATGGAGCACGTAACTCTTTTTGTACACATAGCAATAACTAATCGAAGTGGAGGAGGGAAGGCACAGAAGCGCAGCCTTTCTGTGAGAATGGGGAAGAAAGTTCGGGAATATACCATGCTCAGGAATGTTGGTCTTAAAACCATAGATGACATCTTTAAAATAGCAGTTCATCCCTTACGAGAAGCCATAGATATGAGAGAAAACATGCAGGTAGGAAAAATCTTACACTTACCCACTCTACCCCTATTTCTTTTTTAACTTTGTCCTTTCTAGTGAGCATTGTGTTTTATTAGTGATATGATCCTTCCCCAAATGATCAGAATGTGTAAATTCATATACCACTAAACTAAGTTCAATATTGCCTGTGATAAGTAAAACATATTTTTAAGTTTTTAACTGAGATGTTATAGTAAATTTCTCCTGAATTAAGCTCATTAATGGAACATCAACATAACAAAATCAAAATACTATAATCTATTAAATAATCCCTAGTATATAGTCAAATTGATGCATAGGAATGTGCATATAAAAAATATGAAAAAAATAGAATATAGAATATTATATGTATATAAAATGTAAACTATTATCTTTACAAACACAAGTATAGTATATACTTACAAGTATAGTATATAAAGTATTTACTGATAGGAACATGGAAGAGAATTTAAAGCCATACTAAAACATACAATGCCTATTAAATTAAGTAACTTAAATACATAATAATGATAATAATAAAGTACTCTCCACAAAAACAGCACAAAATTAAACAAAACAGTATTTGAACTTGGTGAAACTACTTTTCCCTTAGAAATGTGGTTTAATGGAAAAAAAAATTGTGTTCTAAATCAAAACCTAACCCTATGTGATCTTGAGCAAATTATTTCAGGTTACTGATACCAGTTTTCTTCAAATAAGGTAAGAAAAATAATAACACAGGAGAAAATTATTATAAGAATTAAACGAGAAATTACATAAATTGTCCAATTCTGAAATATAGAAATTCAGTTTCCTTCCATTCATCAATTGTTACAATCAAGAAATGGTTGAAAATTTTTTATATTTAATTTACTTATCCTGGGCTAATGTTATTGAGAAGCAGTCAAGCAACAAATATTTACTAAATACCTGCAATATGCAAGATGTGCTGAGTGGTAGAAGCAGTAGCAATGTGTGAGAGGAAAACAGGACACTATCATTCAATTTAATTTATTTATTCCTTTAATTAATATACTGACCCTCACCCCCCAAATTCCTACTTTCAAGGTGGAAAACAAGTTTGAAGAGATTAAGTAACTTTTCAGATCTTATAGTTAATAAATAGCAATAAATCAGACTCACTGCCATTGAGTTGATTTGACTCATAGCAACCCTCCTTGGGTTTCCAAGGCTGTATCTCTATGGAAGTGGATTGCCCAGTCTTCCTTCTGAGCAGTGGCTGGTAGGTTTGAACCGCCAGCCTTCTGGTTAGCAGTCAAATGCTCTTAGGCACTACACCAACAATAAATAGCAAAGTTGGGCTTTAAATCCAGGGCTGCCTGGATTTAATACCAAAACTCATGATCATTCACAATTTTTAGTCACATGATACAGAAATTCAAACCCATAACTTGGTGAAAACCTTTTTATATTACAGAGAAATTCTGGGATACAGTTAATTTCAATTTTAAATAGCTAAAATAATGGAAAAGAGTTGTACGTGAATCACATAGAAATACTTAGATTATAATTATCTAACTTGAGGTGGGGTGCCTTGGCCACTGTTTTAAACACAGACTCCAAATATTGACATCTTTTACTTGACTTTTTCCTGATAGAATTATAGAACTATTGTAAATACATATACATGAGGTTGGTTAGAAATCATTTACACAATTAACTTTATATGTAAGAAATAGACTTTTTGTATTTCTATGTAATTCTTGGAAGGAGCTCTGGAGTGTAGTGGTTAAAGCATTTGGCTGCTAACCAAAAGTTAGCAGTTCGAACCCACCAGCTGTTTCTTGGGAGGAGGATGAGGCAGTTTGCGTCCATAAAGATTTACAGCTGTGGAAACATTATGGCACAGTTTTACTCTGTACTATAGGGCCACTACGAGTCAGAATCCATTCTATGGCAGTGGGTTATATAATTTTTGAGCTATAGCTTCTATTTGATTTATATTTTGTATTTAAATACACATTAATAAGTTGGTTATGGATATAGTTGTTTTTTTTTTTCAGGTAGAGAAGTTAATTTAACGTAATTTCAACATAAAGTCTTTGGGTTAAGGATGATTTAGGACCTAATAGTAGAAAAATGAACAGCACCACTATCACTAAATTCATGAAACATGTAATAGGTTAGGAATTGTTCACCATTAATGAAATGTAAAATAGTACTAATTCTGATTTAGTGAGTTATTATTATTATTATTTAAAGGCTGTAACATGGACAAAGGTAACTCTGTATGAAATACATTTTCAGGGTGTATGTCTGTCAATATGTCTGTGTGTCTGTCAGGTGCATTTCTAATGAGATGACAAAGAAATACCATTGATAATACTCACATGGAGGGTGGTGGGTAATAACAGCCTACTACCTTGAGGGGAAAATTCCTAAAGAGCTATATTCTAGTGCACAATCACTGACATTACATTTTCATGATCATAGTGATCCAAATCAAATAAAGTATTCACAGCCAGCCAGTGCTAACTTGTAATGCCAGTATTATGTTTCGAAAAGCACTGTGTAGCCTTGGGTTACAATCTGCTTTGCTTTGTAGTATATTTATGGCAGTTGTCAAAAATTGAGAAAGATGAACTATAATATTGAATTTGGTCTCTGTGTTATCTGTGCATATCACAATATTTTTGATTGGTTATAATCTAGTATGCTCTAAATTATATATATATATATATATATATATATATACACATACATACACACACACACACACACATATCAACGGCAGTGAGTTTATACAAATATACATATATGTGTGTGTGTGTGTATATATATATATATATATACACGCACTCACTCATTGCTGTCGAGTTGGACCCACCTCATTAACTCGTTAGCGACGCCTCCTTGGGTTTCTGAGGTAGTATCACTACAGAAATAGATTGCCCAAACTTCTTTCCGAGGAGTGGCTGGTGGGTTTGAGACATATCTATATCTATCTATCTATAAAATTTACATTTACATATGATTATACATTTGTGAAATCCTGGAGGTGATGTGTCATGCAGCCAGAATTGTTATTCCATGTTTTCTTCCCCACAGAATGCAATAGTGTCCGTTAAGGAACTGTGTGGACTCCCTCCAATTGCCAGTCTGAAGCAGTGCCTGTTGACTCTGTCGTCTCGACTCATCACCAGTGACAATACTCCCTCAGTCTCTCTTGTGATGAAAGACAATTTTCCATATTTGGAGCCTCTGGGGGTGATTCCAGATGTGCAGAAAAAGATGCTAGCTGCTTATGATCTGGTAGGAAATTGTGACTCCATATTTCTTGGTTGTGGTGTGGAAAATCACTAATGCAGGGACCCTTTTGTGGAACTCCAATGTGTAACACAGAATGACTGCCTTAAGAGTATGGATTGGGGGTGGTAGGGAGAAGCCTGGCCCTCTCAACTTCCCCAGGGTCTCTGTGGACGCCTCTGAAGCCATGCCTCAAGCCCAGAGCTCCACAGATTTCAAATGGAAAATCTCTGCTTTAGCCAAGAATTTATTTATCAAGTGTTCAAAAGTCTCATCATTTAAATGACTTTAGCCTACAATATAACCGTTTAATTGTTTATCTATAGAGAGTAATTTATGTCTCAATGCTGCCTTAAGATAAACTCACTGCCGTGGAGTCAGATCTGACTCACAGCAACCCCTCTTTGGGTTTCCCAGGCAGTATCACTACGGAAGTAGATTGCCCAACCTTCCTTCCAGGAGTGGCTGGTGGGTTTGAACCGCCAGCCTTCTGGTTAGCAGTCAAATGCCTTAGACACTATGCCACCAGAGCTCCCGCCTTAAGATAGTTAACACAAAATATTTGGAATCTTGATTTCTAAGCTAATACTGTTATCTGATTTTTGTGAATATAGAATGGAATTTATGTAGTAAACAAATTTAGGAATAGCTACAGTTTTGCATTTCCTAATTCTATAAACAAAATTAAGTGACAGATGACAAACTGGAAAAAAAAAGGTGTAACATATGCCAGATAAAGTGTAACTATCCTTAAAATAGAAGGGGTACTTAAAAACAGTAAGAAAAAGAATAGGCAAAGAATCTTGTGTTAATTAGAATTAAGTTCAGCTGTTTCCAGAAAAAATACAAACTAATCATTGCTTAAAGACACCAAGTGTAAATCTCTCACATAACAATCTGGAGATCAGCCCTGTAGGGCCAGTGTGATCCCCTTGCAAAATTCATGGGAACTCAGGTTCCTTCAAGCATACTGCTTTACCTTTATGGTGTGACCCTTATCCTTATGATCCAAAATGGCTGCTGTAGCTCAAATCATAATGTCTGCATTCTAACTAGCAAGAAAATAAAAAAGAAGAGAAGGAGGGCATGTCCTCTCCCTTGAAGGATATTTCTCAGAAATAGTATACATCACCTTTACTTATATTCTGTCTGCCTGGAGTTGACACACAGCCACAGTTAGCTGCAAAGGAGAATGGGAAATGTTTTTATGTCACGGGCCATGTGCTCAGCGGGAGCTCTGGTAACGTAATGCCTAAGGCACTTGACTGCTAACCAGAAGGCTGGCGGTTCAAACCCACCAGCCACTCCTCAGAAGGAAGATAAGGCAATCTACTTCCGTAGTGATACTGCCTCAGAAACCCAAGGAGGGGTCTCTATGAGTCCGGTCCAACTCAACGGCACATAACAACAAGAACAACATGTGCTCAGCAGGAGTTCTGGTGGCACAGTGCCTAAGGCATTTGATTGCTACCCAGAAAGTTGGCAGTTCAAACCTACCAGCTGCTCAGTGGAAGGAAGATAGGGCAATCTACTTCCATAACTGCCTCAGAAACCCAATGGGAGTCACTATGAGTTGGAATTGACTTGATGGCGGTGAGTTTGGTTTTGGTTTGGTAGGTGATCAGCTAAAAGCTACCTCTTCTGTCACTGAGAAAGAGGGGAGGATAGATAATATGGGGCAACCTATAGTCTTTGCAACAGAGGCACACAGGAAATTCATGTGCCCCTCCTAAAATAATGAAAATGTAAAAACATATTTAACATTACAATAGGTTTGTAATTAAGAAAAGATAAAAAGTGAAGAAATATGATGGAGATAACTTTCCCCCTATCGAGTTGGATTTTTTCTTTTTTTAAAAAAATACTACCTCTGATAAAGATTTTCAGGAAATAGACACTCCTGTCCCTCTATTCCTAGTGAGAAAATAAATTGATAACATTTGGGGAGAAAACTTTGTGACAATATAATTTAAAATGGTTATCTCATTTGATCTGTATGTTTCCTTTTCCAAGGATTCATCCTAAGCTGATAGAGATGTATGTAAACAGTTATGTTCAAAAATATTGAACAGAATCCATATTATGAAATACTATGAAGCCATTACAATCATGTACAAGAAGTACATCTAATGATATGGAGAACTCCTCAAAATATAATGTTCTGTGAAAAAGCCTGGTTACAAAAAATATGTTATTGTTGTTGTCAGGTGCTATTGATTTGGTCTCAACTCATAGCAACCCCATGGACAACAAAATGAACACTGCCCTGTTCCATACATCCTCACAATCATTGCCATGCTTGAGCCCATTATTGCAGCCACTGTGTCAATCCATCTCATTGAGCATCTTATCCTTTTTGGCTGACCTTCTACTTTACCAAGCATGAGATCCTTCTTAAGCGACTGGGCCCTTCTGTCAACATGACCAAAATGTGAGAGACAAAGTATGGTCATTCTTGCTTTTAGGGAGCATTCCAACTATACTTCCTACAAGACAGGTTTGTTCATTCTTCTGACAGTTCATTGTATATTAAAAATTCTTCACCAACACTGCAATTCAAATGCAATATTGCTTCTAGAGTCTTTCTTATTCATTGTCCACCTCTCACATGTGTATAAAGCTATTAAGAATACCATGGCTTGGGTCAGGCACACCTTAGTCTTCAAAGTGACAACTTTGCTCTCAAACACTTTAAAGAGGAGGGGAGGAGAAGGAACACTGCATAAATAAATAAATAGAAATTAAAATTAAATTAAAAAAAAAGAGGTCTTTTGCAGCAGATTTGTCATTGTTGTTAAGTGCTGTTGAGTCATCTCTGACTCATAGTGACCTTATGCACAGCAGAACGAAATACCAACGGGTCCCGTGCCAGCTATGCGATCCCTGCTATACTTGAGCCCATCGCCACAGCCACTGTGTCAGTCCATCTCTTTGAGGGCCTTCCCCTCATTGTTGACCCTCCTCCATACCAAGCATGACATCCTTCTCCAGGGAATGGTCCCTTCTGATAACATGACCAAAGTAGGTGAGATGAAGTCTGGCCATTCTAGCTTCCAAGGAGCATTTCTGCTGCATTTCCTCCAGGACAGATTTGTTAGTTATTTTAGCAGTCCATGGTACTTTCAGCATTCTTCGCCAGCACCACAACTCAAAAGCATCAACTCTTCTTCGGTCTTCCTTATTCATTTTCCAGCTCTCACATGCATATGAGGCTATTGAAAATATCATGGCTTGTGTTAGGTGCACCTTAGTCCTCAAGGAGGGATCTTCGCTCCTTAGCACTTGAAAGAGGTCTTTTGCAGCTGACTTGCCCAGTGCTATACATAGTCTGATGTCCTGACTGCTGCTTCCATGATTGTAGAACCAAGCAACATCAAGTCTTTTGACAACTTCAATCTTCTCCATTTATCGTGATGCCACTTATAGGTCCAGTTGTGAGGATTTTTGTTTTCTTTATATTGAGATGTAATCCATACTGCAGACTGTGTTCTTCAATCTTCAACAGAAAGTTCTTCAAGTCATCCTCACTTTCAGCAAGCAAAGTTGTGTCATCAGCATATCACAGATTATTAATGATTCTTCCTCCAATCTTGATGCCATGTTCTTCTTTATATAGCCTAGCTTCTTGAATTATTTGCTGAGCATATAGATTGAATAAATATGGTGAAAGGATAAAACGCTGACACACTCCATTTTTATTTTAAACCATAGAGTGTCCCCTTGTTCTGCTCAAATGACAGCCTCCTGGTCTATGTACAAGTTCCTTGTGCATGAGTATAATTAAATGTTCTGGAATTCCCAATCTTCTCAATGTTGTCCACAATTTGTTATGATCCACACAATTAAATAGTTTTGCATAGTCAATAAAACACAAGTAAACATCCTTTTGGTATTCTTTGCTTTGAGCCAAGATCCATCTGACATCAGCAATGATATCCCTTGTTCCATGTCCTCTTCTGAATCTGGCTTGCACCTCTAGAAGTTCTCTATCGATATACTGCTGCAACCATTTCTAAATTATTTTCAGTAAGATTTTACTTGCATGTGATATTAATGATATTGTTTGATAATTTCCACATTCTGTGAGATCACCTTTCTTTGGAATGGTACAAATATGGATTTCTTCCAGTCAGTTGGTCAGGTAGCTGTCTTCCAAATCTCTTGGCATAACCAAGTAAGTGCCTCCAGCAGGGCATCTGTTTGTTGAAACATCTCAGTGGGTATTCTGTCAATTCCTGGAGCCTTGTTCTTTGCCAATCCCTTCAGTGCAGGTTTGACTTCTTCCTTCGATTCCATTGGTTCTTGATCATATGCCACCTTCTGAAATGGATGAACATTGACCAGTTCTTTTTGGTACAGTAACTGTGTATTCCTTCCATCTTCTTTTGATGCTTCCTGCATCATTCAATATTTTGCCCATACAATTTTTCAATATTGCAATCCGAGGCTTAAGTTTTTTCCTCAGTCCTTTTAGCTTGAGAAATGTCAAGTGTGTTCTTCCCTTTTGGTTTTCTAACTCCAGGTCTTTACACATTTCATTACAGTAATTGGTTTTGTCTACTTGAACTGCTTTTGGAGATCTTCTGTTTAGGTCTTTTATCTTGTCATTTCTTCCATTTGCTTTAGCTACTCTCTTTTCAAGGGCAAGTTTCAGAGTCTCTTCTGACATCCTGATATCTGATATTCTGATATCTTTTCTTCTTTTCTCATCTTTTTAATGACCTCTCGCTTTCTTCGTGGATGATGTTCTTGATGTCATCTGCGATTCCTCTGGTTTTCTGTCAGTGTTCAATGCATCAAATTTGTTCTTTAAATAGTCTCTAAATTCTGGAGGGATATATTCAAGATCATATATTGGCTCTCATGGACTTGTTTTAATTGGCTTCAACTTCATGTTGAACTTGCACATGAGCAGTTGATGGTCTCTTCCACAATCAGCTCCTGGCCTTGTTTTGGCTGAAGATATTGAGCTTTTCCATTGCATCTTGAAGCAGATGTAGTCAATCTGATTCCTGTGTACTCCATCTGGCAAAGTCCATGTGTATAGCTGCTATTTGTGTTGTTGGAAAATTGTATTTGCAATGAATAAGTCACTGGTCTTGCAAAATTCCATCATGTGATCTCCAGTGTTATTTCTGTCACCAAGGGCAAAATTTCCAACTACAGGTGATTCTTCTTTGTTTCCCACTTTTGCATTCCAGTAACCAGTGATAATTAGCACATCTTGATTACACGTTCAGTCAACTTCAGACTGCAGAAGTTCACAAAAACCTTCAATTTCTTCATCTTTGGCTTTGGTGGTTGGTGGTTGGTGCATAAATTTGAAAATAGATGTATTAACGGGTCTTCCTTGTAGGTGTGTGGATATTATCCTATCACTGACAGCATTGTACTTTAGGACAGATCTCAAAACATCCTTTGTGATGATGAACATCATGCCATTCCTCTTCAATTGTCATTGCCGGCATAATAGATCATATGGTTGTCTGATTCAAAATGGCCAAAACCAGTCCATTTCAGCTCCCCAATGCCTAGGATATCAATCTTTATGTGTTCCATTTCATTTTTGAAAACTTCCAATTTTCCTAGATTCATGCTTTGTACATTCCATGTTCCTATTTATTAATGGATGTTTGTAGCTGTTTCTCCTCAATTTGAGTCATGCCACGTCAGCAAATGGAGGTCTCGAGAGCTTTACTTTATCCATATCAGTAAGGTTCGTTCTACTCTGATGGTGCAGTTCTTTCCCAGTTGATTTTGAGAGCCTTCTGACCTAAGAGGCTTGTCCTCCTGCACTGTATTGGATAATGTTTCCAGGTTATTCATAAAGTTAAGCAGTAATGTATCAGACATTGTTTCTCTGCTGTTCATAAGATTTTCTCTGGTCAATTCTTTGAGAGGTAGATGGCCTCTTCCTTATTCCTAGTCTGTCTCAGCTTATAACTGCATTGAAACTTGTGTACCCTGTGCAACCCTGTTGGCACTTGAAACACCAGTGGCACAGCATCAAGCCTCACAGCAACACGCAAGCCACCACAGTACGACAAACTGACAGACAAGTTTGTCTCCCTTAGTTGTTTGAAACTTCTCTTCCCTCCCATTACCTGGATCCCTGGCTGCTGCTCTGCTCTGTCATCCTCTCTGGCTTCACTTTCCCCTGCTTTCCTGCCTATTGGGGGTGGGGCCTGGGTCCCTCCCCTTACCTGGATCCCTGGCTGCTGCTCTGCTCTGTTGTCCCCTGTGAAGGGAAGGGGAGGGAACACTGCAAAATAAATAAATAAATAAATAAATAATAAAATAAATTAAATTAAAAAAAGAGAGGTCTTTTGCAGCAGATTTGCCCAATGCAATACATGATTTTATTTCTTGGCTGTTGCTTCTGTAGGTGTTGATTGTGGGTCCAAGTAAAATGAAATCCTTAATAACTTCAATCTTTTCTCCAGTTATCATGATGTTGCTTATTGTTCCATTTGGGCAGAGTTTTGTTTTCTTTATATTGAGGCATAATCCATATGGAAGCCTATAGTCTTTGATCTTCATCAGTAAGTGCTTCAAGTCTTCTTCACTTTTAGCAAATAAGTTTGTATCATCTATATATTGCCAGTTGTTAATGAGTGTTCTTCCAGTCCTAATACTATGTTCTTCTTCATATAGTCCAGCTTCTCATAATATTTGCTCAGCATACAGATTGAACATGAATGGTGAAAAGTTACAACCCTGGCCTACACCCTTCTCAGTTTTAAACTATGCAGTATCACCTTCTTCTGCTTGAATAACTACCTCTTGATTTATATACATGGTCCTCATGAGGGCAATTAAATGTTCTGCAATTCCTTTCCTTCGCAATGTTATCCATAATTTGTTATGATCCACACAGTCAAATGCCTTTTTTCATAGTGAATAAAAACACAGGTAAACATCTTTCTGGTATTTTCTGCTTTCAGCCAAGATCTACTGATATCAGCAATAATAGCCCTTCTTCCATGCCCTCCTCTGCATCTGGCTTGAATTTCTGACCATTACCTGTCATTGTACTGTATTATCTTCAGCAAAATTTTACTTTTGTGTCATATTAGTGATATTATTTGAAAATTTCCACATTCTGTTAAATCACTTTTCTTTGGAATAGGCACAAATATGGATCTCTTCCAGTCAATTTTCCAGTTAGTTGGTTTCCAAATTTCTTGGTGTAAACAAGTGAGTGCCTCCAGCGCTGCATTTGTTTGTTGAAACATCTCAACAGGTATTCCTCAATTCCTGGAGTCTTATTTTTTGCCAGTTCCTTCAGTGGAGCTTAGACTTCTTCCTTCAGTACCATCAGTTCTTGATCATATGTTGAACATCAACCAATTCTTGTTGGTAGAGTGACTCTGTGTATTTCTTCTATCTTCATTTGAAGCTTCCTGCATTGTTCAATATTTTGCCCATAGAATCCTTCAATATTACAACTTGAGGCTTAATTTTTTTTTCTTCAGTTCTTCAGATTGAGAAATACCAAGCATGTTCTTCCCCTTTGATGTTTCAACTTTAGGCCTTTGCACATTTCATTATAATGCTTTGCATTGTCATCTTGAGCTGCCCTTTGAAATCTTCTGCTCACCTCTCTTACTTCATCATTTCTTCCATTCACTTTAGTTTTTCTGTTGAAGAACAAGTTTCAATCTCTTCTGATATCCATTTTGGTCTTCTCTCCCTTTCCTGTTTTTTCATGACCTTTTGCTTTCTTCATATATGATGTCCTTGATGTCATCCAATGATTTGTCTGGTCTTTGGGCACTGGGGTTCAGCGTATCAATTCTGTTCTTCAGATGGTCTCTATATTCAGGTGGGATGTACTCAAGTTCATGTTTTGGCTCTAGTGGACTTGTTTTAGTTTTCTTCAGCTTCAACTTAAACTTACATATGACAAATTGATGGTCTTTTCCACAGCCAGCCCCTGACCTTGTCCTGACTGATGATACTGAGCTTCTCCATCATCTCTTTTCACAGATGTAGTTGATTTGATTCTTGTGTATTCCATCTGGTGAGGTCCATATGTACATATGAGTTGCTGTTTATGTTGTTTCAAAAAAGTATTTGCAATGAATAAGTTGTTGATTGTGAAAAATTCTATCAGGACATCTCTGGCATCATTTCTATCACTGAGGCCATATTTTCTAACTACTGATTGTTCTTCTTTGTTTTCAACTTTCATATTCCAATCACCAGTAATTATCAATATCTTAATTGCATGTGTGGTCAATTTTAGACTGCAGAAGTTGGTAAAATTCTTCAATTTCTTCATGTTTTGCTTTAGTGGTTGGTGTGTAAATCTGAATAATAGTAGTAGTAACTGGTCTTTCTTGTAGGCGTATAGATATTATCCTATCACAGACAGCATTTTATTTCAGGATAGATCCCTGATTCATCTTTTGATGAAGAATGCGATGCCGTTCTTCTTCAATTTATCATTCCCTATATATAGTGTAGTGCCTAAGGCACTTGACTGCTAACCAGAAGGCTGGTGGTTCAAATCCACCAGCCATTCCTCAGAAGGAAGATGGGACAATCTACTTCTGTAGTGATACTGCCTCGGAAACCCAAGGAGGGATCACTATGAGTTGGGTCCGACTTGACGGCACATAACAACAACAACAACAACAACATATATTAGAATATATTATTGTCAGATTCAAAATGGCCAAAACCAGCCCATTTCAGTTTTCATTAATACCTAAGATATTGATCTTTATGTGTTCCATTTCAGTTTTCACAACTTCTAATTTTCCTAGATTCATACTCTGTACATTCCACATTTCAATTTTTAATGGATGTTTGCAGCTGTTTCTTCTGAATTTTGAGTCATACCACATCAGGAAATTAAGGTCCATCCACGTCATTAAGGTCAGCTGTATTTTGAGGAGGCAACTCTTTCCCAGTGGTATTTTGAGTGCCTTCCAACCTGAGAGGCTCATCTTCTGGCACTATATTACACAGTGTTTCCCTGCTATTCATAAGGTTTTCAGAAGTGTACCTAGCCATGTCCTTCTCCTAGTCTGTCTTAGCCTGAAAGCTCTGCTGAAACCTGTCCACCATGGGTGACCCTTCTAGTATTTGAAATACCAGTGTTATAGCTTTCAGCATCACGGCAACATGCAAGCTACCACAGTATGACAAGCTGATGGATGAGTGGTGGATGAAAAATACACATAATGTTCAATTAGATTTATATTTATACATGTAAACATGCTAGTCCCGGAAGGAAGATGGGGCAATCTACTTCTGTAGTGATACTGCCTTGGAAACCCAAGGAGGGGTCGCTATGAGTCGAGTCTGACTCGATGGCACATAACAACAACAACAACAACAACAAACATGCTAGTGGGATGTTAAGTGATTAATTTTAGATTAGGAGAGTGATTGTTATTTTCTTTTATGTGCTCTTCTGTATTTTTTCTGTATTTACCTTTTTATAATGAATTCAAATTTGTAATTGAATAAAAATAAATGCAAGCAATAAATAATATTTTATCACTAAAAAACAACTAGAAGAAAGACATTTGGAATAAAAATTGTAACACTGGGAAAAAAACTCACAAAGCAACTTATGAATTTCTGTATCTCTTGTAACTGTACTTCATGGTTGCTAGGGGAAAAGTTCACCTATTACTATATCTCATTTTTCATGAAATCAATTTTTTTCATCATAAAAGTGGGGACTGAAAGCTATTCAGTGAATAGGTATAATTGCCTTCTAAGAGGTGAAGTTAGGGTGCTAGTTGCCATAGAGACAGACAGTAGAAATCATTTATTCCTCCACTTCCTTTAAAGCTAAGAAAGGAAAGTCATTCACCAAAGGGGAGCCTGGTCCCCTGGTGCTGGGCCTGCAATAGGCCGAAAAGCACCTGCGCTGTCGTTGGGCAATTTCCGTTTCACATCCTAAGTTGTCTGATGGTACTTTGCTTTTTTAGTGTTACCTACTGGTTCTAATCTGGTCGTTAGTTATTTCTCATTTGTATTTTTAAAGTGCAACTTATAATTATAGGCATAAGATAGTTTTCCAAAGCTCAAAATGAAAGATTACAGTAAGAAGCTGAAATACTTTTAACAATATGTCATCCTTTATAGTTCCTCATGGAAAAGATTCTTCTTTTTGTTTGGGAATTGAACATAAAAATAATTCTGTACCAAATGGTAAACTTGATTGACTGCAGAAGTGACCTTGAACACTAGGGATGTCTCCATTAGGTTTTTTTTTTTTTTTCCCCAGGATGTGGTGAGCTGTGGCCAGGTAAAAACGATACTGGCCATAGAAGTAAAAAAATACTATTTTCACTTTTTAGGATTTATATTGTATTGGTAGTGATCTTGACTGTTCTTGTGTTAATATTTGTTTTAAAGGGGTCTCCTAAGATACACCACAGATTCAGAGTGGTCATTTAAAAACATAAGTCAGATCATGTCAGTTTTCTGATTAAAATTTTCTAGTAGCTTCCTATTAAAATAAAATTGAAATTGTTTACTGTGGTCTTAGGGGGCTACTTATAATCTGGCTATGCCTACGTCCTCACCTACCTCTCGAGCGTTGCCTGCCTCTTCACTCCTACGTCCTCCCTTTTGTTCACTCCTCTCCAGCCACATCTGCTTGCTTTCTTTTTTCATTTTAGCCAGAGCTTTTTTTCCAGCTCTGGGTCACTGAATTTACTCTTGCTCTTGCCTGGAATGTTCTGCATGGCTAGTTCCTTCTTGTCTCTTAATTCTTAGCTCAAATGTCCTTCTGTGCCTACGTCTCTACCTGTCACTTTGTCACATAGCCCTGTTTTAGTTGTACTATCCTACTTAGCAGCATTAAAAAATATTTGGCTTGGCCTTTTGTTTAATTTATGTCCTTTCCTTTCACCCCTCACTTTGAATGGATGCTCCATGAGTGCAGCGACCCTGTCTCTCTTGCTTACTACTGTTATCTCTAGCAGCTAGAATTGTAACAGCACATAGTAGTTGTCAATAAATGTTAACTGGATAAATAAAAGCATTAGCTTCTATTGTAGGTGAAGATAATGGTAGCTCTTCTATTTGAATGTGCTTTATGGTAAATCTTTAAGTCCTCTTTGCTTTATCTCCCTGATGCCAACCTAGCCAAGTTATTTCCTGTCTTATACATATGGTTAAAAACCTACAGACCATTAATAAAAACTTACGTGGATGAATAAGGTAGACAAACAATATAAAGGACTATTACCTGGTTGGAGATGGTGGGAATTCCAAAATCAACAATTGAGTGTTCAACTTAGACTCAAGTTGCTTAAATGTTGTACTTCTCAAAAATGGCAGTGAGTGAACTGCATGTTGTTGTTGTTGTTAGGTGCCATCTCGAGTTGGCTCTGACTCAAATCGACCCTATGTACAACAGACCGAAACACTTCTTGGTGTTTCTGATGGCGTAGATGCCTTCTAACAGGAAAAGTTATAATCATTAAAAAGATGCTAAATGTATTTAGAATAAAAACAACCTGAAACCATTTCTGAACAGAAACAGATATTTGGCTTATTTCAGTATCAAAAGAAACAACTCAGGAACCCAGGCAGTCTACACTTACTGAAAGCCACCTGAGTGCATCAACTACACTATTGTCAAGGGGAAAGAAAATGAAAATATGCTAGAAAACATTGATCCTGAGCTCATCTGCCTGTATTTTTCTGAATTTAGCTTTTCCCTAATGACCTGAGATATCTCCCATTCCTTACAAACACATGGTAATTTAGTATTTGGAAATTTTTCCTCCTAAGCGTTTTAAAAGTCAGTCTTCAAAGGTCACTAATATTAATATTGCCATTATAATTCTATTTAAACAATTTTATTAACATCAAGAAATCAAAAACCAAATGTATTTGAGGAGTGGGTCTGTTTATGTAGCATCATTTCAGAAGATCAAGGAGGGCATCCCCCAACTTCCCTGCAACCCAAATCCACATATCATTTAAAATATGTGTTTTCTATCTGTTCATAGGTAACTGAAATTTCAAAATTACAACCATTTCTTTATCTTAATGTCTTTTAAAACGTAAACAATCTCTGTGAATAGTAACACCTTCGGTTTCCAATAACTTGTACTTATGAATGAATTTCATAGATCCTGTCCTAAAAGTAAGTTTTCACCTGGGAAAAGGAGGAGATCATAATGGCAGAGGGCTCCTCAAAGTTGGGGTAAGGTGAGGGTCAGGTTGCTCAAATTACAAGTAGGCTTGCTAGCAGCCCTGTTTACTATCACTCATAACACTCTGAATAGGGATGTGCTGTTGTTGTTATGTGCCATCGAGTCGGACCCGACTCATAGCGACCCCTCCTTGGGTTTCCGAGGCAGTATCACTATGGTAAATTTGCATCTGATACTTAGGGTAACTGAAGCAGAAGTGACTTTCCTGATATCAAACACATGTCACAGCAAGAGGTGGGAAGTGACAGCTTGTGAAAAAGGCACTGAAGCGAACTGGGACATTATCAATCAACTCAAGCCAGTAGAAAAGGCCTTAAAAATTGAAGATGGAATTGATGCCTCCTTCCCAGGCTAAAAGACACACAGAGGACAGCTGCTGGCATTAGACTGCTTGCCACAATGCCTTTCAGCTGGCTCTGTGACAACAGGACACTGTTACAGAAACCCTCCCTAGAACTTAATTTGAAATCAGAGAGTATTTCTAGGTGAAATATACCTTTATTGCACTGTTTGCTTTGTTTTGTTTTTAAACTCAGATCTCAGAAAAATCAAGCATCAGCTCCCCACCTGGAGCTTCGCTATCTTTAAAAAAATATCCCACTGAGGTAGCTAGTATATATGGTCATGTGACATGAGACTTGCAGAACTGGGCACATGGCACCTAATTCAGAGTCACTGGCAAGTGTTTTAAGACTGCTACTGTTGTTGTGGGGAGCTCTGGTAGCACAGTGCCTAAGGCATTTGACTGCTAACCAGAAGGCTGGCGGTTCAAACCCACCAGCCACTCCTTGGAAGGAAGATGGGGCAATCTACTTCTGTAGTGATACTGCCTCAAGACCCAAGGAGGGGTCGCTATGAGTTGGGCCGACTCGATGGCACATGACAACAACAAACTGTTGTTGTTAGGTGCCATTGAGTTGATTCCAACTCACAGTTGCCCTACATACAATAGGAAAAACCACTGCCTTGTCCTGCGCCATCCCTACAGTCTTTGCTATAATTGAGCCCATTGTTGCAGCCACTGTGTCCATCCATCTCATTGAGGGTCTCTTCTTTCTTGATGACTTTCTATTTTACCAAGCATGATATCCTTCTCCAGGGATGGTCTCTCCTGGTAACATGTCCAAAGTACGTGAGACAAAGTCTTGCCCTCTTCACTCCTAAGGAGTATTGTGGCTGTACTTCTTCCAAGACAGATTTGTTGTTCTTCTGGTGGTCCATGGTGTATTTAATATTCACCTACACCATAATTCAAAGGCATCAATTCTTTTTCAGTCTTCCTTATTCATTGTCCAGCTTTCACATGCATATAGGTGATAAAACCATGTCTTGTATCAGGTACACCTTAGTCCTCAAAGGGGCATCTTTGCTTTTTAACACTTTAAAGAGGTCTTTGGCCAACAGATTTGCCCCATATAATATATCATTTGATTTCTTGACTGCTGTTTCCATGAGCATTGATTGCGGATCTAAGTAAAATGAAATCCTTGACAACTTCCATATTCAGTCCCTCTCTGTCTTTCAGCACTGTGTCCTAACTGCTCTCAAAACTGACTTATTAAGAAAAAAATTCATTTTACACATGCACATATAATACAAACATTCATTTATTGACATTAGTCATGATGCATTCAGCACATAACACATATAAGGAAGTTTCTAGATTCTACACTACACAGAGACAAGTAACCAAAATATAAAGCATAAGTGTGACTCATGAGAAATATAAATAAAATGTGATGGGGGCACACACACTTGCTGCTTATAGAATAACACTTTCTCTTTTGATATATCATTTATTATATGTCCTTGGGCTTTCAATTAGCCAACTCAACAAACATGATCTGGCCACTTGCCAAATGAAAGGAACTGTGTAAGGTGTTGAGGGAAATAAGTGTTACAAGACAAAGTTTCTGTCCTTGAGGAACAGAAATCCTAATGGGGAAGCAGCGCTTACATTTGAAAAGGGAGGAAGCAGTGATAACAGTGTCCAGCCTGGACCAGATGATTTGTTTATGGCCCGAGCTGTAGTTTAAGGACTTTGAGTTCTATGGTGGACTTTTTCCAATGACTTGTGTCACTACTCCTCCTCCTACCCCATGTTCAGCAGAATTTTGTTTACAAATAATTTGTAAAGAAAGCTATTGCTTGCCTTTTATATATTTTTTTTTTCTTTAGGTGGTTGAATTTTTATTTTTCTGATCTTTTTACCTTTCTAATTTCTCATGCATGGTCAAGAAATGTTTGCCTAATATTTTTAGTTCCTTTAAGTGTTTTACATTCATATGAAAACTTTTGGGCAGTTGGTGTTTTGAATGTATCATTCAGAAGTGGAATAGTTACAAGGCTTGTGATTATAAAAAAATAAACCCAAAACATTCTCCAAAGGTGACTTCTGTGCTGAATCATTAACATTAACATAAAAGTTAAAACTTTACTTTGGTAAGGACAACTTATTTTCTGAAGGTAAAAAAGAAATCAAAACAATCTAGAGAACATGAGTTAAGGGTTATTTAATCTTTTACTAAGTCAGTTGGGGGTGTGATTTGGAAAGCAGTTGATTATGCTACCATGACCAGGAATCTGACAAATAAAGCTAATGGCTGTCTAATCATGCTCACAATGGAGCCAATACAGTGGCAAGTGCCACCATGAGGGCATTAGGGTTGAATTAAATATATTCACCTATGTCAACGTTATGAAGATCAGCCTCAAGATGGAAAAGAGTTCCCCAGTGAAGCTTTGCTTATCAAGATCAACTTAAATAAAAATTAGGTAAGCCAAAGATACTCTCCTCCCATCACTCACTGTCTTTGTAAGGTTTGTATGCACTGTTATACTGGTTTAAATTTCAAAAAGTATGTTGGCTTGTGTAGTAATGGGACTCAGAAAATCAACAGCAGGGTGGCATGTGCCAAACCAGAGCTGATTATTTTAAAATAGCATGTTGTATACTTAATTCATTGAAATTTCCTTCACTTGTGAATATGACAATATCTTTTAACAAAGGATGCCAACTTGTTAATGGTACTTTCATCTTGATATAATGGGTTTATTGGGGAAAAAGTCAGCATTTGAGGGCTGACAAAATTTCTGATTGGTACCAGAGTCCCAAGGGCACAGAATTTCAGAAATGCATCAATAAGCAAGTACTTCAGCTTGGTTTATTTGTGGAATATTGTGCATGCATCCTAAAGTTTACTTTGCATTCCTAAGTACTAATGCTCTTACAACACATTTAGTTACAGGTAGTATGGTTATTGAAGTTGGCCTTAAAATTCTGGAGAAAGTTCATGAAGATTAATCCATTGATAATTTTACTAATCAGCTTATGGTGTGAAAGACAAATATTATATTTTTTAATATCTATATTTTATAATATTTAAAAATTATAAAGAAAAATATTTCTGATGACTATTTAAGATGTAGCTGACAACTTTTTGGGAAACATGACATCTGGGAAAAAGGAAATTTAAAATGGTGCCTGTATGAAGAAGGCAGATCACTGATAGTGATCCTGTCACTATCGTGAATGTGGAAACAAAGATCCTTTGACCTGCTCTGTGTCAGCTTTCTTGTCCCATGCTGCCATAAATCAGGCGTGGAAATGTGACTCAGAGCTAGTCCCAGGACGGAAAACACTTCGTTATACACATTAAAAGGCAGTGGAGTTCCAGAAAGCTTGCAAATGTTCTGATCTATCTTTGTTCCTGTTTCACTGAGAATTAGCAGTCTTGTAGTGTTGACTTTGCTTAAAAACAAAGGATGTCAATCTGTTAACAGTGCTTCTACCTGTTTGATGTAAAAATTTCAAGGAACTTAAAAACTAAAGGAAATTCTGTTCATTCAAGTTAACAAATATATATGTAACAGGAATCAGATTAAAAATTGGCCAAGTTTAATAAAATTCAAGTATTATTTTAGATGATCCAAACAGTTGGGCCCTTACAAAACCAAAGAACTAAAGCCCAGTGTTTTAATTAAAAGTAAGATAAGAGATAAATGAATTATCTCTTAAGGAGAAAGAACAAAAATAGGGTTAAAGTAGATTGACTTTTTAATTGACATACCTATTCCCAAATGATTGCCTGTCCACAATTCCCAACTTCTTCCTGAAAGAGCAGTGGATGTAAGTATATTTCCTTTCTAAGTCCCAAAGGAAGAATATTTAAAATGGCTGATATATGTTGTGAATTATACTTGGAGGAAAAGTCAATCTTGGGAAACACTTGTTTTTGTAATACTTCACTTGATGAATGCTAGTTTATCACCACTTGCACTTGCCACAGAAAGTCTACATTTTAATATCATGCTAGTATCAGAATGATTTGTAAACTTAGGTCTGTACCTGAAGGATACCTGGGTTCTAGTCTAAATTATTTCATAAACTAGCTGTGTGGCTTAGGCAAGTCAACTTTTGGCTCCATTTTCTTACATATAAAATGAGGTCGTCCACGATGTTCCTTAGGATGCTTTGCAAACATAAGTTCTACAAATTTAGATATAATTGAGAAGAAAATTGAAATCTATGGTAGATTTCTGAGCCCTGATATGATGAAAACTCTATCTTTTTCAGTATCATTAAAATGTTTCGTTGACTCTGCAACGATCCTAGGCAATTATTTCATCTCTCTATTGAGAAAGCATAGCAACAATTGTGAACATGACACAGGACTGAGTAGTGTCTTGTTCTGTTGTACGTGGGGTCTCTATGAATCAGAACCAACTTGATAGCACCTAACAACAACAGCAACTCTATTGAGAAGGGCTGCAAAGACATTCCCTCCCTTCTTCCCCCAGAGGTTAGACAATTTAATCCATCTCTAAGTAAAAGTGTTACTGTTCCCTCAAGTAAAGCTTCCTTTTTAAATAAATGTTTTTGATCTTAACTGACAACTTTACACACTACTGTTTAAGAAACAGCTAATGCATAAAGTAATGCTCGCTTTTATCCGGCTAAGTCATCTATTCTTTCAAATACAAAGCCATGGCAAGGAAATAAGATCCATTAGAAGATATTCATGTGACACAACCAAAGAAAAGCTCTTTGTATTATTACAACAGGCAAAGGCAACTGGGAGCTTAGGCTGAGACATGATATGTAAATCAGGTCACTGCCAGATTCCATTGATTGAGTCAACCCAGTCTCGGTTGGCTGGCTGTGCTGCTTATCCAGCTGGTGGATTATGTGAGGACGTACTTCTCACCTTCTCTCCTCAGCTTTTGTACTTTATATTTCATTTGCATCGGGATCTCTGGAGACCAAGGTAGTAAGTGTAATTCTAGTCAACAACTTTTTCTTTCGCTCCCCAAATCGCTTACTTAGCTGGGGGCAAAGTTTGAAATTGTAGATTTAAATGTGATTTGGAATTATTAGTACATTTCAATCCTATGTCTTATTTGTCTTCTCTACACCTACTAATAACTGCAAATTGACTGTGGAAAATAGTTAGAGTAACATTATTCTAACTACAGTGGAAGCTGTTATCATAACCAATTGCCTCCGAGCTGACTCTGACTCATACTGACCCCACGTGTCAGAGAAGAACGTGCTCCATAAGATTTTTCAGTGGTTGATTTTTTTTTTTTTTTTTTTCCCAGAAGTAGATTGCCAAGCTGTCTTAGTTACCTAGGGCTGCTATAACAGAAATACCACAAGTGGATGGCTCCAATGAACAGAAATTTATTCTCTGGCAGTTTAGGAGGCTGAAAGTCCAAATTCAGGGTGCCAGTTCTAGGGGAAGGCTTTCTTCCCTCTCACCTCTGGGGAAAGATGCTTGTCTTCTTTCAACGTCTATGGATGTCTCCACGTGTCTCGGCATCAGTCTTCCCCTGATCTGGGAGGTTCTCACAGGAACCCTGGGTCCAAAGAATGTGCTCCATTCCTGACTCGGCTTTCTTAGTGGTAGTAAGTCCTTCTGATCTCTGCTTACTTGTTTAATCTCTTTTATATCTGAAAAGATGGTAACTCAAGATAAAACTTAGTCCTATAGATTGCATCCTGTTTCATTTACATAACTGCTTCTAATCCTGCCTCATTAGCATTAGAAGTTAGGATTTACAACACATAGGGTAATTATGTCAGATCACAACATGGAGGATAATTACATAATATTGAGAATCATGGGCTAGCCAAATTGACACATATTTTTTGGGAACACAATTCACTTAACACCAGCCTTTTTTCCAAAATGTGAACCTGCACTCCCCTGGAGTTGTTAAGCACTAATAATTATGAGTCAGTGTTCTTTTCTATTGGAATGTTTGTGGTCATAAATCACTTTATGTCTGGAAGTGGGTGTTAACACAATTTGTTCAATAACATCATTTATGTGACAGTAGAACAATAAAACTCAAGAGCATTTATGTCCACGTTGAATTCTACCTTGAACTCCCTCTAGAACATTGAGACAGACAGAAGAATGCGGAATAGCCAGATGATATTAGACATTTATTGAAAGTAGAAGAGTAGCTGAAAGTTTAGGATTTATTAATTTGCCTATTGGTTGACTTTTTCTATTCACTTTTTGTATTCCCAGAGGAACCCCTATTTGAGATCTTTTTGACTACAGCTTCTTTACCTGAGGAAGATGATTATCTTCTCCACTTCTTCACATACAGATTATTCTCCATTAGCAGGACAGTGGTCTTATTTCCCTCCCTTCACTCAGTATGTTAATCACTTCCTGGACGTATTTGCTTGCTATCCAAATGTGGTGGACAGGTACACCATTTCATCGTTGTTTCTAAGCTTTCCCCTGCACTTGGTTCTGGCTCTCACTTTCTCCTCATTCTTGCTAGTGTCGCCCCGCTTAAGGAAGAAGGAGATCTCTGCCTTCCTTGGGCCACCAAAATCCAAGTTATTAATTTCACTGATGTGTTCAATAGTCTTTTAGCTCATCAGTAAATTGTTCCCTATTCTGTTTCTTATATCTGTTGTTCCAATACCATTTGCCTTTATGTTGCAGTAATCTTTGGAGTGAGGGGTTTGGGGAGTCAGAGTGTTTAGCAGGTATTTATTTGGCACCCACTCTGTGTCAGGTATGTCACATCCCTATAGCCATTGGAAGGAAGGCAACCCAAGCTGCAGAGTTGGAATGGTTGGGAGCTGGAGCACAGATTATCCTTCACTCTCCCATTTCTTATGGTTGAAGTCATGGCTCCCTATTACTGGCAGGATCACGTGGGTCTCTCTGTATGTCTCATCTTCCCAATGAGCCATTTCAAGGATTTCTGACAACCACCTTTTGATATTTCTTTTGTGACAGATGATTCAAGAAAACCGGCTTCTCATAGAAATGGCAGACACAATCCATGAAAAGATTGTACAGTGTCAGAAAGCAGGTAACTGTTTTTTTTTTTTTTTTCTCTCTATTTTATTTAGAAACTATGATGATAATTTTTGGCCTTTTTTTTTTTTTTTTTAAGATTATGTTCTTTCTCTTAAGTTTCAAATATTTTATGCCATTGTTGTTGTAATGTGCCGTTGAGTAGGACCTAACTCATAGAGACCCCTCCTTGGGTGGTATCACTATAGAAGTAGGTTGCCCAAACCTCCTTCTGAGGAGTGGCTGGTGGGTTTGAACCACCAGCCTTCTGGTTAGCAGTCAAGTGCCTTAGGCACTGTGCTACCAGAGCTCCTTTTTATGCCATAGTTTAACTATATTTTGAGTTACACTAAAGTCTTTGTTGAAATCTAGGTGATAGGATGTGGGACGGTGGTGTGGAACCTGAAGATGTTTGAGTAGTGAGGATTTCTGACTCTACTTCTTTAGTTTTGAGAATCTATTAAAACCTTTTACTACTGATGTGGAAACTAAGATTACACATTGGCTCTTAAGAACCACTTCCATTTTACAATTTGGACCATAATTCTATTAACCTTCTAGGCTTTTCTACATTTAGTAATCCTCATCTTAGATTTGTTCTTTCTTTAAGGATGTGATGGGTCACATACCTGTGAGGGCACACCTCTGCTTACGTTCACCTTCATTCACACCTCTGAGCTTTTATATCTCTTGGGTTCATGTTGCCAAAAGGGCAGGAAGGCTGCATCTTCTGACCTCCTCTAACCCCACAAGGGGAAAACAGAATCACAATCGGTTGCCCAAGACCTATTCCTGTGAGGCCAGACATGATGCCTCCCTCCAGCCCCTTCATCAATCTTGACACCAACCGTTCCTCCTGCAGCAACCATCACCTCTCTGCTGGGTTCAATAATTCACTGCAGTGGCCACACAGAACTCACAGATTTTGGGGTTTATTAGGGAAGCACCAGGCTACAATTCAAGTTGAGGAACAGGGCTCAGTCTCTCTCAGCCTGCCGTCTCTCAGCCAATAATCTCTCTCAGTCTCTCTTTCTCAGCAGCACATGTCTCTTGGTGTCTCTTTCTAAGCAGTGCGTATCTCTCAGGAGTGCGTTGCTCTCAGCAGCACGCCTTTCTCAGCCAGCAGTCAAAGAGATTCCTTCTGCCTCTAGGAGGGCTCATTTTGAGCCTGGCAGAGTGGCCAACTAACCAGTCCCAATATCAGAATTCTATATACCTCAGAGAAAGTGAACTTTCCAGAAAACTACTTGGTGCTACACTCAACAGAAATACCCCAGGTGGATAACTTTAACAATCAGGAGCTACTCACTTGTTCATGGCAAATTCCACAATAGAGTTTATGACTAGAAAAACCACAGTATGTGATTTACTACACTGCACATGTGTTCCTCTATCCACACACTATAATGGTTATGATGAGGAAAATGACAACCCATTTCTTGACATAGATGCATATGATATACTAAGCATATACACTATCTTACTTAATCTTCATAACAACTTTGCAAGATAGTCATCATTATTTCTAACTTACAGATAAGACATCTGAGATTCTGAGTGGCCAAGTAAATACCTCAGATCCTACATTAACATGTAGTGAAACTGACTTTTGAACCCAGGCCAGTCATTTCAAGTGGTGCTTTGAACTGACTGACTAGCAGGCTTAGATGTTCCAGTTGATTGGTAGCACAAAAATAATAACACCAAATAGTTATATAATACTTACTAGGTGTCAGGTACTGCTTTGAGGTCTTCAAAGATATATTGACTCAATCTTCACCATAGTCTTTAAGGTAAATACTCTTGTTATCACCATGTCACTAATAAGAAAACTAAAGCCCATGGAGTTTCAGCAACTAGCTCAGGTTCATACAGCTTATAAGTAGAAAAGCTGGAATAGAAACCCAGGCTGTGAAGTTATGCTCTAATTCATATATTAGGGTGCCCTCCTGTGTGAATTACAGTGTGATATAGCACCAGGAAAATTACTGTGGTTTTAAGACTATGTTGGCATAGTGCCTAAGGCATTTGACTGCTAACCAGAAGGCTGGTGGTTCAAACTTACCAGCCACTCCTTGGAAGGAAGATTGGGCAATCTACTTCAATAGTGATACTGCCTTAGAAGCCCAAGGAAAGGTCACTATGAGTTGGGATTGACTTGACAGCGGTGAGTTTGAATAAAAGTATAACATTAGGAAAAGGAGGGTAGTGGGAAGCCCCTACCTCATGTGGGCTGCTTCAACTCTACCTTGAGCACGATGTTCACTCCTGGATGCAGGTCCTCCATACTACTCAATTTTAGAAGCTTCACAGCACAGTGTCTCTTCCTGGGTGCCATCCTTAAGAAGAGACATTAGTGAGCTGGAGTATATCAGAATGGGGAATGTTTAATCTAGAGAGAAGAAGATTCAAAGTTTAGTCTAACACCTTCACATATTTCACAGAGCGGTACTATGAAAAAGAGATTAAAACTTGTTAGTGGGTCTAGCCAGCACTTGGGAGTAGAACTTCCGGAGAGGGAGATTTTGACTTGATATTGGCCATAACTTTCCAAATATGGAATGAGCTGTCAAGAAAAGAGGATGCTTTCCATCCTTGAGGTGCTAAAACAAAGGCTGAAGAAACAGATAAAGGTGATATAGTATTCAAGTGTCAATGAATGATTTAGTTAGAAGTACTTTACATCCATTCCCAAATCTGAAACGATTAAGGTTTTCCCAAGAATTGTGTTTTTTTTTTTTTTTAAGAAAATATTTTTTTTTTTAATCTACATCAACTGATTACCTACCAGTTTTTGTCTATGTGGGATCCAGGGCCTCTACTACCAAGCCATATGGTTGGTTCAGAAGGAGAAATGACATATATGTACTCATCACATATAGGTACTGTTCACATGTCATGCCATTTCCTACAAAAACAGAGGACACATTAAATAAATGTAACCTGTCCAAAGAATTTGCTTTATAACTTTGTCTTTATCCATGTTTAAAATGTAATGTAGCCTAAGGCATTGATTATAGCTGGTTTCCCCCTAAGGATAGACATTTGGTGAGGATGAACACAATAGGAAAGAGAATTCATTTTAGGGATTTAGAAACAGTGAGAGGACAGGAATGTGAAATTATATTTTTACTAATAATATTTCATGATAAATTGCTCATTTTCTGAAATTTATACAAGTATTTCTTATACATTCTCTTTTGAAAGGGATGGAATTCCATGAAGAACTTCATAATCTGGGGGCAAAAGAAGGCTTGAAAGGAAGAAAACTCAACAAGGCAACTGAGAGTTTTGCCTGGAACATTACAGTGTTGAAGGTATTTTAAATATTCAGCTTCTGCTTTGCCTTCGTTTCCTCTACTTCATCTCTCCAACACGCAGAGAAGCACTGGTGGTTAAACATGGTGTTTGGATTTTAAATATCCTGTAGTCTGATGACCGGTTCATGCTCTGAAGCAAGGTGGGGAGATGAACACTGGGAATGATAAGCTTTTCGCCTTAACAGGGCGTGAGGTTTGTAGTGGAGGCAGAGGACAGCACAAGTGTGAGACCTAATCCCATTCATTGCCTGGTGTTTGTGTGAGTGTGTTTTCATTCCTTTGAACACTTCTGCTCAAGACAATGTGGCTGTTCTTGTTTGTGGAAAGAGTAACAGCAAATGTTGCTGTTGAGTAAGGATCTAACACGAGTGACTTGGAAGAGACTTAAACTACAGAATATCTAGGGGCATTTAGGAGTATCTCAAGAACAATCTCTACAAATACATTTATTTTTGCAAATAATCTTGGAAGTCATTCTCTTTAGATTATGATTTGTCCTCTGCTATTTTGGAATTTTGAATAAAGATGCCACATTTATATCTTCTACATGAAAGGAGAAATGATTTAGATAGTTAGAATAATTTACTCTTGGCATATGATGGGAGGGTAAAAACAACCACAGACAACATTCATAATTGCTAACATTTAAATAACACTTATGATGTGCAGGCATTGTTTTATGAAGTTTACATAAATTAACAATTTAATACTCATAATGACCCAATACTATTATTTTTTTTTTAAAGGTGTGAAACTGAGGTATTGAAAGTGTGTGTATATTAACCAGGGTCACCCAGCTGGTAAATGGTGGAGCTGGTGTTTGAACACAGGCATTCTGGCTCCAGAGCCTGTTTCTTCAACATGCTCTGCAGAGATGCTACACATGTTTATGTGAAAGTGCTAGGTGACCTGTAAAACACAAGTTTATTTAAAATTCAGTCCACAGATTCTTATGAAGCCCCTACAGTCCTGGGCTCAGTGCTAGGCATGCAAAGCAGAAGAGACACAGTCCCTGACCTCATGAAGTAAATAGTTTAGGGGGAAGACAGGCATCGTTTGCTTAAGGGGAAGGGAGGAGTATTAGTATAAAGATGAGCTTGTTATAACATAAGAGTACAGCAAGGCAATATGATCCCTCATAAAGACATTTTTTGTTCAATAGAAATTTATGTGGGCTTGTTAATGTGCCACTAAAAAAGGTGCTAAAAGACAAATACCAAAAGAGTATTAGCTGTGCCTGAGGCCTGGCCTACAAGGGAAGATGGAATGGACCTAATGATATTGTTGTTGGGTGCCAGTGAGTCAGTCTAACGTGAAGCGACACTCGGTAAAACAGAACGAAACACTGCCTGTTCCTGTGCCGTCCTCACAGCTGTCGCTGTGGCATGTTTGCGCTTATCGCTGCAGCCGCTTCATCAACCCATCTCATTGAGGTCTTTCTCTTTTTGGCTGACCTTCTGCCTTAACCAGACATGGTGCTGTTCTCCAGGGACTACACACATCTAAGTACTTTATATACACTAGTCATTTGCTTCTCACTGTCACCATGTGACCTCACAAAAACACATGTTGACACTGATATTACTCTCCCCATTTCACAGATGAGGAAATTGAGACTGGAAAGGGTTTATTTTCTTGACTGTATCCACACAGCTAGTATATGGTTGAGGTAAGATTTTAACCCACATCCAAAGTTCTAACCACTACCCTTCTGTGCCACCATACAACTCAATCCAGTGTGGCTGAGCCCTCTTCAGTCCATATAAGAAGACAGTTTGAAAAAGGTCTTGAGGTTTTTGGCACATCTGGAGCTTACATTTGGCCAAGTCTTCATCTCAGTGGACTGCCATGCTGTCTGCCAATCTTGAGACTGTTTCTGGACTTGAACTAGTGGCCTACTGTGTTGCTTGATACCTTGGGACTGTGCCATTTTAGTTGTAGACCTTGGGATTGCCAGCCTCAGCAGCCAGCAACTGCCTGAGTTAAAAGATGCCTCCAGCTCCAGTGGGCCAGGAGCAAGAGGCAGAGCTGAAACCCAAGGTTGAGGGGCCTTCATCCAGTTCCTAGAGCTGGCACTTTGAACTCAGACCTTTAGCCTCCTAAACTGTAGAGCATAAATTCCTATTTGTTAAAACCACCCACCTGGTATTTCTGTTAGAGCAGCACTAGAGAACCAAAACATACGGAGATGAATAATAAATGGTATTGGAGAAATACAATTAGTACCTGTTTTATTATAAAATATATGAAATAGGTGATCAAAGAGTTTAAGAAGAAATAAAAGAGTTAAGAAGTATACTTACTTCTTATTTGTTCATGAATTCCACTGAATTCTATTTGAATTATATGTCTTGAAAAAAATGATGAATAAAGCTGTTAATTCCTCATTGAGAACTCTGTTAAGTAATATGTATTTATACTTTTCCTAGGTAGAGTCCCAGCTTCTAATTTAAAGCATTCCAGTATGTGCAGTACAAGTGGATATATTTTATAGATTTATGTTCAACAGATATGATTAATCTTTTTATACCTATTTGGATTTTTGTCACTGCTTAAGCTCTTTCTCCTTTTGCTTTTATCTTGTAACTTTTTAGTTTTCTTTGTGGCTGAAGCTTCTCTCTTCTCTTTCTGGTGTCCTTGTGTTTTTAATCTAGGTGGGTTCCCTCATCCTATCCCCAAGTTTCAGGCCCTCACAGTTCTGGGGAATCTTGCTACATATTGGAAATGATATGAATGTCAATGTAGTGATAAGGTTTCTAATTGGTTGTTTTGGTTAGCTGCCATCATGTTGGCTCTGACCCCTGACAACCCCCTGCACAACAGAATGAAACATTACCTGCTCCTGCTCCATTTTCACAATCATTGGTATGCTCGAGTCCAGTCTTGTACCATCTTGTAGCCACTGTCTATTTTGATTGCCTTCCAATGGAGGGGGTTCATGTTCTAGTACTATATTGGACAATATCTGTTATGATCCATTAGGTTTTCGTGGACTGATTTTTGGAAGTAGATCACCAGGCCTTTTTTCCTAGTGTCTCTTAATTTGAAAGCTCTGCCGCAACCTGTTCACCATGGGTGATCCTGTTGGTGTTTGAAATATCAGTGGCATAGCCTCCAACATCATAATAACATGCAAGCCACCATAGTACAACAAACTGACAGATGGGGTGCTGATTCCTTGTAACCCTCAAACATTTGAAACTCTGCTCACAGATAAGAGATAGGAGATGAAGGGAAATAAGATGATGGGCTAACGGGAAAAGAAGTTTGATAGGAAGACATTCATCTCTTAAGGACTGAGTGAAAGCAATGGGATCAACTTCAATTGAATGGACATAGATATTTGAATTCATTCTATGAAACACTATTAAACCAGATACTTCTGGTAGCCATGGTTACCATGCCCCTGGGGCTGCTGTGAAGGTATATAAAACCTACTGCCATTTAGTCGATTACGACTCATAGTGACCCCAATAGGGTTTCCAAGGCTGTAAATCTTTATGGAGCTTTGTGGTGTTCTGGTGGCACAGTGCCTAAGGTATTTGACTGCTAACCAGAAGGTTGGTGGTTCAAACCCACCAGCTGATCCAGGGAAGGAAGATGAAGCAATCTACTTCTGTAAAGATTTACAGCCTTGGAAACCCAATGAGGGTTGCTTGAGTTAGAATTGACCCAATGGCAGTGAGTTTTGTTAAATCTTTATGGAAGCAGACTGCCTCATCTTTCTCCCACAGAATGGCTGATAGGTTCAACCTGCTGACCTTCTGGGTAGCAGCCCAATATGCCCATTGCAGTAGAAGCTGGGAAAAGGCTAACATCTCCTAAAGCAGACCTTCAAACAATGAAATAATGTCTTAATAAGAAACCATTCTTCATATTGATACTAATATCAATTACTGAGAAAGCAGTTAAGCATACAGCCTCTGGAACCATATGCTTTCCAGCTATGTGACCTTTGGAAAATTTCTTTTCATCTCTATGCTTCTGAGTCAGTCAGCGTGTTGTGCTAAAACCCTGGAAATCTCGGGGCTTAAAACAATGTCTTATTTTTGTTTACACTGCATGTCCATCATGGGCCAGCAAGGGACTTTGGTTCATCATAGTCACACAGGAACCCAAGCTAATGGGTTCCTCACCTCAAAAAAATGTGTCTGCAATTTCAGAATCAGGGAAGCACAAACTGGTTTCAACATTAAATTTAAAAGCTTCTGTCCAGTGGCTTCTCCTGTTCCTTCCATTCACATTTGACTGATGAAAGCAAGCCAAATGGTCAAATCTGACTTCAGTGGAGACAAGTATAAACTTTCTCAGATATTGGTGAATAAAATCTACCAACGTCAGATTCTTCCTCTCATTGAGTTATAAAACAAACAAACAAAAACAACAAGCCAGTTACCCAGTGAGTCAATTCCAACTTATAGCACTCCCATGTGTATCACAGTAGAAATGGCTCCATGGGTTTTCAATGACTGATTTTTTAAAAGTAGATCACTGGGTCTTTCTTCTGAGGTACCTCTGGGTGAACTTGAACCTCCAACCTTTTGACAGCCAGCAAAAGCACATTACCCATTTGTACCACCTAGGGATTCCCATAGAGTTATAGGGAGGGCTTTATCTATCTATCTATCTATCTATCTATCTATCTATATGCCACTCCTTGGGAGGAAGGTTGGGAAATCTACTTCGGTAGTGATACCGCCTTGGACACTGAAGGAGGGGTCGCCATGAGTCGGGTCCAACTCAAAGGCACATAACAACAACATAGCAATGTCTGGCATGTGAAAAGTGCTATATAAGTTTGTTTGTTTGTTAATTTATTAATAATGACCATGCAGTGCTTACTATGAGCAGGAAGTGATGGTCACAAAATATGTAAGTTAATTAATTTTAAGGATAATCATGTAATATTATTGTTATTATACCCATTTTACAGACTGAGGAACTGAAGTCCAAGAGGTTAAATATACTTCCCATTGTTATACTGGGTATATGAAGTAGTGGAGCAAGAGCAGTGGAGCAAAGCCCATGCTATTGGCTCACTAAGCTACGTTGTCAGAATATCTATAGTACCACAATAATAATAATAGTTTTTATTTAACAAATGCTTCTTACACACCAAGTACTGTACTAAGCACATTATATTTATTATCTTATTTACTCTAAGGGAGTGAGAGTCCTGTCTAACTAACATGAGCATTCAACCATTTTAGCAGTACAGTCCTGTAGTGCAGAAAGGTATCAAGAGAGTATCACCTGAGATCACCACTTTTCCTTGCTCTGATGTTATATTTACCAAGCTGTACTGGGTTTTGCAAGTATACTTTTCTGGTGGAAATAGAATGTGCTGACCAGAAGCCCTGGCAGCCACATTTCTCTATGTCAGTGATTCAGTTAACTTCCTGTTTTGTCAGTCCATCTCCTAGGAGCTTGTTTAGCATGAATCAGCTCCCTAAGGCATGATGACCCCTAAGTAAATGGAAACAATATTGAACAGATACCACTGAGTTCATGAAAACAAGCCAACAAACAAAGGAGCAAACAGAAAAACAAAGTGGGGGGCCAGACCCTGGACCACTCTGAGAACCCAGCCAGCTCCCTCTGTTTTTCTTGGACAGCTTTCCTGTTCACTGGCTGTTATAGCTAGTCTCTACCTCTTGATGAGACAGAGGAAGTTTAAGAGCTGTGTTTCCAGTAAAACATTTGCAAAAGCCAAAGATCTCTTTCAAATTCTTTTCTTCTACCCACGATTCTGCTTTTTAGGCCTACTTTATCTTAGTCAGTCCTTTATCACCTGGGCTGTTAGAGCAGACATCCTGGAATCTGCTTCCTTTGAACAACAAATCCAAGACGGTATAGAAAAGGGAGATGAAAACTCAAATTCTTCAGGCCTCCCTGAAGGGGCTGATGAGGAGAAAGGAGACTCCCTTAGAGGCAAAGTGGAAGTGCTATTAAGTCACTAACCTTAAAGAGTGAACATTAAAAAAAAAAATTGTTGTTGAAAGCTTTTAATTCTGGAAGTCTAAAGGAAATAGCTTCTAATGATACATCCAAAATAATAGATAAAGTTGTAAATTTCTTCCATTTTATCTTATAATTATCTGAGATTTTTGACCTATAGGAAGTTGAACAATATATTACATTGGACTTTGAGTTTAGAAGGAGCTCTGGTAGTGTAGTGCCTAAGGCACTTGACTGCTAACCAGAAGGCTGGCGGTTCAAACCCACCAGCCACTCCTTGGAAGGAAGGTTGAGCAATTTACTTCCGTAGTGATGTTGTTGTTGTTTGCCATCGAGTCGGCCCCGACTCATAGCGACCCCTACTTGGGTTTCCGAGGCAGTATCACTACGGAAGTAGGAATGCCCAAC
>NW_006921589.1:36975738-36982274 GCF_000298275.1 Orycteropus afer afer | reverse complement strand
TGAAGCGGGGCGTGTACCCAAGACCATATATATGGTTGGCAGACAATGGTTCTATAAGTTTATTTATATGATCTGAATTCCTAAGTGTAGAGTAGAGCTGACAAAGGGCAAGGTTGTAGTCACTTCTTGGTCACAGCCAGTTACCCAGAGGGACTGAGCAGTTGAGCCTATGGGCTCGGGACCATAGTCGCAGGGGACATCAAGCTCAACTGGCATAACATACTACACAAAACATTGTTCCACCTTCTACTTTGGTGAGTAGCGACTGGGATCTTAAAAGCTTGCAATCTGCCAACTAGATACAACGATGGGTCTCTCTTCATCCAGAGCAAAGAAGAATGAAGAAAACCAAAAATTCATGGAAACAATTAGTCCTAGCAACTGGTTCACCATCTGATCTGCAGCCTATATGACTATGAGACCAGAAGAACTAGATGGTGCCCGGCTACCACTGGAAGTGTACCCGGCTACCACTTGGTTGTTGTTGTTGTTGTTTGCCATCGAGTCGGCCCCAACTCATAGCGACCCCTCTTTAGGTTTCCGAGGCAGTATCACTACGGAAGTAGGAATGCCCAACCTTCCTTCCGAGGAGTGGCTGGTAGGTTTGAACCACCAGCCTTCTGGTTAGCAGTCAAGTGCCTTAAGCACTAAGCTACCAGGAAACCCAAGGAGGGGTCACTATGAGTCGGGTCCGACTTTAGATTTTCTTGCCTAAAAAAATGAGATTGGATTTTATGATTGCTAGAGTCCTTACAGCTTTCCACATTTTAGGATTATATGGAACATGTTACTGTTAATCTTCTTCTGTAACTTACCTACATTATATCACTTAAATACATCAATTATTTTGTCACTAAATGGAACAATATGTAAAGCTCTCTAATTATATATTCTCTCTTTTATGTATTATTCTTCCTTCTCAACTTTTTTTTTTTTAAAACCCATGGCACTATACTCAGAATACTCTAATTACACTCAGTTTCTATTCTTCACACAATCTCCCACTTGACTCTATCCATTGCTATCTTCTCATTTCCTAACTGCTCTTTTCAAATGAGATGGTCTTCACATGCCATTCTATTGGGAATTTTTGCAAACAAAATCTTTTATTCTTTTTTCAGTCTACAAGGCTGCCCTGCAGTAAGAATGCTCAAACAATGTTGTCAACGTTCTGATAATTCATTTTATAAATCACAGAAGTTCTTCTACATGGTTGCAGTCAATGCTATAGGTTTAGCTATATAGCACAACATGATTGCTGTAACTGATCTCACTGAATCACATATATGAAAAATGTCTGTTCACGTATCTGTTCACCTGGCTGTTCCCCTATCTAGGGAGGGGCAGGACTTGGTACTTGGTAAAGCAGAGGGTCAGCAAAAAAGAGGAAGACCTTCAACAAGATGAACTGACACAGTGGCTGCAACAGCGACAATTGTGAGGCTGGCACAGAACTGAGCAGCTTTTCGTTCTATTGTGCGTAAGGTCGTCGTGAGGCGGAAACAACTTGATGGCTCTTAACGGACAACAACGATCTCAGGATATACCTGTCTGTCTGTTTATCTATCTAGCCAGCTGCTGTGTATCCATCTGCTCATAATTTACCAATTTGAAGACTCTCTTACATTTTTAGGTTAAATGTGCCTAACAGCTAGTGTAAGGAATTGGATATTGATTTAGTGTAGATCTTTTCTAGGCTCATTCATTAATTTTTGTCTATTAAATGTTTTAAAAATGACATTTCAATTTGAGTAAACAAAGATGGTTTTTGTCATGCAGGAAATATTTGATTAATGCAACTGGGAGACACCTAAGAGTGATGATGCCAAAATTGAGGGTTTTACTCTGGTAGTAGCCAGTTTAGCCTCACTCAGCCTAGTAAACACCCAACTCACCTATAATCTCAGCCATCTGCCTTACAATGCAGCCATTGATCACCGGGAAGAAGGTGGGTGGAGGTGAGAGAGAACAGACAGATTAGCTCTAGAAAAACCACTTGAATCTCATGTGTCAGTGACATTATTTTTATACATAAAAGAAAATGTTTTTAAGCCTTAAGGAATGGACATTATACATTTATTCCTGGGGTTTAACATCTAAGGTTGATATATTGCTACTTGGAGTAGGTGTTTGAGAAGTACTCCTAGACACATTTTTTAGAAGCTGGTTATTTGTTTGGCTTACTTGTGCAGAATAAAGACCCTTTTCTCTCACCTGAAGAAACAGATTTCATTGATTTCCACTTCTATATTTATAAATAGAAAGTTGCAAAGAAGCGTAAAGGGAGCTGTGAATCTATAAATTAGCAAACAGCACTTATGAATGAAGATCAAAGGCTGCATGCAGCCTTCGGTATGGACTACGCCTCAATGTAAAGAAAATAAAAATCCTTATAACCGGACCAGTAAGCAATATCATGATGAACAGAGAAAATGCTGATATTTGTCAAAGATTTCATTTTACTTGCATCCATAATCAACACTCATGGAGGCAGCAGTCAAGAAATCAAATGATGTATTGCACTGGGAAAATCTGCTGTAAAAGACCTCTTTAAAGTGCTAGAAAGAAACAAGTCAAGTTGAGGACTGAGGTGCACCTTACTCAAGCCGTGGTATTTTTAATCCCCTCATATGCATGCAAAGGCTGGATAATGAATAAGAAAGACCAAAGAAGAATTGATGGTTTTGAATTATAATGTCGGTGAAGAATATTGATTATACCATGGATTGCCAGAAGAGTGAACAAATCTGCCTTGGAAGAAGTACAGTCAGAATGCTCCTTAGAGGTAAGGATGGTAAAACTTTGTCTCCTAAGCTTTGAGCGTGTGCTCAGGAGGGACCAGTCCCTGAAGAAGGACAACATGCTTGGTAAAATACAAAAATAAGAAAACTGAAAATCCAGACTTATTGCCATTGAGTCTGTTCTGACTCACAGCGACCCACAATGGGTTTTAAAGGCTGTAAATCTTTACAGAAGTAGATTGCCCCATCATCCTTCCACAGAGTGACTAGTGGGTTTGAACTGCTGACATTCTGATTAGCAGCCAAATGCGCCACCAAAGCTCCTTTGGTAAAGTGTAGTGTTAGCAAAAAAGGAAGAAGACCCTCAAGGAAATGGGCTGACACAGTGGCTGCAGCAATGGGCTCAAGCACAGCATTGATTGTGAGGACGGCACGGGGCTGAGCGGTGTTTGTTCTGTTGGAGATAGGGTTGCTGAGTCAGAACTGACTTGTTGGCACTTAACAACAATGACAATTTGTGTCTGTGAAACCAAATTCACTCATTCAATAACTATTTATTAAGTCCTTATTGTGTGGGAGCTCCGCTAGCATAGTGGCACTTGACTGCTAACCAGAGGCCTGGTGGTTCAAACCCACCAGCCACTCCTCAGAAGGAAGATGGAGCAATCTATTTCCGGAGTGATACTGCCTCAGAAACCCAAGGAGGGGTCGCTATGAGTCGGGTCCAACTCGACGGCACATAATAACAACAACAACATTGTGTGCCAGGAATTTGTGCCTTAGAATGGGGTGGTTAGGAAAAGCCTGACCCCTGGTCTCATGGGGCTGACTGTGTAGTCAAGGAGGCAGACATTTAATAACGACACAATTAGTGTCAAATTTGTTGGTGAAGCAGTTGGTGCAGGTTGTAAGAGTATGTAACAGAGATTTGACCTAGTTGGAAAGGTCAGAATAGTCTTCCATGGGGAAGTGTTAACGGAGCTGAAAGTAAGTATGTTTGCCTTTCATAGATTCCAAAACCCTGCCTTGTCTCTTGATACTTGAGTGTGGTTGCCAAAACAATCTGAATATAATGGTGAAGAGAAAACAAAAATAAAGATGTGCTGGACCTCCTTCAACATGGCCTGAGGAGTTCCAACATTTCATCCTCTTTTATTTAATTACCACTCATTAGCATCATAGCTAATTTGTTGCCATATCAAATCATGAGTCATATTGTTAATTACAAGTGAACTTTATCACCCACTTTTGACAAAATCATAAAATCCACTTGACAGCTTGTAGTTGCAAAGGAAGATGCTGTAAGGTTGGCTGTTGTGATTTCTGCTACTTAAAAGCTGGAAAGATGCAGAAAGAGTTACAGAATAGAGAATACTGGCTGTGATTGCTTTAGAGAAAAGAGTAAATTCATTTTCTTTTGTTTGTTTAAGTGTAGGTAATTAATGCATTTATAATAATAAAAGAGTCACAAGTTTAAAACATCATTTCAAATAGCTCTTGGCTAACAATATAGGATGGCTTGGATGGAATGCTAATGCTTCTTAGTGTTAAGCTGGCTCGTTACATTATGTCCAGATTTCTGCCTTGGGTGGCTGCATCCCAGCTGTGCTGCCCAGGAGTTTAGTAGAGATAAAAGCCAGGCTGTTGACATGATTATGGAGGCACAGACCACTTTACTTTATCTCCAAAAGAACTAAATTTAGTGTCTCTCGAAGGTACACTTTTTTTTTTCTTTTCAGATGAAAGCTGAAAATGATAATGATTCTGAATAATTCAAAAGTGGCAGGATCCTAATGAATAGATACATCATAAGCCAAAGAACTTGGCTCCAGCTTGTGAGATCATGGAAAATCTTTACTTTTCTCACCGGAAGGCATTCTTTAGAGATTTTTTTTTTTTTTTTTTTTAATGCACAGACTCATGGTCTAAGGGTGAGTTTTAGCTAAGGTGTGTTTGATTTCTCAACTGCCTTTAGGCTAAGGTGCTCCTGACCGAAGCCATGGTACTTTCAATAGCCTCATATGCATGTGGGAGCTGGACAGTGAATAAGGAAGCCTGAAGAATTGATGCCTTTGAATTGTGGTGGTGGTGGCGAAGAATATTGAATGTACCATGCACTGCGGGGAGAATGAACAAATCTGTCTTGAAGGAAGTACAGCTGGAATGCTCCTTAGAAGCAAGATGGCCAGACTTTGTCTCTCATGCTTTGGTCATGTTGTCAGAAGGAACCAGTCCCTGAGAAGAATATCATGCTGGGTAAAGTAGAGGGTCAGCGAAAAAGGGGAAGAAACGAATCCAGACGAACTGACACAGTGGCTGCAGTCATGGGCTCGAGTGTGGAAACGGTTGTGAGGATGGCGCAGGGCCGTGCAATGTTTCGTTCTGTTGTGCGTAGGGTTGCTATGAGTCAGAACGGACTCGATGGCACCTAACAAAAACAGCACTGTGATATAAGCAGAAAGAAAAAAAAATGACAGCACACAGCTTCATTCTAGGTTCTTATTGCCCTCTTAGATTAAACAGACATAAGCCCCTCTTTTGAACTTGTTATTCAAGGCAGAAAAAGATGGGATACATCTATCTAATTTCTTTATTCTTAACCCAAACCAGAAGGAGCCCTGATGGTGTAATGGTTAAGTGCTTGGCGGCTAACTGAAAGGTCAGCAATTCTAACTCATCAGCTGCTCTGCAAAAGAAAAGACCTAGCAATCTGCTCCCATAAATATTACAGCCTAGGAAACCCTATGGAGCAGTTTTGCCTGGTCCTGTAGGGTCGTTATGAGTTAGAATCGAATCCTCGACACAAAACAACAACCCACAGCAGTGCAAAGTGAGCTGACTTCTTTGAATGTATATGTCTGTATGCTGTGTGTGTGTGTGTGTGTGTGTGTAGTATACACACATGCAGGGGCATTGGTAGTTTAGTGGAAGAACACTCTCCTAGAATGTAAGCCAATGAAGACCCTATGGGTCACAAGGTCCAACCTGCAAGCAGTCACGGGGATGGCACAGGACCCAGCAGCTTTTCACTCCATTGTGTACGAGGTCAGCATGAGTCGGAGGCGGACTAAAGGCCAGCTAACAACAAAAACAATAACATATACACATACATTTGCATTGTCAAATAAAAACAAAACTAGAGTTAGTTAAAGAGAGACTTCATTTGAAAGGATTATTGCAATAAAGGGGTGGGACTATAGCAGTAGGGGCAGGGGGACTATTGTAATAGAGAGAACTTCCCACCTTAAGCTCTGCAAGCATCTCAAAGATCAGGCAGAAGAGACTTTTCTTTTATAGGGAGTGGCAAAAAAGGGGAGGAAGAGTTGGGTCTGAGGGTATGGGTAGCCACATGGTACAGTCAATTAGGGGATGTCTTTCTCTGTGGTCAGAGGATTCTCAGGAAGGGTGTTTAAGGAAGGATTTGTAAAGTGGCTCAAACTGAAGTTGGATCAGGGTTCAGGGACTTGAGGGAAGGAGAGCAGCTTAATTAAAGTTTGTTCCGGTCAAGGTAGCAAGCATTTTGTCCAGATCAGGCAGTGGATATACACAGTTCAGCTAATGATTTATGAGGCACAGAAAGGGATTTGGAGGGTCTGTGCCTGGCCTTGCAATAGGTAAAGAAGAACATTCCTGAGTCATATCTAAATCATATGTACAATGTTGGTTCTTTGCAGTAAGCTGTTGGCTGGAACACGAAAGGGTGAGGGGAGTTCTTAACCACAGCTGTTTCTCTGGAAGCACAGAACTTAGGTAAAATTTAAGATTGTCAACACATATGTATATACCTATATACCT
>NW_006921589.1:36962717-36975593 GCF_000298275.1 Orycteropus afer afer | reverse complement strand
TTGAACCGCCAGCCTTCTGGTTAGCAGTCAAGTGCCTAAGGCACTATGCTACCAGAGCTCCTAAATATACACACATAAATTGTTGCTAACCACTGTTGAGTTGGCCTCTGACACATGGCAACCCCTTGCACAATGGACTCAAGTCTCTGCCCAGTCCTGCCCCATGCCCATGATTGGGTATAAATCAGACCATTGTGATGTAGAGGATTTTCATTGGCTGAATTTCAGAAGTAGATCCCCAGGCCTTTCCTCCTAGTCCATCTTAGTCTGGAAGCCCTGCTGAGACCTGCTCAGCATCATAGCAAGACCCAGGCCTCCATAACAGACAGAGGGGGCTGTGCACGAGGTACATTGGCTAGGAATCCAACCTAGGTTTCCCTCATGGAGGTGAGAATTCTGTCATTGAACCACCACTGCCCCCATACAGATGTAAATATGTATATATATGTGCAAATAGGTAAAGAATATTTGGGTTAAGGATAATGACATTAGATGTTGCCATTTTAAAGCCATATTGAGAAGATCATAAAACATATTGAAAAGATCAAAATACAACTTTCCTCAATTCAGAGACAGTTATTTTCCAATTTACGTGGTGGCATAGTGCCTAAGACATTTGACTGCTAACCAGAAAGCTGGCTGTTCAAACCCACCAGCCACTCCTCGGAAGGAAGGTTGGGCAATCTATTCAGAAACCCAAGGAGGGGTCACTATGAGTTGGATCCGACTTGACAGCAGTGAGTTTGGTTTTTTGGTTTTATTTTCCAATTTAATTAAGCTTCTCTTATTTCAAACAGATTCGCTGTCCTCAATTATATGTCATATACAAGATTATATTCTCAGTAATAGGTCAATGATAGATTTCTTTCTTATTTCTTAATTCTTACAAGACAATTTTGTATTATTAATCACTCACCACATATTATTGATATTTTAAGTATTTGTAGTGAGTGAAGATACCTATTTACCAAAGCAGAATAATTAGGAAGTAAGTTTTTCCTTTGAGGAAAAATTTAAGGTTTGAGGAAAAATTTAGAGTTAGAGGAAAAACTTAAGGTTTTATAAAAAGATTAATTATAGATACCTTGAAAAACAAATCCTTTTGGCTTTTTTCTCAAAACAGATTTAGACCTATAAAAAATAATTTACTCATAACTGTATAGAAAACTATTTGAATAAGGCAAAAAACATTGATCATTATCATCACATTCATATATTGCAACAGGGTAACTTCTGGAAGGGTAAGACTCCCTACCATGGAACTATGACTTAGATTGAGTCTTAGACATTTGAATTATCAGATGTTCAGATGTTTTTATGGAAAGAGTTTTCAAATTACTAGGTAGAAACTGGGTTTTCAGAGATTAAAAAAATAGAGTATAGGTTTCTTCATAGCTGAATAGAATACTTTGGTATGTAACAAAAAACACTAAACCCTCATGATTTGGTTTGTAAGTCTGCCAGGACAAAGCTATGTGTTCTAAAAATAGCCAAACTCTTTGAGTGTTTATTTAAAATATATTATTCTCAATGGACTTTTGAATCAGCTGTACTCGGAGGTGGAAAGTTCTCAAATTGACTTACAATGTATTTCAGGATGAAAGATTGCAATCGGAATCTCTCAGAGGTATCCCTTAATCAGCTAGCATATTCTGGGTCTCCCAGTTGTCTACTATGCAGCAACTGGAGCAACTAGGATAAACTTGGCTTGTGGATCACATTGCCTGAGAAACATCAACCTTCTGCACCAAAAAGATCAATTGATCAATTAGTGTGGACTACCAGAAGAAGGAACAAGTCTGCCGTGGAGGAGCGGAATGCTCCTTAGAGGGGGAATGGCCAGACTTCATCTCATGCACTTTGATCATGTTGTCAAAAGGAACAGTACCTGGAGACGGATATCACGCTGGGTAAAGTAGAGGGGTCAGTGAAAGGGGAGAAGACCCTCAATGAAATGGTTTGACACAGTGGCTGCAACGATGGGCTCAAGCATAGCAAAAATGATGAAGATGGAGCATGTGTTTTGTTCTGTTGTGTACAGGGTCCCTATGACTTGGAAATAGGAGCTCTGATGGCGTAGTGCCTAAGACACTTGACTGCTATCCAGAAGGCTAGTGGTTCAAACCCACCAGCCACTCCTCGGAAGGAAGGTTGGACAATCTACTTCCATAGTGATACTGCCTCAGAAACCCAAGGAGGAGCCGCTATGCGTCGGGTCCAACTGGACAGCACACAACAACAACAACAACAACAAGACTTGGAACTGATTCCATGTTATGTAACAACAAGGATCAAGTCCAGTTTCAGAAAATTGAGCTTTTTTTTTTTTTTAATTTTTAATTTTTTAATTTTTATTTTTATTAGGATTTGGGTGAAGATTTACAGAGTAAATTCACTTTTCATACAGCAGTTCACATATACTTTGTCTCATGTCATTGACCAAAATTTACAATGCAACAGCTCCCCTCCCACTTCCTCCCCATAGTTACCTCCTCCCAGTGTCCATCCCTTCATACTCTTCTGCACCCTGAGCTATCTCCCTGTGCATAAGCAGCCCTTCCTTCTCCCATGATTGTTCTCTCCAGGGCGTGTGTCTACTTGAGGTAAATGTTTAACTCACATGCCTGTACTTTGTTTGGCTGGAAACCACAGTTGTGGGTTCAATTCCAGACCTGAAGGGCAGCTAGGGGCCATAATCTCAGTGGTTACACCAGGCTCCATTGGACCAGCAAACCTGGTCCCCACATTCAAAATTGAGCTTTTTATGCCCCTTAAAATATAGTAAGAGATACATTTCTCAAGTACATTAAAAATATACTTGATATTCCAAAATTTTAGCAGCAAATTCAAATTGCCTTCAGTCAGAATTATGGGTCTATTTCACTACAGTGTTTTGTTTCCCCAGATTGCAGAAACAAATGTGGGCTTTATTTATTTATTTATTTATTTTTTCCAAAGCAAAAATATGTGGAGGGAAAGTTTCATGCTTTAGAGAGTGACTAATATTCTCTGGTGGTACATTACTGAATCAATAGTTTATTCCTTCAGACTGCTTGGAGAATGACATGTTGAACATATGATGGAATAGTCATATAGACACTCGGAGCTGTACTTTTATTATTATTATTTTTTTACTGGTGAAATCAGGGCTGAGTGCACACCACTTCCTTCCCTACCAGATGATTCTCTATACTTATTGCCCATGTATGTTACAGGAAAGAGACTCATTCATTGTGGGTTTAACATCAGCTAAGAAACTGATATTTAAGGCTGCTGAAAATGAAGCTGACATCTAAACTGTTTGTGTTTGAAAGAGTATATTTTAATGGTAACAATGCCCTAATAAGAAATATGAATAAGTGGGACTAATGATTCTTACTGAAATATATTAAGAATCTGTGAGTCAACCTATAGAGGTTTTGTATATTGGAATTGGAAACCAGAGAGTGAAATGGCTGGAAATTTCCTTCCTGTTATCTTGTTTCTATGATGTATTTTAGCCTGGGAGAGGGCAAATGTCATTGAAATGTATATACACAAATAGTGTATATGTATTTTAATGCAGCTCTCTGGTTCTTATATTAAGCAATCCCATTTTAACCTCACCTGTTGTAAGCTCTATAATAATTCATATAGATATAATAATAATACCGATAATGATGATGGAACAATGACATTGCCTTCTGAGCTTTGGGTTATCTAAAACCATTCTCAGTTGTTTTAATGAAAAAGATAAAATTGTATGAGCAATATAATAATTATAAATACTTCCAGGGTAAAAATTACAGTTCTGAATTCTGGAAAATACTTCTTTTCCTATTACATCACAGTAATATCACTCAGATCAAACAATTTCTGTCATCCTCCACCACCTTGCAGATTATTGGTTTTGTCTCAAGAAGTATAGTTTTGTTCTGGTAATTCCTCTCTCATCAGAGGGACAGGGAGCAAGGGCTGAAGTGATTACCCCTGTCCTTGTTCTTTAAATAACTGCACCTCAGAAGGTCACTTCCTTAGGCTTTTTTGTTACGGATACCCAGGAAGAATTTTCATACAGGCCCCTGAACTATAACTGGCCTTGAATATTAATTGTGTGGAACTTTGTGAATCTCTTTGAAGTTGAACATTGATACTACCAAAATTATCTTCCTAGAGATTTTGATTAGATATTTATACACCAGCACAATTTCTTTTTTGCAACATAAGGTTTAACCATCTGATGCCTAAATTTGGCAGAGCTAGCACACACTACCATGCAAGTTATGCACCATATGATCCTTAGGGGTACCACTCACATGGGATTTAGGAGTGATGACCTCTGGATTTGTCTGAAGCTGCCATTTCTAAGCACTTTTCTATTTCAAGCCTTCTGTTTATTGTGAAGTTTTTGGGAGTGTCATTAACTATTTATTGATGTTCATTTATAACCATTTATTTTCAGTATGCATTGATAATTACTGATGATTGGAATGTGTAAGTTAGAGACAAAGAGGAAGGATCCACAGTTGGAAAATATGGAATTGGTGATAGAAGCAACACTGGAGATTGTATAATAGAATTTTGCAAGACCAATGACTTATTCATTACAAATACCTTTATTCAAAAACATAAACAGCAACTATACACCTCATTGGATGGAATACACTGTAATCAAATTGACTATATTTGTGGAAAGAGACAGTGGAGTAGCTCAATATCAACAGTCAAAACAAGGCCAGGGACTGACTGTGGATCAAACCATCAATTGCTCCCATGCAAGTTCAAGTTGAAGCTGAAGAAAATGAAAACAAATCCATTAGAGCCAAAGTACAACCTTGAGAATATCCCACGTGAACTTAGATAAGAATAGACTTACCATATTGAACACTAATGACCAAAGACCAGAGGAGTTGTGGGGTGACACCAAGGACATCATATATGAAGAAAGCAAAAGAAACAACCAAAATAAAAGTCAGAAGAGACTCTGAAACTTGCTCTTGAATGTAGAAAGCTAATGTGAAAGAAAAAATCATGAAGTAAAAGAGCTGAACATAAGATTTCAAAAGGTGTGTGAAGACTTGGAGTTAGAAAATCAAAAGGGGAGAATATGCATGGCACTTCTAAAGCTGAAAGAACCAAAGAAAAAGTTCAAGTCTCGAGTTGCAGTATTGAGGGATTGTATGGGGAAAATATTGAAATGACTCGGGAAGCATCAAAAGAAAGTGAAAGAAATACACAGTCACTGAATCAAAAATAATTGGTCAATGTTTCAGGAGATAGCACATAGTCAAGGCAAGAGGTCCAAGCTGCACTGAAAGCACTGGTGAAAAACAAGGCTCCAGGAATTGATGGCATCCCAATTGAGCTGTTTCAACAAATGGATGCAACGCTGGAGGACTCACATGTCTATGCCTAGAAATTGCTACCTGACCAACTGACTGGAAGAGATCTATATTTGTGCCCATTCCAAAGAAAGGTGATCCCACAGAATGTGGAAAGTACCAAATGGTATCATTAATATCAAGTATTAATGATACTTGATATCATTCAATTAAAATTTCGCTGAAGATCATTCAAAAATAGTTGCAACAGTACATAGACAGGGAACTGCCAAAATTTCAAGCTGGATTCAAAAGAGGGCAAGAAATAAGGGATATCATTGCTAATGTCAGATGGATCCTGACTGAAAGCAGAGAACATCAGAAAGATGCTTATCTATGTCTATTGACTATGCAAAGGCAATCGATTGTGTGGATCATAACAAATTGTGAATAATATTGAGAAGAATGAATTCCAGAACACTTAATTGTGCTCATGAGGAACCTGTACATAGACCAAGAAGCGGTAATTCAAACAGAACAATGGGATGCTGCACAGTTTAAAAACAGGATAGATAATTCATTCAGGTTGTATTCTTTCCCCACACTTATTCAATCTATATGCTGACCAAATAGTCTGAGAAGTTGGACCGTATGAAGAACAACTTATTAGGAATGGAGGAAGACACATTAACATCCTGCAGTATTCAAGGGGCAAAACTTTGCTTGCTGAAAGTGAAGATGACATGAAGCACTTTCTGATGACGATGAAAGACTACAGCCTTCAGTATGGATTGCATCTCAACATAAAGAAACCAAAATCCTCACAACTGGACCAATACGCAACATCATGACTGAATGGAGGAAAGACTGAAATTGTCAAGGATATCATTTTACTTGGATACACAATCAGTGTCCATGGAAGCAGCAGTCAAGAAATCAAATGGTATATTGCATTTACAAATTGTCTGCAAAAGGTCTTTTTAAAGTATTTTTTTTTAAATGTCATCTTGAGGACTAAAGTGTATCTTACTCAAGCTACAGTATTTTTAATTGCCTCATATGCACACAAAAGCTGAACAATGAATAACCAAGACAAAACAAGAATTGATATGTTTCAATTATTGTGTAGGTGAAGAATATTGAGTATGCCATGGGCAACCAGAAGAATGAACAAATCTGCCTTGGAAGAACTATAGCAAGAATGCTCCTTAGAGGTGAGGATATCAAGACTTAGTGTTACCTGCTTTGAATGTGTTATGAAAAGGGATCTGTCCCTGGAGAAGAATATGCTTGGAAAAACAGAGGGTCAGCGAAAAAGAGGAAGACGCTCAGCAAGATGGATTGACCCAGTGGCTGCAACAATGGGCTCAAGTGTAGCAACGATTGTGAGAATGGTGACGGACCAGGAAGTGTTACATTCTGTGGTACATAGGGTCACTGTGAGTTGGAACCAACTCAATAGTACCTAACAACAACATATTAATCATGATTATTTTCCAATATAATTATTTTCCCAACTAAGTTTTACATTTAGGAGAATTCTTAAGTAATTTCAAAAGATCTATATTCAATGGTGTGTCTTCCTGTGAATCTATCATGTAGTAATTCCTATATTGAAGCTCACTATGCTGGCAGTGACGAAGATGAATGGTATGACATTCATAATCAAAGAGAACATTTCAAGATTAATATTGAAATGCAAGTGCTGAAGAACAAAGATATCGCCTTGAAGACTAAGATGCGCCTAACCCAAGCCATGGTATTTTCAATCACCTCATCTGCATGTGAGAGCTAGACAATGAATAAGGAAGACCAAAGAAAAGTTGATGCTTTTGAGTTGTGATGTTGGCAAAGAATGCTTAAAGTACTGTGGACTGCTAAAAGAACTAACAAATCTGTCCTGGAAAAAGTGCAGCCGGAATGCTCTTTGGAAATGAGAATGGCCAGATTTCATTTCACCTACTTTGGTCATGTTGTCAGAAGGGACCATTCTCTGGAGAAGGATGTCATGCTGGGTAAAGTGGAGGGTCAACAAAAAAGGGGAAGGCCCTCAACAAGATGGATTGACACAGTGGCTACAGTGATGGGTTCAGGTGTAGTAGGGATTGTGAAGCTGGCACAGGACTGGGCAGTGTTTCGTCCTGTTGTACATGAGGTCACTATGAGTCAGAGATGACTTGATGGCACATAACAACAACAACAACAATGGCTAATGATTATGAACATTTCTTCATGTGTTTGTTGGCCACCTGAATATTGTCTTTGATGAAGTGTCTATTCATATCTTCTGCCATTTTTAAATTGGATTGTTTGTCTTTTTGTTGTTGAGGTGTTGGAGTTTTCTATAAATTTTAGAGATAATTCCCTTGTCAGGTATGTAATTGCCAAATATTTTTTCCCAATCTTTAGGTTCTCTTTTTACTCTTTTTGAAAAGTCTTTTGAAGCATGTAAAAATTTAACTTTTAGAATGTCCCATTTATCTAGTTTATCTTCTTCTGTTATCCTTCCTTTCAAAGCTCAGGGCTCCAGGATTATCTTCTGTATCTCTACCAATTGGTTTATCTTTTCTTTGTTGAAGAGGGTCTGTGTAGCTTGTCTGCCTATTCCTCTATCTTACTAGAAGTCCAAGCCGTGGTATTTTCAATAGCCTCATATGCATGTGAGACTTTAGAAATGAATAAGAAAGACCACAGAAGAACTGATGCATTTAAATTGTGGGGTTGGTGAAGAATATTGACTATACCATTGACTACTAGAAGAATAAACTAATCCGTCTTGGAGGAAGTACAGCTGGAATGTTCCTTAGAAGTAAGAATGGCTAAACTTAGTCTCGCACACTTTGGTCATGTTGTCAGAAAGGACCAGTCCCTAAAGAAGGATATCATGCTTGGTAAAGTAGAGTGTCAGTGAAAAGGAGGAAGACCTTCAATGAGATGGATTGATACCATGGCTGTGATGATGGGCTCAAGGATGGCAATGATTGTGAGGCTGACGCAGGTCTGAGCAGTGTTTTGTTCTGTTGTACGTGGAGTTTCTATGTGTGAAACCAACTTAATGGCACCTGACATAACATATTGAAATACAAGAGAAAAGCTCAACAACCCAGAGTATTGTATATATGAGATATATTTCATTGTACTTGAGGGAAATTTCAAGAGTATCTCTGCTGGATTTTAATGACCATTGCTTTTGATAACCAAATATAGTTGATTTGGGTTTTAACTCCAGACGAAAGATATAGAAGACATTGGAAAACTAATATGCAATCCTCTTTCCAAATCTAATGCAACCTTTTTGTGAGAACAAATTTAATACAATCTTTTAATCTTCAGAAAAATGCTCTAGCTTCATTTAAGACTATGAAACAAACAAATGAACCAATCTTTTTCATAGATAAAATAGGCTTGATTGAGATCAATGATTTGATGTTTGACTATCAGGTACAGGATGAAATTCAAAGTCCTTGGCTCTGTACCTTCTCATTTCATGTTCCCACAGTCCCACAGTTTTTGTGGTTCCTGGCACTTGTTGAGCATGTGCAGGATTCTATGCCTTCTCACACATTGTTCCTGCTGATTGCGATGCTCTTTCCTAGCTCAGTCACCTGACCAGCTTCTCTACAACTCTGTAGTGTTACCTGTTACCTTTTTATGGAAGCTTTCTCTGCTCTTTTCTTTTCTGTGACCTCTCCCCATCAGTTCTCAACAAAAACAATATGATTTTCTTCTTTGTGCTACATCTGTAATTTATACCTTACTCACTATATTGTAATTATTAATTTCCATGCTTTTCATACTAGATAAAGCTCCTTCAGGAGCTCTGGTAGCATAGTGGCTAAAAGCACTTGACTGCTAACCAGAAGGCTGGCGGTTCAAACCCACCAGCCACTCCTCGGAAGGAAGGTTGGGCAATCCTACTTCCGTAGTGATACTGCCTCGGAAACCCAAGGAGGGGTCGCTATGAGTCGGGGCCGACTCGATGGCAAACAACAACAGCAACAAAGCTCCTTCAGGGTGGAGACTGTGCCTAAGTACAGTGCTGAGCATCACATGAGAAAAACAAGGATTACAGAAACTAAGTGATTTTGTTCAAGATAATGTAACTAACTACTAAGTTACAGAGCTAAATGCAAACCTTGATCTGTGTGACTCCAAAGCCTGTTCTTAGCATCCACAGTCATGGTATCGAATGACACCATTTGATATCTATGTGCCACTTGGGAAGAGGGCGTTTCTGATGTTCTTTGTATCTTCATTTTCTCATGCGGTCAACAGTTGGTCCTCCTCTCCTTCTTCCTCTGGGGAGATTCATTTCCCTGGCCTGCTCTTTCACTCAGTCTCCCTTTTCCTACCAGGGTATTCTCTTTTCACAGAATATAGACAGGCTTCCATGTGCACTAGACTGGTAATTTGGTTTTCACTTTCTCTCTCAGTAGGTCCAATGCCTACCTTTATTTTTCTCGTTTCCTTGTTCTACTGTCAGGCAACTGGTGACTATTCTCCAGGGTAATTTTATAGTTTTGCAGATTTTTCCAATCACAGTCCAGCCATTTCATGCAATGTCTCAATTCATGCAATGTCTGTGCACACACACACACACACACTCTCTTTCTGAGTATGCATTATATACAACTTTTGACTGCTCTTTCTAGTGTCCAATTTATTAATATTATTACAGTAGAAGCTGGCACATGGTATATGCTCAAGATGTGTTTCTTGAATTGAATAATATGAATAAAAGCCTAGAAAATAAAATAAAAATTTGTACTAATGCATAAAGCTCTAGACACTGTTGCCTTTGCTTGCTCATGAAAAGATTGAAAACAGGTACTTTAATTCCCTCTGGGTTTCATATCATTTGCAAGCATGTTTGAGATATGGTTAGCAATCTAAGTGATTAAACTTCAGAATTTTTTATATGATCTTTTTTTAAAAATCCGACAATTTTTTTCTTGAGTTTCTTTCTCCATTTGTAAGCCATCACTTTATCACTTCACTCTAAGTATTTATCAAGGGCTCATCATGTACCTAGTGCAACAAACATATGAAAATGCCTTAAAATGTTCTCTTTCCCAGAATTCACTTATTTCCCAAACTGGTAATCTTTTTCCATTTGATCTTAGTTGCATTTGTGGAATAATACTTTCATCTTGAAATCATCATTATTTTTTAATCTAATAACTCAAAGAATTATTGGAAAATAACTTAGGTTGAGACATGTTAGGGAAAATTAGAATAGTCACCTTAAACTTGGAACCAGCATGTGACTGATTACAACTGATAACTTTGATTATCTTTTTTAATGTGTTCCTTAATACAGATGCACTTTAACAATAAAAATAATAGTTAACAGTTATAAAATGCTTACTCTTTACCAGAATCTCTTCTGAGTGCTTCATACTTATTGTTGTTGTTGTTGTTATGTGCCATCAAGTCACACCCGACTCACAGCGACCCCTCTTTGGGTTTCCGAGGCAGTATCACTACAGAAGTAGATTGCCCAAACTTCAAATCATTTAATTCTAGTAACAACTACGTGATGTAGGTACTGTGAACATACAAGGAAACTGAGGGACATACAGGGAACTAGGTCAAATAGGAGCCCTGGTGGTGCAAGGTTTAAAGCACTTGACTGCTAACCAAAAGATCAGTGGTTCAAATCCACCAGCCACTGGGCTAGAGAAAGATGTGGTAGTCTGCTTCTGTAAAGATTTACAGCCTTGGAAATCCTATGGGAATTCTACTCTGCCCTATAAGGTAGCTAGGAGTTGGAATCGACTAGACGGCAGTGAGGTTTGGTTAACTAAGTTAACTAGCTAATGAGTGGCAAAGCCAGAACTGAGACATAGGTTGTCTGGACCTACAGTCACTGTTTTTAATGTGAAAAAATTGTCCCACTTACAACATGGCTGTTTCATAAATAATGCATGAAAAAGCACATTAACAATGGCAAAGTTGAGGGACCTCATTAAGACTAAGAAAGAAGAGTTGGGAGAGAAGTGTCCTTTGGACCTGAAGGCCTTACACCGAGGTGCTCCTAGATCAAGGAATATGTCCAGGCACATGGAGACCTCCAAGGGGTGCTGGGCCCACAGATGTTGAACGCAGACAAGAAGCTTCCCAATGCAGAGAGAAAGCCTTACCCTAGAGATGGCGCCCTGACTTTGAACTGGTAGCTTCCTAACCTGTGAGAAAATAAATTTCTGTTTGTTAAAGCCAAAAAAAAAAGCTAGTCATACATCATAATTATAAAGTCCTAATCTTACAAATATGTAAATGCACAGGCAGCCTTCAGAGGGACAGAGAAGGTTTTGTTATTCACAGTACAATAGGCAAATTATCTCAAAAATTAGCACAGAGGTTTCTAGTAAGGTTAAGTACAGGTAATAAACCAACTTGAGAAGGAAGTGGGAACATTGGAAGAGAAGTGACCTAGGAGGAGACACTGAAAGCGAAATGTTTACAGTTTCCTAATATGAAACCTACCAGGGAAAACAACAGCAGCAAACAAACAAACCAACAAACAAAAGCACCCAATTTTCTATTGATCACTGCTTGGAAATAGAACTTGACTAGAATGCATTTTTATGTGAAGTGGGGTGCTTGTGTCCACATGACTTGTTCTCTATGTGGGTAGACAGAATAGGCTCCACAATGATGATTGGGAAGAATTCCATTGGCTTCCATCTCTGCCCAGAAATACCTGTTAATTACTCTACTGTCTCCTACCTTCCCCCAGGAATACTCATTATTACTCCACTGGATTCTACTTCTCCTAGATATACCTGTTATTACTCCACTATTTCCCATCTCTCCCTAGATATCCACATTATTACTCCACTGGTTTCTAGTTCCCCTACATGTACCTGTTATTAGTGTACTGGTTCCTGCCTCCCCTCAGATATGCATGTTATTACACCACCAGCTCCTACCTTCCCCAGATATACCTATTATTATTATTCCACAGACTCCTACTTCCCTCTAGATAGACCTGTTATTACTCTACTGGCTCCTACCTGCTCTTCTTACCCCATCTGACCTTGAAATTGCTAGTAACATCATAGTCAATCCTTCAGTTATTTTTTCTAGAAGACTCTCTATAAAGAACCTGAGTACAGGGAAATGTATTGGTTATAAAAGGATGGGCTAGCGTTTGGGTAAGTTGATTATTCCTTGGCCCAACTAAGGACTTTATGAAATCGGAAATGAGATTTTTTGGATGTGAGTGGCAGAGGTCCCTAGAAATTGTAGGCCTAGGCAAATGTGTATTCACTGGCACTCAATTTATCCTTTCATTGAACAAACATTTTAGAGCCCTGCTTTGGCCAAGGGTCTGTGCTAGCTGGTGGGATGTAACTGTGAACACAACTGAAGCAGCCACCAAAAGTTTACATTCTGGTGTGAGATGCAGATGTCAAAAATGCAAGCCATAAATAATTATTTGATTATAATTATGACAAGTGGTATATCAGAAAAGAGGCTTGTTGTTGTTGTTATGTGCCGTCGAGTCAGACCCAACTCATAGCGACCCCTCCTTGGGTTTCCGAGGCAGTATCACTATGGAAGTAGATTGCCC
>NW_006921589.1:36955844-36962486 GCF_000298275.1 Orycteropus afer afer | reverse complement strand
TTGAACCACCAGCCGTCTGGTTAGCAGGCAAGTGTCTTAGCCACTATGCTACCAGAGGTCCCAGAAAAGAGGCTAGAGAGTGAAAAATAATTTCTCTTGATTCACTATATTGCTGAAAGTTGGCACCATCTTTTAGCCTGTACTAACACTCCTCGGAAGGAAGATGGGGCAATCTACTTCTGTAGTGATACTGCCTTGAAAACCCAAGGAGGGGTCGCTATGAGTTGGTTCTGACTTGACGGCACATAACAACAACAACAACAACAACAATGTGGAAGGAACTTTGGTAGCACAATGCCTACGGCATCTGACTGCTAACCAGAAGGGTGGTGGTTCAAACCCACCAGCCACACCATGGAAGCAAGACTGGGCAATCTACTTCTGTAAAAATTTATCATCTTGGAAACCCGATGGGGGTCACTTTGAGCAGAATGGGTTTTTGTGTGTGTCTGTGTATGTGTGGCATTTGACTAAGACATTTGACTGCTAACCAGAAGGCTGGCAGTTCAAACCCACTAGCCATTTCTTGGAAGGAAGGTTGGGCAATCTACTTCTATAGAGATACTGTCTCAGAAACCCAAAGGGGGTCACTTTGAGTCATAATCGACTCAATGTCAGTGAGTTTGGTTTTTTGTTTTTAATAGTAACTGAGGGATTTTTATATATTTTCTTTCATTAAAAAAATTCCAATTATATAAAAGGAACATCTTGTGGTTTGTAGATATGAAGAGTGTTGGAGACTGTTATTTTACAATAGTATTGCAGCATTTTGATTTTCCACAGCTAAAAGAATTAAGCTCTATGGTAGTACTGCCATTCCCCCCCCCCCTTTTTTTTCCAAGTACAAGAGAAAAAAAGAAGAAAGGAAAATATTATGTAGATAGAGAAGAAAGAAATAAGCTATGATGATTTAATACCCTTGAAGTTGACATTAACAGAAGACTTTATTAAAATATGCAACCTAAAGCTGAAGATTAAAAAAATAATAATAATATGTCATGGTGGGGAATATGCTTTTGCAGTCGCACCTAAAGGTCATCCTTTGAAGGGAGCTGTGACAGCCGCCAGGATCCATTGATTTCTCTCTAGTACTGAAACATCCTCTGGCATGTGTCAGCCTGATGGTTAGAGCCAATAATTATGGAAAGTTGAGGAGAAAAGAAGAGCAGCTAACAGAATCCTGCTAATACACTGGTTAGAACGCTTCAGTGTTTGTTCTGAATGCACATTATTTGTGATTTTTCTTAATTGTGGAAGTGGTATGTCATGAATTGAATTATGTCTCCCAAGTATATATGTCAACTTGGCTAGGCCATGATTCTCAGGGCTTTGGTAGTTATGTAATGATGTAATCACCCCCCCATGATTTGATCTGATATAATTATCCTTCATTTGTGATGTGTTATAAATCCTGAGTTCTGTGCATTAGGAACTCTGGTGGTGCAGTGTGTAAGACATTTGACTGCTAACCAGAAAGTTGTCAGTTCAAATCCACCAGCTGCTTGGTGGAAGGAAGATGGGGCAATCTATTTCCTTAAAGATTTGCCACCTCTGAAACCTGATGGGGGTGGCTGTGAGTTGGAATTGACTTGATGACAAATGGCAGTGAGTTTGGTTTTTGGTTTTATGAGTTAGTGAGGCAGAGTTACATTGTGTTAATTAGGATTAGGTTATGTTTGTTATGGGTTACGGTGGGATGAAACACTCTTAGGTTATAGCCCTGAACTGACATGGGAGGAGTTTGACTGTAGTATAGCCTTCACCAACTTTTATCTTACAAGAGATAAAGGAGAAAGTGAATAGAGAGAGAGGGACCACCAAGAAAGAGAGAGGGTTCCACCAAGAAAGAAGAGCTAGGAATGGAGCATGTCCTTTGGACCCAGGGTTCCTATGTTGAGAACCTCTTAGATCCAGGGGAAGATTGATTCCAAAACACAAGGAGATCCCTAGGGGACCCTAGGCTCACAGAAGGAGGCAAGGGCCATCTCCCAGAGCTGACAGGGAAAGAAAGCCTTCCTCTAGAGCTGATGCCCCGGATTTGGACTTCTAGCCTCCTAAACTGTGAGCGAATACATTTCTGTTTGTCAAAGTACTTGTGATATTTCTGTCATAGAAGCACTAGATAATTAAGACAGTACAAAAAGATGCCCATATAAATACATAAACACTGATAAACAAATATTTTTTCTTAGAAGAATACAGCTTCTCAAGACTCTAAGGTAACAAAGTTTTAAAATTATTTGTTGCTGTTATTGTTGTTAGTGTTGTTAATTTTGGTTCCAACTCATGGTAACCCTATGTCATGGAGTAGAACTGCTCCACAGGTTGTGGTCTTTCTGAAGCAAATCTCCCAGACTGTCTTCTGAGGTGGGTTGGGTTAGAACTGCCAACTTTTTGGCTAGTGGTGACACAATGGTTAAGCACTCTACTGCTAACTGAAGGGCTGACAGCTTGAACTCACCCAGTGACTGTGGGCAAAAGACCTTGTGAACTGCTCCTCTAAAGATTACAACCTAGAAAATCCCAAGGAGCAGTCCCACTCTGTCACATGGAGTTGGTATGAGTTGCAGTTAACTCTATGGCACCTAACAACAGGGCCACCAGCTGAGCACTTCACCATTTGTGCCACCCAAGGACTCCTAAAATCCTGTATGTTGTTGCTGTGTACCCGTTGAGTCGATTTTGAGTCATAGTGACCCTATATGATTGTCCCATAAGGTTTCCTTGGCTGTAATCTTCACAGGTGCAGATGGCCAGGGCTTTTCTCCCTCGAAGCCCCTGGGTATGTTCCATCCAAATGTTGACTTCTGGGTTAGGGCTGAGCACTTAACCACTGCACCCACCAGGCTCTTTGTTGGTGTTGTTAGGTGCTGTGGAGTCCACTCTGACTCATAGCACCCTGTGGACAACAGAATGAAACACTGCCCAGTTCTGAGCCGTCCCCACAAGCCTTGCTCTGCTCCAGCCCTTTGTTGCAGCCACTGTGTCAATCCATTTCACTGAGGCTCTTCCTCTTTTTTGGACAAGCATGGTGTCCTTTTCCAGGGACCATTCCCTTCTGATAACGTATCTAAAGTATGTGAGACAAGTCTCATAATCCTCCCTGCTAAGGAGCATTCTTGGCTGTACCTCTTCTAGGACATTCGTTTGTTTTTCTGTTGGTCCATGGTATATGCAGTACTTTTCATCAACACCATCATTCAAAGGCATCGATTCTCCTTTGGTCTTTCTTAGTCATTGTCCAGCTTTCACATGCAAATGAGGCAATTAAAAACATCATGGCTTAGGTCAGGCACCTTAGTCCTCAAGGTGACTTTTTTTTTTTAAACACTTTACAGAGGTCTTTTGGAAGATTTGTCCAATCCCAGTGCTCCTTATCTATCATTTAATTTGTTTCTGGTGAGATTGTTCTATTTTGTTAAGTAGGTCATTTTCATTAATGGTATGCTTTCGTTTTTCTTTCATTAGTTTCTATGTTCTCCCTGTGCCGCAGCAGTGGGCTATCCCTCTGCAGTTCTCCAAATATCCTAAATTAATTCCCGTCTCTGTCTTTCTATACATTTTTTTCCTTCTGCTTTCCACACCACCTTCTCCATAATTAACAAGGCTCAGCCCAGACATCTTTTTAAATAAGAATTACATTTATGATTATAAATCTGTGCCTTTCCCAGAAGAACACCTTACTCTTTCTGAGGTGATTTTGCTCCGTGGATAATCTGTTGGACTTTCTTTTTCTTCAAGTTTTTCAGAAAATAAGGAAAGACAGGAAGAGTAAGATAAAATGACTTGCTGCCCTTGCCATTTGCCCATGGCCTGAAGCCGTGGGGATTTCCTAAAGTGATGTGTGGAGGAGCCATCTCCACCTTAGCAAATATCTCATGCCTACTTGGGAGCTCTGGTAGCGTAGTGCCTAAGGCACTTGACTGCTAACCAGAAGGCTGGCGGTTCAAACCCACCAGCCACTTCTCGGAAGGAAGGTTGGGCAATCTACTTCCGTAGTGATACCGCCTCGGCAACCCAAGGAGGGGTCGCTATGAGTCGGGTCCGACTCGACAGCACATAGCAAGCAACAACACTTGGATTCCAAGTCTGAGGGGCTAACATTCACTCTACATCCTTGGTAAGGTAAAAATGAGAGAAATGGTTTTGAAGCAGATTTACAAGTGAGGGAAGCTGGTTTTAGCTAGCACTGTGAGTGTGTGTGTGTGTCTGTGAGCACGTGCGTGCATGCATGTGTGTGCATTCTTAGCCCCTTTGTACACTGAAAGTTGTAAAGCATGGACTCTTGGGACAAAGGTTAAGCACTCTGCTTAACCCACCCAACCACCAGCCACTCCACAGGAGAAAGACCTAGAGATCTGCTCCCACAAAAATCACCAAACCAAACCCACTGCCATTGAATTGATTCCAACTTGTAGCGACCCCCATTGGGTTTCCAAAGTGGTAAATCTTTATAGAAATAGATTGCCCCATTTTCCTTCTGCTGGGCAGCTGGTGGGCTATGAACTGTCAACTTTCTAGTTAGCAGTCAAATGCCTTAGGCACTGTGCCATGAGAACTCCTGCCCGTTGGAAACCCTATAGGGGTGGTTCTATTCTGCCCCATAGGTCGCTATGAGTTGGAATCAACCTTACTGTGCACAACAGCAATAGCTGTAAAGCTTGCCTTTGTCCTTCTACATCACTTCATTCTTCTATCACATTTATTTCTGGTGTTATGGTGTTTCCTCTGTCCCTTCTATGTCCTTCATTTCTGATGTCAGTGGATGTTTTAGGTACAGCAGGATGGGAGAAGGGTAACAGGAAGTACCTATGGAGTGGAACTTTCCAGTTGCCATTCAACTCACGTATCTTCCTTATTGAGAATATTAAAAAATACCAAGGGTAAACCTTTCAGCATGCTAAATCATGCTAATAACCCCTATCTAGCAGAGAAAAAATCTTTGTCTTGTAACTCTCCACAAATTACTTAAACCTGAAAACTTCACATTATATTAAATTCTCTGGTAGCATAGTGCCTAAAGCACTTGACTGCTAACCAGAAGGCTGGCAGTTCAAACCCACCAGCCACTCCTCGGAAGGAAGGTTGGGCAATCCTACTTCCGCAGTGATATTGCCTTGGAAACCCAAGGAGGAGTCGCTATGAGTCGGGCCGACTCGAAGACACATAACAACAACAACAACATGTTAAAACAGCAAGTATAAGATATTGCATTATACATAAAAGGAACATTGATATTTTAACTTTTTGAAAATTATATAAAACAAACTTTATTAGGCACATTTTTAAGTCACCATTTGTTATCCTTTTATCACGTTCTGAGAGCAAGTACTAGAAACTTTTTCGCCTTTGAAAAAGCATGATTGTTTCAGATTATTTTCAGACATTTTCTATCTGAAGACTTGTGTACATAGGGTTTAATTTAAATGCTGACTTTATACGAATTGGTGATACATCATTACATTTTATGAATTTGTTAGTTTAGAATTAATTTTAAGTAATCTTACATACTTAGGGAGCTCTGGTGGCATAGTGCCTAAGGCATTTGATTGCTAACCAGAAGGCTGGTGGTTCAAACCCACCAGCCACTACCTGGAAGGAAGGTTGGGCAATCTACTTCTGTAGTAACATAGCCTTGAAAACCCAAGGAGGGGTCGCTATGAGTTGGACCCAACTTGACGGCAGTGGTTACATATATATATATATATATTACATAGGATGATCTAGGTATAAATCTCCATAGAAACAAAGTAATAAACCAAATGATTTTAGAAGGCCATTTCTGACCATTCAAACACAAGCTTTTTGTGGACAGACTTACACTCCCTAGTTAAGACCAAAACTGGGGAGCCACCTGGTGGACAAAGTGAAAATTCTTCATTATTTGGTGGTGGTTATTTGCCTTCGAGTCATCCCCGACTCACAGTGACCCCTCCTTGGGTTTCAAGGCAGTATCACTATGGAAGTAGGATTGCCCAACCTTCCTTCCTTATCTGGAGGTAGTCTTAAATGCAAGGAGCTCTGGTAGCGTAGTCCCTAAGGCATTTGACTACTAACCAGAAGGTTGAAGTTTCAAACCCACCAGCCACTCTGTGGAAAGCAGACTGGGCAATCTACTTCCATAAAGATATACCGCCTTGGAAACCTTGTGAGTCGGAATCGACTCTATGGCAGTGAGTTTGGTTTTTCTGGAGTCTTAAATGTATCCAAACCCATTGCCATGGAATCTATACCAACTCATAGCAACACTGTAGGGCAGAGTAGAACTACCCCATAGGGTTTCCAAGGCTGCATTTTTTACAGAAGCAGACTGCTACATCTTCCTCCTGCAGAGAAGCTGATGAGTTCAAACTGCTGACCTTTATGTTAACAGCCGAGCACTTACCCACTGTGCCACCAGGGCTCCTTTATAAATTCCATGTGAAATCCCTGATGTTTTTAAGTTTAGGTATATTTGTTTATATGTATCCATTTTTATTTGCTGAATAACTTTCCCACTTCACACAAGTACAAGGCTCCTAACTAGGAGAAAAACAGAAACTATGAAAATCAAGTTAGAAGAAAAATCCTAGAAGCAGAAGCTTTAGTTATTCCATTTCATATTTTGTCTTTTCCTGTCACAATTCAGAGTTCAACCTATAT
>NW_006921589.1:36949210-36955359 GCF_000298275.1 Orycteropus afer afer | reverse complement strand
TATATATATATATATATATATATATATATCTTTTATAAAGGACTTAAGCCCACCTCCGGCTACTCTCCTATCTCTCTCCTTGGCTACACAGCCAAAGTTCTTAACTTCTAACAAGGTTGTTTATACTTGCTATATCTACTTCCTTACCTCCCACTCACTCCTTAGCCAACTTTAACCTGTCTTCTTTCTCTAACACTCTATTAATCGCTCTCACCAAGGTTGCCAGTAAGCTCCTTGTCACAAAATCTCCTGGACACTTTTCAGCTTTATCTTCCTTGACTTCTTGAGAACATTCTACTTGGCTAGTCACACCCTCTTTTTTGCAACTCTGCTTCTCTTGATTTCTGGGACCCCACGCTGGTCTTTCTCCTATGTTTCTGATTATTCTTTCTTAGAATTCTTTGCAGATCCCCCTTCCTCTGCTCTTCTATTAAATGTCCATATTTCCTGGGGTTCTAGCCGAGGCCCCCTTCTTAGTCTGCCATTTCTCCCTTGGCCATGCTTTCCCTGTGAACATCAAATAATTCTGACCTTTGACGTAGGCTCCATTTTTCAGTGACCATCAGGTTGATTCGGATTCATGGTGACCCCATGTGTGTCAGAGTAGAACTGTGCTCCATAGGGTTTTCAGTTGCTGATTTTTCAAAAATACTTCACTAGGCTTTTCTTGCAGGGCACCTCTGGGTGAACTTGGACTTCCAACTTTTTGGTTAGCAGCTGAGCAAGGTAACCTTTTATATTATCTCTTCTAATCTCTAGATGACCCCCTGTCATCCACCCATTGCACCACCATACTTCATATATCTAATTACACCATTCCTCGAACATCTCTCAGCCACAGGAAGTTCACCATGTCTCCAATTGTATTCATTTACATCCACATCTCCTGCTTGCCCGCAGCTGCACCTCTGGTATTCTTGCCTGAATGGATGACATCACACAATTATCCAAGCCAGAATCCTGGCAGTTATCCTTGATCCATCCCCTTTTCTAACTGTTCACCTCTAATCAATGACCAAGTATTGTTGGGCCAACCTCCTAAATATCTCCTTGAGTGATCTCCATTCACATAGGTTGTCTTCAGTTATCACCCGAGTTAGTGAAATATCTTTCCTTTTCTGTAGAACCCTGGCCCCCTCCCATAGCACCGTGCTTGGAGTGACCATTCCGCCTGCTAAAAGCCCTTCAATGATTTTCCCATTGTTCCTCCTGCATACTGCTGAACTTCCCCTATGAAGTTATTTGTGGCCTGCCTTCTTTGTTCACCTCCTTCCTCTCCAGCCTCCTCTTCCATTATCTTCCTCTTCCATATGCTACTCCAGGCACATTGAGCTCATTCCAGTTCTTGAGTTCACGGGTTATGCTCTGATACTGAGCTGTCAGAGAAGTTGCTGCTTCTGTCTCCAATACATGTCTTGTACCCCTGCTCCCTGGAGCCCCGCCTTGTTGTTTGTACACTGCCTCGGGGACACGTTGGGCCATGCTTTGGTTAGCTCAAGCATCAAGTCTTCCAGATTCTTTCACTAACACTGTGCTCGTCTCATGCTCCGCCCCCTCCATCAGGGTTAGATTCTTTACCATGCATTCCCACAGTACTCTGATCTTCCCATAACAAAGCTCTTTGATTGCTCCTGTATCTCTTTCCCATGGGCTGTTGTTAGCTTTCACAGAACTGGCCCCTGACTCATGGCAGCACTGTGCACAACAAAACGGAATGAAATACTTCCTGGTCCTGCACCACCATCCCCTCAATCCCTAATGGCTTGACCATAGGGTTTCTAGTGACTGATTTTCAAAAGCAGATCATCAGGCTTTTCTTCCTAGTCCATCTTAATCTGGAAGCTCTGCTAAAACCCGCTCATCATCATTGTAGCACACGAGCTTCCACTCAGAGAGCGGTGGTGGCAGCACGTGAGATACATTGTCTGGGACTCAAACCCAGGTCTCTCACACAGAGGGTGAAACTTCTGCCACTGAACCACCGCTGTCCCCTTTCCCACTAGACAGGCTCTCTGATTTAAAACAGTAAAATTAAGAACTTTAACAAAATAATTTTAGACTGAGTCCCAATTAATTGTAGAATTTTAGATGTTGTTGTTGTTGTTGTTATGTGCCGTCAAGTCGGCCCCGACTCATAGCGACCCCTCCTTGGGTTTCCGAGGCAGTATCACTACGGAAGTAGGATTGCCCAACCTTTCTTCCGAGGAGTGGCTGGTGGGTTTGAACCGCCAGCCGTCTGGTTAGCAGGCAAGTGTCTTAGCCACTATGCTACCAGAGCTCCCAGAATTTTAGATAGAAGATATATTTTCATGACAGAATTTTAATGACGGAAGGTATTAGTTTCCTAAAAAACAAAATAAAGTCAGTTGTTATGGAGTTGATTCTGACTCATGGAAACCCCATGTGCATTAAAGTAGAACTGAACTTTATAGGGTTTTCTATGGTTGATTTTTTTGGAAGTAGATTACCAGGCCTTTCTTCCAAGGCTCCCCTGGGTGGATTCAAACTTTTAACCTTTTGGTTAGCAGCCAAGCACATTCACTGCTTGAACCACCCAGGGACTCTAATAGTTTCCTAAGGCTGCTATAACAAAGTAACCACAAGCTGTGTAGCTTATAGAAACAGAAATTTATTGTCTCATAGTTCAGGGGGTTAAGTGTCCAAATGCAGGGTGGTGTCAGGGCTGAGGTATTTTTGAAGGCCCTAGGGGAAGATTTTTTCTTGCCTGTCCCAGCATCTGGTAGCCCTAGGTGTTCCTTAGCTTGCAGCTTAAGGGATCTCTGCCGGCACTTCACATGGCCCCCTTCCTTCTTTTTGTCTCTCTGCCTGTTCTCTTTTTTTTGTTGTTGTTGTTATGTGCCATCAAGTCGGACCCGACTCATAGCGACCCCTCCTTGGATTTCTGAGGCAGTATCACTACGGAAGTAGATTGCCCCATCTTCCTTCCGAGGAGTGGCTGGTGGGTTTGAACCGCCAGCCCTCTGGTTAGCAGTCAAGTGCCTTAGGCACTATGCTACCAGAGCTCCCTTCTCTTTTTTAAGGACACTACTCATGTAGGATTTGGACCCCCCCTACTCCAATATAACCTTGTATTAACTGGTAACATCTTCAAACACCCTCTTTCCAAACAAGATTACATTCACAGATACCTGGGCATAGAACTCAACATATGTGTTGAAAACACAATTCAACCTATAATATAAAAAACAAAACTCACTGCCATTGAGTCGGATCCGACTAACAGTGAGTTGGATCTGACTAACAGCGACCTCTCCTTGGGTTTCTGAGGTGGCATCACTACTGAAGTAGATTGCCCAATCTTCCTTCCGAGGAGTGGCTGGTGGGTTTGAATCGCCAGCTTTTTGGTTAGCAGTCAAATGCCTTAGGTACCTATAACATAAGGTGACTTCAAGAATAGCTTACTGAATCCCTTTGTTTAATAGAAAAGGAAACAACAGCTCACTGAAGTTCAGTGATTCCCAAGGTCACACAGCCAGTTCATAATTGTTTAATCATTCTTCCCACTGTAGTCAGCAGCCACCATCCAGTTTCTTTCGTTTTTTGACTTATGCTGACTTTCCCTATAAAAACTTAGAGAGCTTATTGTTGTTGTTATGTGCCATTGAGTTGGTTTTGATTCATAGCAGCCATATGTACAGTAGAACTAAGTATTGCCTGGTCCTGCGCCATCCTCACAATCATTGCGGTGCTTTAATTCTTCCTCACGGCCACTGTGACAGTCTATCTCATTGAAGTTCTTTCTCTTTTTTCGCTGACTCTCTGCTTGATCTAGCATGATATCCTTCTCCAGGGCAAAATACCAAAACCAAACCAAACTTGCTGCCATCGAGTCGGGTCTGACTCATAGTGACCCCTCCTTGAGTTTCTGAGGCAGTATCACTATGGAAGTAGTTTGCCCAACCTTCCTTCTGAGGAGTGTCTGGTGGGTTTGAACCACCAGCCTTCTGGTTAGTAGTCAAATGCCTCAGGCACTATGCCACCAGAGCTCCTGATTACATGACCAAAATATCAGAGACAAAGTCTGAGTGTTCTTGCTTTTAAGAAGCATTCTGTCTGTAGTTCCTCCAAGACACCTTTGTTCATTCTAGCAGTCCATGGTACATTCAATATTCTTTGCCAATGCTGCAATTCAAATGCGTAGATTCTTCCTTATTAATTATCCAGCTCTCACATGTGTATGAGGCTATTGAAAATACCATGTCTTAGATGAAAGCATAAAAAGTTTAGCCGGTACAAAAGCATGATTAAAGTATTTTGCCAATCAAAGGATTTGATTAAAATTGTAACAGACCTGTCATTTTTCAATTGGAAAAAAAAAAAGTATTTTTTTCTTGCATGAGTTATAGGGGACAGAGACTCTATTCAGGCTTCGTTTGGTGAGAACATATGCAACAATGCAGGAAACAAGTCTCCTGAGAAGTAAATGAGCCACAGATCATTTCCGGGGAGACGATCATTCACAATTCAAGCAGGCTTTAGGGCACTGAGCATGCTGCCTTTCCCTTGGGAACACAGATTTGTGGCTTTTTCCTCTAGTGCTCTCACCTTAGTGCCGCTCTGCTCTGCAGCTCTGTCTGTCTTGTCTCTGTATTTTCTAGCACCTCTTTCTCTTGGCAACTGAATAAACCTCTTTGAATTAACCAGTTCAAATCTCTGAGAGGATGAATCTGATTGGTTGGACTAATTATCTGATTATTGTCATTACTGCTTGGCACCAAGCGACCATGTAGGTCACTGGCCAGGTATTGATTGGCCACTCTTGGGCCATGTCTGAACCCTCATCTAACCAGTTATGGTAATTGGGTAGGCTCTTGTAGTACAGAGTACGGCTATCCCAGCTCAGGGTCATCCTGGGGCTGTTTTCTTTAGCAGGATCTGTGGACATGGACAGCATCACAAAAGGTTTGTCAAAAGAATTCTGCATTTTCTACAGAATACAGTGATAATTTAAAGTTCTTCTGAAAAATATTTTTATTTGTAGTCCACATATTGAAGGCCTTAAAAAAAAATAAAAAACAGTTAATGAAAGATCAGGGAATTGATCTTTCATATTTAAGAGAATATGAATGTTCTCTCACTAGTTTCTGTTAGTATAACCTTCACAGCCATCTATTTTGGGAAGAAATCTGAATGTCTAGGTCTAGATAGGAAGAGCATTTGGGGAGGTGTCAGAATGACACCCACAAGATTGAATGGGCTTGGTGAATCCATGGCGAATGTTTCCAGGCACATATATTTATAAAATTGATTTAAAAATAACAACGTAAGAATGATGGTGTTTGACATTTAGGAGAAATGTTTTGACAAGTGTATGTGATGATTTAATAGTGCATATTCTATAGTCAACAGGAGTGAAGTTGTGGAAATGAATATGGTTCAACTAAGTGGTATTTACTGCTATGAACTTGCTGTTGAGTTTCCCTATGCCCTTCTGCATCACTCATGCTTTTACTCTAACTTCATAGAACTGCATCTTTATTTTCAAAGATGCTTTACTTTCAAAGGTGCTAGGCATGTGTGAACCTTGGTTAGACTCTGGATTTAAAAAGAAAAACAAAAAACCCACCACCATTGTAAGAGAATTTTGGGATCATTGGGAAAAATTAAATATGCACTGTATATCAGATGAAATTATTCAATGAATGTTACTGTCATAGGGGTGCTAAGGGTATTGTGGTTATGTAAAATGTGCTTTTTTCATGATATGCATAGTGAGATATTAAAGGTGAACTGTGCATACAGAGAGAGATGAGAATGATAGATTGATTAAACCAACATGGCACAATATTACTCACTGCTGTTGAGTTGGATCTGACTCATAGTGACCCCTCCTTGGGTTTTGGAGGCAGTATCACTTCGACAGTAGATCACCCAATCTTCCTTCCGAGAAGTGTCTGATTGGTTTGAACCACCAAACTTCTGGTTAGCAGTCAAATGCTTTAGGCACTAGGCTACCAGAGCACAATATTGTTGTTGTTATGTGCCTTTGAGTCGGACCCGACTCATAGCGACCCCTCCTTGGGTTTCCGAGGCAGTATCTCTATGGAAGTAGATTGCCCCATCTTCCTTCCGAGGAGTGGCTGGTGGGTTTGAACCACCAGCCTTCTGGTTAGCAGTCAAGTGCCTTA
>NW_006921589.1:36945804-36948600 GCF_000298275.1 Orycteropus afer afer | reverse complement strand
CCACCAGCCACTCCTCGGAAGGAAGGTTGGGCAATCCTACTTCTGTAGTGATACTGCCTCGGAAACCCAAGGAGGGGTCGCTATGAGTCGGGGCCGACTCCACGGCACATAACAACAACAGCAACAGAGCAGACGCAGTGCCACTATCATTGGGTTGCAGGGAATGTCATTCACATAGAATGCAATGTGAATGGTGCCCCTAGAGTTGTGCAACATGGACCAGATGTCATGAAAAACCACTTACTGGCTGAAATTCATAGCATTGTGAAGGCTATTAAGGAGCTCTGGTGTATAATGGTTAAGACATTTGGCTGCTAACCAAAAGGTCAGTTGAGTTTTTATTTTATTTTTTTTAAGTGGAGGTTGTTAAGGAGCCTGGTGGCACAGTGGTTAAAGTATTCAGCTGCAAAACAAAAGTTTGGCGGTTTGAACCCACCAGCCACTCTGTGGGAGAAAGAAGTGGCATTGTGCTTCTGTAAAAATTTAGTCTTGGAAATGCTGTGGGGCAGTTCTACTCTGTCCTATAGAGTTATGAGTCAGAATCAACTTGAGGGCAGCGGGTTCAGTGAGTTCAGTGATGGTTGTTAAGCAGCTGAAACCATTTTGTGATCAGTTCACTCTGTGGAAAATTGTAGAATTAGTATTTGAATAGCTCAAGTAACCAATAATTTGAGTAATGAAATTAGTAATTTTAAAAGTGAAACCTTACGTCACAAATACCAAGATGCGTTTAAAAATGTTCTGCTATAGAGATAGTCACTATCTCTATAGCCTTTGCTCCGGGGTTCTGAGCATCAGACATCTCTCAATGACCTTTTTGAAATGGAAATAGCTCGAGTTTGCTAAGTAGAGGTTTATATAGAAGCTCCTTCTGTGTTTTGGCTTATGGCATTCATGATGGTAGTGGGAATTTAAGTTTCTGTGTCATTTATTAGCCAAGAAAAGTAGATTTGAGATATTGGAACTTTAAAGCAGTATTTGTTTATTTGCTGATGAGCGTCGTTACTAAAGTTTCATTTGAAATGCAACTAAGTACCTTTGACACCTTGCTAAAGGCTGATATTAATCTTCTGTCCTTTCTTATTAAATCTGTTAACTTAGATGCACATGATAATAATAATGGGCAGGAATATGCAGAGAGCAGGGAAATCAACAGGGGGTGACTTTTATTGTTTTACTGAATTGTTCCTTTGTCAAACTGACTGCAAGAGCTTTTCTCAGGATACCATTATCATTGCACAAATCTAGATTCATGAAGCTTTTTGCAGCTGAATCATATTTTCAAAGTTTAGCTTGGGTTTTTCTATTATTCAGCTCACTGGTGTTGAAGCAATTTTGTTGACATTTTCTATAAGTGGATTAGGCTTTCAGTCATTTGCCCAAAGCAGACAGATGGCTTCTTAAACAGAGCACCCTCGCAGGAATGTATCTTATGGTATCTTCAGAAACATAACAGGCCTGTCACAAAAGATAATGTTTGTCATTAATTTTTTTCGGTGACAGATGATTTCAACTCATTTTTATTTTCTCATCTGGTTTAAATGAAACAGCTGTTTCAAATTTTTTTTTTTTTTTTTGTATTCCAGTGGAGTGATGCTTTAGTGTTTTACACTGAACAGTGTTGTAACCTCTGAATTACAAATGAAAAAATAAGCTTTTGGAGAGAGGAGGCTGATGTGCTCTGAGGTTCCCCAAGGAAATTTTTAACATCAATGCAGTCATTGCTTTTTTTGTCTTAAACATTATGGAGTCTTTCATAGGCATAATGGATGATGCAATCCTGGCATTTATTCTCAATAACATCTTATTCCTCCACTTTTTTTTTTTTAAGTGTTGCCATGGAGTCTAAATTACAGTGTAGTGGTTAAGGCATTTGGCTGCTAACCAGAAGGCTGGTGGTTCAAACCCAGCAGCAGTTCCATGGGAGGAAGATGGGGCAATCTACTTCCATAAAGATTTACTGCCTAGGTACCCAATGGAAGTCTCTATGAGTTGGAATTGACTTAATGGCAGTGAGTTTGGTTTTTGAGCCAATCAGAAGAACTTATGTTAGGTAGCCAATCAGAGTATTTAAAGCAGTATTTGTTTATGTTCAAAGTATCTTGAGTCCAGCCTATATCTATCCTTGCGGTGCAATGAATTACTTGGTATGGCTCTTCTAGCCATGGTCTTTGTGACACCGAAAAAAAAAAAAAACCACTGGGTGGAACTATGCAAGGAAGATTGGGCAATCTACTTCCATAGTGATACTGCCTCGGACACCCAAGGAAGGGTCCCTATGAGTCAAATCCAACTTGAGGGCAATGAGTTTAGTTAGTTGTGGTCCACCAAGGTGATTAGATACCAGGCTAATAATGTATAAGGTACATGGCACCCTTGTGGAGGTGGAGCTGTGCAAAGAAGGTGTAGTGCCTAAGGCATTTGACTGCTAACCAGAAGGCTGGAGGTTCAAACCCACCAGCCACTCCTTGGAAGGAAGATGGGGCAATCTACTTTCATAGTGATACTGCCCCAGAAAGCCAAGGAGGGGTCTCTGAGTAGCATTCAGCTGGACATCTGTGAGTTTGGTTTTTTTTTTGTTTTGTTTTGGTTTGTTTGTTTGTTTGGAACCCTAATATGGGCATTGGTAAGTTTTGTTATTCTACTAGCCTTAAAATGAGCCCTCCTAGAGACAGGAGGGTGATAGAAAAGCTCAATATTTTCAGCCAAAACCAGGCCAGAAGCTGATTGTGGGACAGACCATCAACTGCTCATATGCAAGTTCAACTTGAAGTTAAAGACAATTAAAACAAATCC
>NW_006921589.1:36934421-36944119 GCF_000298275.1 Orycteropus afer afer | reverse complement strand
TAAGGAAGACAGAAGGAGAGTTGATGTTTTTGAGTTGTGGTGCTGGTGAAGAATGCTGAAGGTACCATGGACTGCCAGAAGAACTAACAGATCTGTCCTGGAAGAAGTGCAGCCGAGATGCTCCTTGGAAGCGAGGATGGCCAGGCTTTGTATCACCTACTTTGGCCATGCTGTCAGAGGGGACCATTCCCTGGAGAAGGATGCCATGCTTGGTAAGGTGGAGGGTCGATGAAAGAGGGGAAAGCCTTCAAGGAGATGGCTTGACATGGTGGCTATGACAATGGGCTCAAGTATAGCAGGGATCATGGAGCTGGTGTGGGATGGGGCAGTGTTTTGTTCTGCTGTGCATGGGGTCACTATGAGTCAGAAGCAACTTGACGGCACCTAACAACAACAACAACAGAGTCAGAAGGGGGAGGATCTCACTGCCATCAAGACAGAGAGTAGCCAGGAGTGGAATGTGTCCTTTACCTAAGATCCCTGTGCTAAGATGATAGCAGAGAGACAGTAGAGAGATAGCAGAGAGACAGTGACAGCAGAGACTGGCATGAGACAGAGCGCTGGGCTTCCCTGGCCCATGGAGCAAGAAAGCTGAGTGCCTTTGGGCAGGAGGCTTGCTGTCAGAGTGGGATGCACCAAGGTGTACCTATCAGCAGAGCTAAAAGAACTTCATAACACTTGCCTGAGCAGGGCAGAGACCAGGCTGAGAGACCAACGGCCAAAGAGAGGCATGCCTAAGGGCATGGGTGAGGGGAGGCTGTCCTCATTGACGAATTATATCCTGAGTGATCCTGAATCTGAATTCTAACGTGTTACTTCCCTAAAAAGCCCCATAAACTTGAGTATTGTCTGTGAGTTCTGTGTGGCCATTGCAAGGAATTATAAGGCCAGCAGAGAAGCAGTGAGTGCCATGGGAGGGATGCTTAGTGTAAGAATTAATAAAATGGTTGGAGGGTGGAGGCATGTGTGATTTCTGCCTCATAGGAGTCAGTTTGGGGCTGTTGCTGTTGATTCTTTTCTCTATCCCTCATGAAGTTGGAGGAGGTCAGAGGATGCTGCCCCCACGTCCTTTTAGGTTTCACAAAACAGCCACCTTTGGATTTATGCTCTTCACATGCTTCAAGTCTATGATTTCCCAATTTTTTGTGTGTTTTCAATAAATCCTTTTTTGCTTTATTTTAGCAGAGTCAGGGAGTCTTTTTCTCTAAGACAGTGTCAGGGTGATTTTTTTTCCTTCACATTATTCCAAATAAGGTTAAATGTAATGGAGTTACCTGTAACATGGTCAGTGAGAGTAAAACATTGTATTTACCGAAACCTTTTCATTTTCTGTTTGTAGAATAATAATAATAATAGATAACAACCATTAGAGCTTGCCATCTGTGCCAGGTATTATTCTAAATCATTTATATATGCGATCTCTTAATCTCAAAGTAAGCCTATGAGTGCAATTATTATAACCATTTTATGGATGAAGAAACTGAGGTACCTTATCAAAAGGTCACACAGCAATGGAAACAGGATTTAAACCTGGGTAGAGGTTTGGTAAGGGAACTCTATAGTGCCTAAGACATTTGACTGCTAACCAGAAGGCTGGCAGTCCAAACACACCAGCCACTCCTTGAAAGGAAGGTTGGGCAATATACTTCCATAGTGAAACCACTTCGGAAACCTAAGGAGGGGTCACTATGAGTTGGATCTGACCCGACAGCAGTGAGTTTGCTTTCGTTTTGTTTTTTTTGAAGAGCTTTAGTGGTGTAGTGGTTAAGGCATTCAGCTGCTGACCAAAAAGATAACAGCTTAAAGCCACCAGCTCCTTTGCAATCTGCTTCCATAAATATTCATAGCCTTGGAAACCCTGTGGGGGCAATTTTCTTTTGTTCCATGGAGTTGCTATGAGTTGGAATTGGCTAGATGGCAGTGGCTTTGGTTTAGTTTGATTTGGTTTGACAGTAGGAGGCTTAGTGGCATAATGGTTAAGCACCCAGCTGCTAACCAAAAGATTGAAGGTTAGAACCCACCAGCTGCTCCATGGGAAAAAGATATGGCAGTTGCTTCCACAAAGATTCCAAGCCCATTGCCATCAAGTAGGCTCTGATTCATAGTGACCATATAGCACAGAGTAGAACTACTCCACAAGCTTTCCAGGGCTGTAAACCTTCACAGAAAGCATACAACCACACCTGTCTCCCACAGAGTGGTTGTTGGGTTTGAATCGCCAGTCTTCCAGTAAACAGCTGAGTGATAACCACAGCATATTTTTAATAATGTGTGAAAATAGGTTATATTATCTATGAATTTCATGTTAGGATAATAAAGGAAGTCTTACAGAAAGACCTATTTATGTTCTGTTCCCATAACCTTCAGAACTATTTGGTTAACTAGAGTTTATGACCAATTTAAAATGTATCAATTACAAAACTAAATTTTATTGAACTTTACATAAAATTATAAAATTTAAATGGCTCAGGTGAACATGTCTAATATGATTTCATTTCTGTTGCTATAAAATGGAATAATTTAGTTTTATTACATAATATAGATTTGAAAAGCAGAGCTTCATTTGTTTTGAATTCAGAGTTCCAGGAGAAGAGTAATAGGAAAAGCTCCATCAAGCTAAGACTGTTACACCAGAATTATTCTACTATTATTCACCTATTTTCTTTTTCTTTTTTTAGTAATTATTGTAAAAATATAGATAATGCAACATTTGTCAATTCAACACTTTTCATTTGTTCAATTCAGTGACACCAATGATATCATCATATTATGCACCCATCACTAATATCCATCATCCAAATTTCCATAAACAGAAACCTAATGCTTCCAAACCATGACTCTCCCTTTCTCCTCCATCCCGCCCCTGGTAACCACTATTAAACTTTGTTCTCTATGCATTTGCCTATTCTAGGTATTTCATATAAGTTAAATTGCACAATATTTGCCCTTTTGTGCTTGACTTTCTTCACTTAGCATAATGTTTTCCAAGGTTCATCCATACTGTAGCGTGTTTCAGGACTTCATTTCTCTTTATGACTAAGCATTTGACTTATTAAATAATATAGGAGTTCTCAAAAAGCGTGGAAAATTGGTTCCCAAACTAGAAAGATAGTGGTAACTGTGGTTTCCACATAGTATACAGCCCACCACAATATGGTCTGGTTCACCGAATTGAATAAATAAAGAACAGCTCTGGTAGCATAGTGCCTGTTGTTGTTGTTGTTATTTGCCATCGAGTCGGCCCTGATTCCTAGCGACCCCTTCTTGGGTTTCCGAGGCAGTTATCACTACGGAAGTAGGAATGCCCAACTTTCCTTCTGAGGAGTGGCTGGTGGGTTTGAACCGCCAGCCTCCTGGTTAGCAGTCAAGTGCCTTAGGCACTATGCTACCAGAGCTCCCAGCTTTATGTTTCCATGAAGATTTTTAGTCCTGGAAACCCAATAACCCAATGGGAGTTGCTATCAGTTGGAATTGACTTGATGGCAGTGAGTTTTTTGGAGAATGCCAACCCAAGGAGAGCTGGTGGTACAGTGGTTAAGCACTGGGCTGCTAACCAAAAGGTCAGCTGTTTGAACCCAGTAGCACTCTGTGGAAGAGGCAATCTGCTCCCATAAAGATTACAGCCTAGGAAACACTATGGGACAGTTCTACTGTGTCCCACAGAATCTCTGTGAATTGGAATCAACTTGACAACATGCAACAACAAATACCAACACGGTATCTGCCGATTTTTGCTGTAGTGTTAGTGTATGTGATTCTATAGCTGTGAGTGTGGACTCTCACGTGGAAAGAATATCAGGGAAATCAGTCTGCTGCTGAATGTCTGCTCACAGATACCCTGCTAATCTGCCTGGAGACATAACTGCATTTGTTTATGTGTGCAGTTGTGTATATACGAGGGTCTCTGCATTCCCAGAGTCCCAATCAGCTGCTTTAAATATTTGTGGTGTGCTCTGAGACAAACCACACATTTCCTTCACATGTGAGTATGAGGACACTAGTTACAAGTTTTTCCTGATCTTTTGTGCACTAATATTACAAGGCATGGTGCAGTTCATGGGAAAAGTGGGTGTGAGGGAGCCATGAATGTGTTTTTTGAGTTACTCCGTCAGAATGTAACCAAAACTCATTTCAAACATTGGGGGAATACTGGATTCTTAGTAAGAAAAGGAATAGCAAAAATCATGAATGTCCTTTGATAGATTATAAAATACATAATACAAAACCTACATTTAGGATTCCAATCTCTTTTATGGTTATATTCTCACTGCCGTTGAGTTGATTTCGACTCATAGTGACCCTTCCTTGGGTTTCTGAGGTGGTATTTCTATAGAAGTACATTGCCCAGTCTTCTTCCTGAGGAGTGACTGGTGGGTTTGAACTGCCTGCCTTCTGGTTAACAGTCAAATGCCTTAAGCACTATGCCACCAGTATTCTGAAATAAAATGTATGCTAATTGTTTATGCGGAGTCAACTCAATGGCAACGGGTTTTTGATTTTTCATACCTTAAAAATATACTGTTAGTTCCTGTTAGTGTTGTGTTAGTATTTTGTCTGTAATACATTTGATGTTGTTGTTAGGTGCTATCAAGTCATTTTTGGCTCATAGTGACCCCATGTGACAGAGTTATTATTAATAGGGAGTATTATATATATATACACACACACATATACATAGAGAATCAGAGAGACAGTATATCTATATTTGCAGTATATTGACAGAGAATTCCAGAAATGCAAGCTGGATTCAGAAGAGGATGTGGAATGAGGGATATCATTGCTGATGTCAGATGGATCTTGGTTGAAAGCAAACCATTCCAGAAAGATGTTTTATTGGCTATGCAAACACATTCGATTGTGTGGATCATAAAAATTATGGATAACATTGAGAAGAATGGGAATTACAGAACACTTGATTGTGCTTATCAGGAACCTGTACATAGACCAGGAGGCTGTCATTCGAACAGAACGAGGGGATACTGCTTGGTTTAAAATCAGGAAGGGAGTATGTCAGGGTTGTATCCTTTCACCATACATATTCAAACTGTATGCTGAACAATAATCTGAGAAACTGGACTATATGAAGAAGAATGTGGCATCAGGATTGGAGGAAGGTTCATTAACAACCTACGATATGCAGACAACACAGCTTTGCTTGCTGAAAGTGAGGATGACTTGAAGCACTTACTGATGAAGATTAAAGGCTATAGTCTGCAGGTGGGATTACATCTCAATGTAAAGAAATGAAAACCACACAACTGGACTAATAAGCAACATTACAATAAATGGAGAAAAGATTGAAGTTGTTAAAGATTTCCTATTACTTGATTCCACAATCAACACGTGAAGCAGCAGTCAAGACGTCAGATGGCATATTGCACTGGACAAATCTGCTGCAAAAGACCTCTTTAAAGTGCTGAAGAGCAAAGATGTCTCCTTGAAGACTAATGTGCACCTAACCCAAGCCATGGTATTCTCAATTGCCTCGTATGCATGTGAGAGCTGGACAATGACAAGGGAGACTTGATGCTTTTGAGTTGTGGTGATGGAGAAGAATATTGCAATTACCATGGACTGCCAAAAGGACTAACAAGTCTGTCCTGGAAGAAGTGTAGCCAGAATGCTCCTTGGAAGGGAGAATGGCTAGACTTTGTCTCACTTACTTTGGTCATGGTGTCAGAAGGGACCATTCCCTGGAGAAGGCTATTATGCTTGGTAAAGTGGAGGGAGGGTCAGCAAAAAAAGAGGAAGGCCTTCAATGAGATGGATTGACACAGTGGCTGCAACAATGGATTCAGGTATAGCAAGTACTGTGAGGCTGGCACAGGACCTGGCAGTGTTTCCTTCTGTTGTACATAGGGTCACTATGAGTTGGAGCCAGCTTGATGGCATCTAACAACAACAGCAACAACAACAACAATATTATTTAGATAATGGCAAACTATTTCAGTTATACATAGTATTCTGTATATTCAAGGCTGGAAATGTGTTTTGAAGTAGTTTACCAGTATTAAAATTGTTATGTGCCATGGGGTCGGACCTGACTCGTAGTGACCCCTCCTTGGGTTTCCGAGGCAGTATCACTACAGAAGTAGATTGCAATAATACTTATTATTTTATTAGTAGTAAGGAGCCCTGGTAAAGAAGCTCTGGTGGCACAGTGCCTAAGATATTTTGACTGTTAAACAGAAGGTTGGCGGTTCAAACCTACCAACCACTCTGTGGAAGGGAGACTGAGCAATCTACTTCTGTAAAGATTTACCACCTCATCTGCAGCCTATACAACTATGAGACCAGAAGAACTAGATGATGCCCGGCTACCACTGTCATCCACTTGGAAGGGGATCTATGTAGAAGATTCTTGATAGAGAGGGAGAACAATGTGGAACAAAACTCAAAATCATTTGGAGAAAAAAAAAAAAAGTGGGGACAAGGTTTGCTGGTCTGATAGAGCCTGGTGGAACCACTGAGACTATGGGCCCTAGCTGCCCTTCAGGTCTGGAATTGAACCCACACCTGTGGTTTCCAACCAAACAAAAGACAGGCATATGAGTTGAACATTTACCTCAAGTAGATACACTCCTTGGAGAGAACAATCATGGGAGAAGGAAGGGCTGCTTATGCACAGGGAGACAGCTCAGGGCACAGGAGAGTATGGAGGGATGGTCACTGGGAAGAGGTAACTATGGGGAGGAAGTGGGAGGGGAGCTGTTGCATTGTGGTAAACTGTGGTCAATGACATGAGACAAAGTATATGTGAACTGCTGTATGGAAAGTGAATTTGCTCTGTAAATCTTCACCCAAATCACAATTAAAAAAAAAAAAAGATTCACCACCTCAGAACCCCAATGGGGGTCACTATGGTCAGAATCGACTCCATGGCAGCAGGTTTGTTTTTTTTAAGGAGACTTGGTGGTGCAGTGGTTAAGTGCTCAGCTGCTAACCACAAAATTGGCTATTTGAACCTACCAGCCCCTCCATGGGAGAAAAATAGGCCTGTCTGCTTCTGTAAAGATTTATAGCCTTGGAAACCCCTGGGTAGTTCCACTCCGTCCTGTAGGTCAGAATCGACTCAACAGCAGGGATTTTGGTTTGGGTGGGGTACTATTAGTAGCAATCACAATTATGGTAATATTGTACAACAGCTCAATTTGTGATCTAACTTACATCAGATATTTCTTGATTTCTAAACAATATGTCATACTTTGATTGCAAGTTACATAGTTGGAAGAATTTGGTAAATAATCTTTAATGTATAGTTTAAAAAAATATCCATTCATCGTCACTAATCTTTAAATCCTTAAATTCTAAATTTCTATATTGATTTCTCTGTGGTTTTCCATGATTACATGCGTTTCTTTTTAAATGTATTGGGATTGTCATGGAATCTTATATTCAGAACCCAAATAACTGTGGAGGCTGAATTGGTGGCTATTCCTCTTGGGACTTCTGATAGTCCTGTTGTCCCTTCAGCATCAGTCTGTCTTAGATGACCCCTATTACTTTTACTTTCCTTTGGGTTAAAGCAGTCATTCTCATTTTTCTCCCTTGAAGCATGCCTGGTAGCAGAGGAGAGAAAACAGGAATGCCCTTGGGATTGCTGTATATCAAAGTGCTGGCAGTAGCTTGACATTTCTTTGAAGTTGAATGTTCATTGTTCAAATTGCACATTAACTTTGCACTTCATGCCACAACAATTTCGGGTTTATTTTAGTGTCCAAGAGATGTTTCAATTTATATACTACCAAGTGGAAAGCATTCTCCCCTGTGTCTCCTTCCTGTTCCCCTAACACCTCTGTTGGAGGAAACACTGTTAAAATACTCCTTAAGCAGTATCAATCATGCATTAATACCATGAAATGGCTTGGTTGATCTGAATACCTAATTCTTCTTGGGGGAAATGATACACAGAACAAAGATGTTCTGAGTGAGAGGTTTTAGAGTAAGCTGGCTGGTTAGAAGGAGCTTGGAGGGGGCTGTGGCAGAGTAGAAAGAGAAAATGCTAGGTGGTGAGTGGAAATGGCTGCACCCACCAGCCTTCTGGTTAGCAGTCAAATGCCTTAGGCACTACACCACCAGGGCTCCGAAGACCAAGAAAAGTCAGCATGAAAAAGAATGTCAGAATTATGGTTGTTAACAATAAACCTTGCCTTCCTATGATTTTGCCTAGAAGGCATCTTTTCTGCTTCTGGTGCCTCAATTGGGAGACCCAGGAAGGAGGCACAGTGATTCCTGAAGCCACAGAACAGAAAGATAATCTCTAGTCCTCCTTCTTAACAAAATGTGCTGTTGTGCTGTGTTGTTATGTGCCGTCGAGTCGCACCCGACTCACAGCGACCCCTCCTTGGGTTTCCGAGGCAGTATCACTATGGAAGTAGATTGCCCAACCTGCCTTCCGAGGAGTGGCTGGTGGGTTTGAACTGCCAGCCTTCTGGTTAGCAGTCAAGTGCCTTAGGCACTACGCTACCAGAGCTCCTTCTTAACAAAATATAGAGCAAAATTTTATATAAATGTTTCAGTGTACACTCTTTGTAATTCAGCCTTTAATTTCTGTTTCCTCTATCAGTTAATAGTTTAACTTTTGCTCATTCTATATTCCCTGCCTGTGTAGTGCAGCCAGGACGTGTTGTCTCCTGGGTTATCAGGAGATGATGTAGTCGTGTTCTTGTGCACTGGTACACACTGTTTTCTCCAATTGGCCATTGTTTTCTAGAGAGACTGACTTCTATTTACCAGAACCGGCACAGTCTGGTGGTTAGGCTTGGATGTCACCTCTCTGCAACTGATGAGATGACATTTGGTCTGATTAATTAAATGCATTTCATAACCTGCGATAGGAAAAGGGCATTTGAGACATTATGCAGCTGGGGTAGCAAGCCTGATATTTTTGTGTGTTTCACTGTTCTCTTCCAATTAGGAAGGGGCAAGTTTTGTATTTGGTATGTTATTTCTTAAAAACAGTATTTTATTGTACTTTTAGTGAAAGCTTTTAGTATGCTCTTATAATGCTCAAAAAATTGTCAAAACTAAAGGAAAAAGGAACACTTACAAGTAATACCCTAAAAATGAGTGTGAGTATAATTCCATTATTTTGCTTTAAAATGAATTTTTCTCTTTGAAAGAACAATATCACAATGCATATATCTGTAAACAGACTCAGCTAAATGCATTTTTTAGAAAAAATTAGTCAAAGTTTTATTAACTACACACAACACCAAGATATTTGTTACAGAAGAAGACACAAGTCATGTAGTGGTTAAGACGACAGACCTTGGAGTGAACTATAGGACTTGAATCCCACCTCCATCCCTTAGCAGTTGTATGACTTTGGGAAAGGTAATCTCTCAGGTCCTCAGTTTTTGTTTTTCTTTTACTGGTAAATTGAGAATAATAAGAATGCCGATCTCATAAAGAAGTTGTGATGATTAAATGAGCAAATACAGTAAAAGAAGAGTGCTTAGTACAGAGTTATTTGCAGTAAGAATTGCATTCTTTAAAGTAGATGTTACTTCACGATTCAACATTAAGAGAGGACTCACTCACTGCCACTGAGTGGGATCCAACTTGTAGCTACCTCTCCTTTGGTTTCTGAGGCGGTATCGCTACAGAAGTAGATTGCCCCATCTTCCTTCCAAGGAGTGGCTGGTGGGTTTGAACCGCCAGCCTTCTGGTTAGCAGTCAAATGCCTTAGGCACTAT